>NC_082594.1:115007160-115326323 GCF_030936135.1 Gavia stellata | reverse complement strand
GACAGTGTCACACTCCTGCATCTCCCCTCTGCACCTGTTAGCTAGTAGTGGACCTTGGGAAACTGGCACCATTTCTCTTCCTGGTCTCCTCTGTTTAGCCCATGCAAGTGCCAAGGAATGGAAGGGCACATTCTATTCCTGGCCTCTCTATCACTTGGTTGCAGATGCGGGCTAGGGAAGGTTTCCCACCTACTACTGAGCTGTAGCTTGCAGATGTTTCACCTGGGTAACAGATAGCTCTGACCAGAGACAGCCCTGGACATTTCAAGACTTAGGGAAAGAGGCTTGTAAAATAGGTTTGGGATTTCATCATGGTCTAACTTAGGTTTATCATGATTTATTAGCACACCTTCTAAAGAGCTGGGAAACAAGCAGAATGAAAAATAAAGGCAATGAAAGAAGTCATTATAAAATCACGAGATGGCAGTTCTTGCAAGATGGGTGCTAAAAGCTTACTTGAATGTCTGATGGGAAAAAAATAATGTAAAGAACTGTTGGTTTGAACCTCAAATTGTTTGGCCTCCTGGGAAATCTAGAAGTTGGATAAACCAGTAGGAGGACATTATTATAAGGGAAGGGAAGATGAGAAAGAATAAATAAAAACAGTAAAGTTGTCATTTTCTTACCTGGTTTGAGCAAAACCAGACACAAATTAGATTTTATGTTAATGCTACAGCTATACAGTATTATATAAAACAACTAGCTTTTAGCATGCTATCATACAAAACTGCTTTTAACATTAGACAATGATATTTTTTTTATTATCAGAGTTGAATGCAAGTAAGCATACATAGCTATATTTAAGATACAAGTCTACCCTTATCTCCCTTGTCCCTCACATATTCTATACTTTTCCCTTGCTTTGTTGTTTCTTTCTCTGTCAATATCTGAAAGTGCCAAGTTATATTAATCAGAATATGTGAAAGAAGAATGAAATCACAAGGAAAGAACTGTCAATGCTTAACATTTTTTTGATACGAAAAAACCTGCGGACTACAAATACTGTCCAAGCAGTTCCTGCATTTAAATGGCCTATAATGAAACAGGTATTCTAGTCTTTTTTTTCCCCTTATATAGACTTCAAGGTAAAAATGGGAGAAAAAGAAAATAATGTAATTTTCTAGCTAAGATCGTTGAAATTTATGCTATTAATTATAAATATTCACACTTAAATTAAATTCACAATAGTTTACAAAATTATCACATCCTTAAACCCTTCCTTAATCCACTGTAAACTCTTCTTCTAAATTTAGCTCCACAGATCTCCTTTAAGAAATCTTTCCTTTATACCAGAGCCAAAACCAGTAAAAGCAAAGTGGATTATAATAAAGCAGGGATTTCATTCATATATAAATGTGTACATTCATTGGCTCTGTGGTCACCCTGACTACTAAATAAACTCTTGAACTTTGTAGTGCAGCTGCCTGGGAACAGCATCGTATCTCTGCTATACGCAATGACTTTTGGAGATGTTTTTAGCTGTTGCTATATAAAGCTTTGAACATTCTGGCACAGTCATTATACAAGTGACTCAGCTGAAACTGAATCACCCTGATATGTGCAATTGAACTGAATGGATCTATCTTTTTAGTTTGGGGTGTTCTTGCAAAGTTAATTTTGTACCTATTTGGGGGGTGGTGGTGAGATTTCAATCTTCAATAATAAGTCAAAATTACTAAGTTTTATAACCTCTTTGACTTTTTTTTTCCCCTGACAGGAAAGGATTTAAATTAAAAAAATCGCAGGGTGGGGTGTGTGTGTGATTAACATAATGCCACCCTGTGGTAGGGTTTTATGTCCATTTGTGTGCACAAGCTTTTCTCCTCTGAGAATCTAGAAACACAGAGCTGTTCTGACTTGAGGTGGCTTCTCCTAGAGTGTTAATCACACTCCCTCTCCACCTACAGGACTTTGAAAATTTGGCACAGAACCATCCAAATTAACTTTATGCTAACAAAGAATTTCACCAAGGGAGGCATCCCTTGTTTCACTACTGGGGGCAAATTCACAATCCTCTTGTGCTTCTTCCCAGTCACAAAAGCGAACACTAGCATGGACATGCACAGCTTTCATAAATAACATTACATAAATCTGGAAACTACTCATACAGTGTATAATTATTCTTCCCGTAGTCCTCTAGAATTGTTCCTTCTCACACATTTTATTCCCATTTTGTTCTACATTCCTCATCATGGTTATTAGGCTTTAAGATACCCTTGACAAATATATAAAAGGCAATATTCTTCACTGGCATCAAATTGTGTTTAAATTTTTTTGAGTTAGTAGGTAATGTACCAGTAAAAGAATAATTAATTCCTGAAGGACTGAGCACAAAAGCAAGCCTACATTTGTCTGAGAAAGTGAAAAGTTTGACTAAACAGGATGTTTATGAATTATCATGCTGTCATCCAACTGGATCAGTAGCTTTTTTTTCATGTTGTTTACTAAATGCCATGCAAATTAAGACAGAGATGGGTCACACAGTTCCAGAATTAACTGGTGATGGTTTGGAGAATTTTTTTTCCCCATCAATTCAGGCTTTTGGTAATGATGAGGTACAATCATCATAATGTAAAATGCCTTAGATTTACAGACTCTCTGGGCTTTTTATATCCTGTATCATATTCCTGTAAAGACGTTTCCTGTGACTGGATGTGGAGTAACATATCCTCAAGGTGGACTATGTAAAAGTCATGCAGAATAGAGGAATGTCTTGTAAAATTTACCCGAGGTGATTCATAAGTATCAAGTCATAATTTTAGAATAGAATTAGTGAAATCCATGCAGCAAGATTATTATATCAGCTGTTGGAAATCCAGTTCAAAGATATTATTAATTACTATGTACTACACTATGATGTGGGGCAAACTTCTGTTTCTTTAAGGCATGCTTAAACAAGATCCGATAAAGTAAGATAAAGAGAAAAGCTGCTTCCAACATACCTGGAAGCCAAAAGACAACAAAAAACTTTGTTTTGAAGGCTGAAAATATATGATTACCTTCTCAACTTTATGTCCTCATATACTCCTTTACATCAAAAATTGTATTGGAATAAGAAGCAGAAGTGTCAAAGGAAAATATGTTTATATGGTACTTTTTGCTCAGCCAGAAACAGATACTAGAGAAATCTGACCCTTATGCCGTTTGTACCTCTGGTGTGTAGGTGCTCTGACAATCTAGATAAGGTTCAGTCTAGTATTTCAGGATGGCAGAACTCTGCCTTCACAACATTCACTGTAAGTTTGTGAACATTATTTGTTTATAGGTCCAAGAAAGACAGGAGAGGAAGACCTAAGCAGAGCATCTTGTCCATTACCCTCTGCCATGGGAATCAAGCATTTTTAAAGAAAACAAGGATGAAGGAAGTTGTAGAACTTCAACAGCTACACTGTGTCACTGCGTCCCATGCATTTAGGAAGTTTCCCCACTAAATGCCTTTGCCACTAATTCAGTGGATTTGTTTTCCCCATTGAACTTGGAAAATAACTCTTCATCAGAGTCATACTGACTTTTCTTTTTTGAAAGCAAAAACCAAACAAACTGGTGCCTTCAGCTTTCTCACAGAGCATATCTTCAAACTTCCTGCCCTTGTTCTTTGAACTGTCTTTATTTGTGGTCATCTTTCAGTGTGACACCCCTGTTAGAAACAACACTCCAGTTGTCATCCATTGCTGGATAAAACACCAATTACTTCAGCATTGTCCTAATCATTCATGAATAGGATCACCACATGTCTTTATTTTTGTCTTTCATCTAATGTATTTCTAAACCCTTTTGTTTTATTAAATTTCTCACACCTTGCTAGTTGCAATTACTTTTGCATCTGGGTGTTTCTGATTTTATGCCTGGTTTCCTGTTTCTTCCACACTGATATACTCTGTGACTTATGCTTATAGTAATCTTCTCTTGTTTTCACATATTTTTGGTTTTTGATTCCTTAGACTGTTAGATAGACAACTCCATTAGTCTACTACATGTGTCCTGTTTTTCCTCTGCATTGGGATAGACTGTAATGTTCCTTTCAATACAAGCTTTTCAAGAAATGGTCTTCCCACACTCCTTTGTCTCTTAGATTATCTGCCCAAGAGACCATATCTACCAGTCACTTGAGGTTGAAGTGGTCTCATGTTCTCAGCCATTTTGCTGCATTCACTTCTTTCTCTGGGAAAAGTAGGTGCTCATGTTTTAGTGATTGATCACCTTCACCCAGATTTCCTTCTTTTACCTTCTCTTAAAGCAGTACCTCTTTGTTACTGTAGCATCAAATTGCCTGCATCCTCATACGTGTTAGAGCTGAAGCTTAGAAGAGGGTTCTTCTTTTCCAAATCTTTCTCTTGATGCCAGGCACACAAATGGTGAAAATGAACACTTCAGAGTAAAGGAAAATGAGGTCCTAAACCATACTTAGGAACTAACACAATGTCTTAATAACATCAGTACACTAAATATACAATCACAACAGTGACATAGTTTAGTTATGATCACATAACAAGAAGAAGAAAACAATTCATTAAGGACAGCAAACACCAACATGGCACACCAAGCACTTTGTCCTTCCAGTATCCGAGCCCTCAAAATCTGGGAAACTTCACTGCTTGCCTCAAAACACTCTTTTATAAAGACATGATCATTCCTGTGATTCTGTTCCTTTGCAGGAAATATTCCTCTTGCAACTACTCAGACCCATGAGCACTAGGCTGCTTTCTATGGCCTATCCTGTTTTTCTGGAGAGAAAGGACTACTGTAACACTCTTCCTCTTTTTCACTAAAACACCAATTTTTTTTCACACTATAAGTAATATTAAAGCTTAAAAATGTTATTTCAGGTTTGATGTGAGTTTATTACATGAAGGCCACAATATTAAAATACCAGTGCCCTGTGGAGGAAGAAGTTGGGTGATCTGATACTATCACAATCTTTACACAACAGACTTGCATTTAGGTCAGCTTATTCTTGCAAGTTAGGCAGGTCACTACAACTGATTTGTAACAATGCTTCCAGAAAGAAAAGATTTCATAACTCTGTCTTAACTTTCCTGGCATAATTATACCTCATCATGTGAATACTTGCAGTGTGAATTAATATTATTTCCTCTCTCCTTGCACAATGAAAGCCTTCAACAGACCACATAGGAACCTTCTGCCATTTCACTCACAGTGAGAGGTTACTAGCTACCCAGAAGATGATAATCTGCGAAAACTTACACACACATCTTCACTATTGAACAGTTATCTGATCAGTCACTGAATACAACAGTAAAATTAAGCTTTATATTTTGCTCATAACAAAGCAAAGCATTACTAGAAACATTTAAAAAGCTATAACAGACAAAAACCCAACAGGATGGGGGCTGGGGAGAGGAGAGAGAAATTTCAGCTCATTTACTCTAGTTCTGATAAGATAAAGACACCCCTAAGTTAGGAAGACTTTAAATTGTAAAAGACTAAGAAGGGTGATGTAATGTGATGCCTCTTTGTTATCAAGCAAGATTGCATCAACAGTAATTTCAATGCCGAGACACCTATCTTGCTTTAAACATTAGCACCCAAAATAACCAGTCTTAAAAGGTCATGTTTATTTAAAAATAGCTTGCTTGCAGTTTACATTAAAGTTAATTTACTAACCTTAAAAAAAATTAAATGCAAATGTATACAAATAATTTAAGCATCCTGTCAAAGTTCACATACACACTGCTAGAGCAATGAAAATATTCAAGGTCATATGAAATCTTTCTTAACCATGTACCATCCTGTGGATTATTCTATTAAATATATATTGAACTAAAGTGTTTGAACCCTCTCTTTAGCAATTTCTATCCTTCTTAAAAATAAAACCTACAATTTCCTATTTATAATGTGTTTTTTCAGGCCATAACAAAGAAGCATACTGTACCTCTGGTGCTGATGGCTGTTGCCGATGTGGTTGTGCTGGTTGTTAAGGCTACAGTGGTTGTGACTGTTGCAGTGGTAAGGGAGGGGATGACAGTAGTGGGAAGCAAAGTGTTGAAAACATCTGGTGAGTGGAAAAAAAATATAAAATAAAATCATATCATGCAAACAAAGGAGAACCATAATAGTGGTTTAATTTGTAAATACAAGTATGTCGAAAATGACTAAATTAAAACATGATTAACATAAATTATTACAGGTACAACACAGTACCTTTAAATTCTTGACATTATATCACTCTCAATTTTTATAGTCAATCTTCGAGCATACGGAATTTAAAACACTGTTAAAATGACCACGTTTCCACAGATCTGGAGAGTGACTGTTTAAGTGACAAGAATCCATTTCTTCACTGAGCCATTTTAAATGTCTCATATAGTAGAAACCATATACAGATGAAACATGCTGTGTCAGAGTGGGAGATGAAAAAAACAACACCATCATGCTAAAATAAACACACACATGTTAACGAGAAATGGCTGTATGTTAAAACACCCACTTTCAGACAGACTCAATGGAAGGAAAAGGGGAGAAAATGCTACTAACTATAAAAGCTGCTTTTTCCGGATTGCTTTTCTTCTTCCCACACATTTGTTTAAGACACAGTTGTCTGCTAAGATCCAGAGCAGAGTATATTTCAAAATCTTTACCCTAATTAGCAGGCACAGTCATCTTTCAGTCATCCTTAACACTTAAAATTTATTGTTAATACACACATCAGTATTTCTCTAAAACAGCTTAGAACTAAAAATCAGAAATGCTAATAATATTAGTATTAAAAGTCCTAGGTATGCAAGTCAGAAAAAATGCATAGACCTGATGACAGTACCCTACAAAACCCTTCAGCTTTTGATCAAGTAAGTGCAGGTATGCCAGGCTTAGATGTGCCGCTGCTTCGCTGCAGAGGAACCAACAATGTCTGTTGCAAAATGCTCCAGTACAGGGCAGAACATAACCAGATGTACAGATAGAAAATACTTTGATTACACTGCCAAAAGCAATAAAGACCAGTATCACTTTGCTTATAAGGTGATTGCAGGTTTTAAAGAACAAACAAAAGCCCTGAAGAGGACTAGAGAAAAGCACTTCTATAAGGACATAAAAAGCATCTGATGTTTTGCAGATTATTTATACCGCAGGTTTAAAAGGAAAGGACTAGTTTCTCAGCAGTTGATGGTGAGTAACCCATTCCACACTGATTTCGGTGAAAATATTTCTGAAGGGTGTTATTCAATGCAATAAAAGAGTAAAAATCTGAGCCACGATCTGTCTTCCCTTGCTGTGGAAAGAAATGCAATTGGTTTCTGAGTACCATCAATTCTGACTGAAATCAATGGAAGCTGAAGTAGCTCAGAGCTTTACAGTACCGGGCCCTACAGAACACATTTCAGACACAGGGTCCTTGAGTTCAGCATTGCATAATTACTCTCTTAAGACTTCAAATTAGCCTGCTTACGTTATACTGGATGACAGATTATTTTGCCACTTCAAAAGTCTCCTTGTCAGTTAACTTCTATGAGTCACCTACAATTTTCTGTATTCCTCTGGTTTTGATAAACACCAGCACTATTCTCTCTGGAATCTATACTTGTGGGATTTTCCACTTTCAAAGGCATCAGAAAATGGCATGAGAATCCTTTTTCATCTGTTGCACACCAATATTTAATCTGTTTCTCAGTACAAAATATTCCCAAGCCAGAAAAATTAAAACAGGCTTTTAAAAAAACCTCACAGTATAGCCACATTAATCACCAGAAAAAATGGTAACATTACTTGGAGTGTGAGTACCACAATAATTAAACAGAACTGAGTATAACAAGCATTAGAAATAAATTAACATGTTAAAAAGATACATGTCAAATGTACTGATCTATGCAATTGCTTCTCATAAAGGAAAACTCCTTCCCTGATAAGTATCTGCTAAAAATGAAATCAAAGAGAAAAACCCCACCTACTTCATAAAGAGAGCAAAGCCTTGTTTATTTAGGAAAGCTTTACAAATCAGTCTTGTACATAAAACCTAATTAGTGTGACTTATGGTTCCATTAATTATCTTTCTTAAATATGCCATTTACTTAAGACTACGCAATGACAAGTTAACTGCAACTTGCAAATACAGTTATGGTTTTATGACAGTGCTTTCCATTCTGTGAACACACTGTCTACCTATTTTACCACATAATAGCTTAAATGAGTCACTGGTGAATTTAGAAGTTCATTGCTTTTTGGTTTCTCTTCTGATTGAAGTACTTCCAACAAGATTTCTTGTTTTAAAAGAAAGGCTACCTAGGAAACAGACTAGTTAACAAGAACTAGTATATATCAGTGTTTTAATTCAGATGTGATAGATTCATCTATTCTGATCAGATCAAGAATAATGAAAACTTGTGCAGAAATTAGTTTCCTGATCAAAGTCACAAACTCTGATGGCAAACATCAAAATGGCAGCTCATCAGAAGCCTCAAAGAAAAACATATGTTTTCAAAAGGAATATAAATAGAAGCAATAGCATTGATTTTGTTTCTTTCTTAGCCGAGTAAGGTGAAATTCACCATGCAAATGACTGCGGTTGGTCTGCTTTGCTCACAGCATTACAATTACTTGCTCTCAAAGACTACAGTACAAGAGAGCAACCAGGAATCAGTAGCCTGAAGAGCACTGCATTGCTCAAGCAATGAAATCTAAGCCTGCTCTGGACTCTAGAAATGCCTACCTGCTTTGGTTTGAGGCTCTGCCCAGCAGAATCACGTCTTTTATGACAGAACAGTGTGCAACAGGAATGTATGTGTAAAGTAACAGAATAGCTCACAGATCTCCAGACAACACATTTTGGAATTCTTGGACCATATCCCATCCTTAAGCCCTATTTTGGACAGCCCAAATCCAGGCATAGATTAGCATTCTGAAAAGCACCCGAGCCCCACATTCAAAAGACTTATGTGTACACGGCCTCCCAGTCCTACTGAGTCTGACAGAAAGGCTCCTTATCAGTCCTTCCAAGAAGATTTATGGATTCTTGCAAAAATTTTACTTGTCTTTTCCTTGAAAATGCTTTTGCATAAGAGAATGCAGCATATGCACTTCAGAAAAAAAGAGAAGTAATGTCCAGTGCCCCTCATTCTCTCATCATATATTGCAGGTGGAGGAGCTACGCGGGTTTGGTAGTTCGCAAAAATCAGGCAGACTGCAAGCATAAACTGGTAATAGCACAGGCTTCTGTTTAAGGCGTATGAATCACTGTGTTTTAAAGAGAGTGTGCTGTTTCATTTGCATGCCCAAAAAGGGAATTGAAATTTGACCTGTTTCTAGTCCTGTAGGACTTTTTGGTCATTAGTTTTACTGCAGGGCACACCTATCTTATACTACCGGCAAGGCACACGCTATGTTATCCAGAGGTCCCTGTTGGCAGCTGCTTGGAAACACGCTGTCAAAGGGACTACATAGATTTGTCCTCTTGAGCTCTCCATCAAGAAGGATCTTAACAGAATGGATTTGCAGATTTCTGCCCAAGAAACCTGTGTTGGAGTGAAATTTAGTTCCATTTTCTGGCATTGCAATTTCTGAACCTACTTGCACACAATGTTCAGCTGAAAACAAATTTTTGTTTATGACTCTCACACCACTAAATACCAAGGATTATTATGGCCAAGAGACATTGTAGAGTGGAACTTTTTAATTCAAGTAGCCATACCCAAATCAATGCATCAGATTACTATTTCAATAATACTAAGGTATTAATCCTTAGCCTCCTGTGAAGCAGAAAATAGCTATATTTTGCAGGTGGGGAACCAAAGAAGATAGAGTGTTTGTTGACAGACAGATACTCAGTCAAAAATTCAATAATGTATTTAAGTTGGTATTTATTTCATCACCTTGCTACCTCTGTAATACAAAAAATTCACAGAGAACTAGTTGTTTCCATAAAAACTGTTGGAAATAGAAATGGGTTAGACTTCATGCCAAGGGTCGTTACTGACTCCAGTCCCAACTGTTTTTCACCTATGTTCCCACAGGTTATACAGGTAAGACCTGAATCGGATTTTCAATAAAAGAGACGGGCTCCTAACCTCTCTCAAGTGGCACAGGGCGGTTTGAGCTGAGCCGCAAATGGTCAGCCAAGAACTCTCGTTTCAGTGAGGACCTGACGTAATGTCACAGGTGAGTGGATGCAGAGAAAAGTATGGGGAAGGTTTTAGAAAGGTGTTCTTCATGGCCACTACTGTCTGTTAGCATGCCATCAAGCTACAGGAGCACTGGCAAGGTGAAGGTGGACAGAAGGTAATCTGATGGCTGATTGCCAGCGGTCAGGGGAAAAAGGAGGAGGATGCAACGCTTGGCTTGGTGTGGAGGCTGCTCTTTAGCAAAGGCATAGATGTAGTCTGTTTATGAGTGGCAGAAGAGTGTTGTACAAGATCGGCTCAAAACACTGTCAAGCCCTGCCTGATCAAAATTTCCTGTTCGCCTCTCCTTCTTTCCTGAATTGATGCCACATTCTTCTTACTAAGGCAGAAGACATTCATCCATTTAAGTGCAGGGAGCCTGGACAATTTACTCTCACTGCCGATTTGGCCCTAAGCATTTTTACTCTCCATTTCCAAAGAAATGAGAAATGGTTCTGTTTGGTTTAGCGGGCTTATGTGAAAGATAGATTTGACCTATTGAAAATATTTGACTTGCTTGGTAAAAACACAACGGATATTCTGAAATGACTGAGCACAATTCAGACAACAATAGCTGCAGTTGATAAAAATGTAAAGGCTTTTGTTTCAAGCTTGACAAAGGCTGACAGAAAAATTAAAGGACAAAGTGATAATGATGGATGGCCCTTGCTGTATTTTGACTGAGAATGAAAGAAATTTTAAGTGGTAAACTGAACTGAGTGATGACCTACCTGGGAAACAATCTCACTACTCTGTGCAAAATTTAATCAGTCTGTGGTATGTAGTACTAAATAATTTAGCAAGGTTTTAAATTCAAAGGGAGCTGCATTTAGCCTTGCTTCAAGAAAACGGGATTGAACAAAAGGATCATTCAGCTTGAATATCATGTGCCAATAGCTCCTTAGCTCTTAGACTGAATGATCATGAAGGCTCACGGACATGAGGTCAAGGGGTTCTTTTTACTAATTGATTCAGATTTATGAAACTCTAAAATGGCAATTATGTGCTTAACATTTTTGCTAGCAAATCAGATGTCATTAAAAAATATCCAAAGCCTTTTAACAAAAGCTCCATGTAGATCTAGATTCCTAGTTAAAACCATTAGAGACTTCCGGTGGATGAGTTCATAATGCAAGACATACAGCCAGGCTAAAATGGCTAGGCAGCTTAGAAAGAAAAGAAAATAAATTCACATAGTCCCATGATTCTAAGATGTTTCATGGGCCTGTAGATGATATTAAATGTTAGAAGATGTGGGACAGCTCATTAAAGTTTGATTAAAAACAGTTTGGTTGCAGAGTCAGGACAGAGGAAAAAAAATCAAGTGATAAGAGATACTAGGATTTTGATTTCATTGCTCTTTTTTCCTAAGTTAGGAACTGGGTAGAACAATAGTTCTCTCTTCTTATAGCAAGTTTGATAGCTTGGTGGGGTTTTTTTTCCTATTTTGAAAGCCATAGGTTTCAGTAGCAAATGAAGGAGGATGAAGTATTACAAAACTACAGCAAAAAAGACAATGTCTCTTTCTGTTTTCAAAGAGCCAAGCAAAAAATTGGTATCTACACAACCCTGGCCCAAATTCTATCCTTAGAAAGTTAAGAATATAACTTCAAAGAACAAAGCCCATTTCAATATTAGTGCTTAGTGTTGGCAGCATGGTGTCATCCCAAATCACTTAAAAGTTCATCCTTTAAAACAAGGACCTGATATCACACCATGGCACATTTTACAACACATGCTCTGACCAGAATTGCTTATGACAAAATAAAAAATGTGATGAATATGAAAAAACAAGGTGTAAAGCAAGTTATGTCTGATTATGCCACCTCATTTGACATTGAAATATGAAGAAAAAGTTAACTGCCCGTAATTGTCTTGAAACAACTCCTCTATTGAATATCTCATTTATTTTGTGCACCAGAGCAACAGCCGGACTCACAAAGACTATGGGTGTGTGAAAGGCTGATTTTCCACCAGTAAAGCCAGGTTGGACTCAGGACAGGTGTGCTAGCTGTCAGAAAACAAGGAGCTGTGGCTCTCAGGCAGGTGACAAGAAAGAAGCAATGTGAAGAAAGTGCCTTAATGTGGTAGGAAGGGCACGGTAAGGGGGGACAAGTTCTCAGGGCTGAGAGCAGTGACCAGCTCTGCGACTTCCCTCCCCCTGCAGGTGCTGCTGCCCAGGCTCAAGCCAGCTCTCACACAGTGCTGTGGGGCCCTGGGTCAGACAGCTGGGGAGGGATATTTAGATAAAATCCACCTCTACCACCTTCCGTGGGGACTGACAAGAAGAGCATGTTGAGCGGGGGTAGCCCCCACCCTTCCTCTTGAACCTCTCCCCTTGCACAGAACAGAATTGGGGATTTAGTAGGCCCTGGATCTATGTGCTTTATAAAGCTTATGAGTACTTGCTAAAATTCGGAGTAGCAGTAAACACACAAAAAAGGACATTTTTCATTTTTTTTTCTGGCTAGAAAAACATGACCTTTCTCCACAGCACAGATGTTGCTACAAATATGGCTTTGTCACCTGGAGACTAGAGTAGACTGTTGCACACACTACTGGTGGAGTTGCACATAGGGACCACAGGAAACCTGAATCAAGCATTTCACAGGGAAGCATCTAACATGAACATTTAAGTATTGCAGTAGTGGCTGATAACTTTCAAAATGCAGGGTTTGACCTTTGAAATCCTCCGTGCTTACTTTAGGGATCATTTTGCTCCCCACACCACTCCGCTGAATTTGTGATCAGCAAAAGCACTCTAGCTGCAGCTCCCTTGAAACAGAAAGAGAAGTTTGCAATGAAGACCCTGAGATGCTGGAACACGCTCCCATTTCATTGTCCATCAGACTCATTGTTTGTCACCAGTCTAGCCATTTAAAAAGCTCACCATTCTTGCTCTCACTGAAGCAGAAGTATAAAAGGTGACATAATGTAGTATCTCACAATACATTTACCTATTGCTGTTCTGTTTTGGTGAGGCAGATTATATGAATTGCAACATTTGTACTGGAGAAAACAAATAGGTTGTAATGCGGTATTTCTTAATTTCTAATTGTGCTAAAACCAGGTGACATACAGAGAACATAAAAGGATAAAATTGCTAAGACAATAACTTGTCCTGATGATTAGATATTGAAGATTATCTTAGTATAAGGAAAATCTAAATTCTGAAGTAGGCAAATTCTTTAATAGTGAAGAATCTGTTTTCAAGTGCTCTAAGTTTTACTTTATTAATTGTTATCAGTGTAAGATGTACCTCTAAGGACAAATCAAAATAAGTATTCAACAGAAAGATTAATATTCCATGTTCTGGAGTTATATGAATACAATATGTACCTATATTTTCCCAAAGTTACTGGAAGTTTTGCTAGTAGTTAAAAAAACCCCTTTCCCATTCAATAGTAGTAATATTAATAAAGCCTTTTTTTTTAAGGGAGTCCTTCTATCTTGCATAAAAGCCTATCTTTCTAATTAAAATAGTTACAAATACTGCACTGAGTAAAATCACTGAAGCTTATGCAACTTGCCTGAAAGAAATTAAGTAAAATTTGCAGAGCACACAACAGGCTACGAAAAAGAGTTTTGTAATTTAACACTTTAAACAAAAAGGTAAAATTTTAGAGCATTGTTTGATACTGCAGTCTCAAATGAAGTAGCTTTACTTATAAAAAGGCATCTATATATGTCTTGATTTTGTTCACAACTCGACATTAAGAAATATATATGCAGTAAAGAATGGATCTCCACCTTGAGGTTCTGCAAGATCATTATTTAGACAGTATAGACCACATATTAGGGAAAAGGAGGTAACATTATTCCCATTTCACAGCTGAGGAAATGAACACAGAAGAATTAAGTGGAATGTCTTATATGTCTCTGAGCCTGACAGGGGAGTTCAGAACAGATCTCCCAAGTCCCATTTTAATCTTCTATTAAAAAACCAAAACAATTACAACCACAAAAGAAAACAAAACCTCTTAAAATTGTATTTAAAAAAGCAGCTGTCCTTATACCTCAAGTGCCAATTTTACTGCATTCAAGACAAAATGTTACCACAAAAGCCACCAAACGTCTTGTACAAATAAAGCCAGAACAATTTGCCCCAGAAGTGCAGCATTCTATCATTATTAATATGGTGTTCTAGGCCCATTGCCACTGCTTAAAAATCACATTAAGGCTGTGATGTTCATTTTTATACTTTTTAAGTAAACAGACAAGCCATATTTCCTTGTTTCTCCAAGCCATAAAATAGGAGTATTCAAAATTAAATGAAATAAAGTATCAGCAGCTGGCCCTTGAAAACCTATAAGGAAAAGCTAATGTACAATACAAATTCAGACACCAGCAGCCTTGAACAAAGATGACAGCTTTCTCAGAATGACAGTTCACTTTTCCTGTGCAAAAAATTTCAAAAACCTCATCCAGAACTGCACTAGGAAGAAGAGAGAGGCGAAGGAGAATTTTCTAAAATTTCCCTATTAAGGAGTCAAGTGTTGAAACTAAGTGGAGGTAAACAGATTGCTGATCTCTATTTCATTATGGTTGCTGCTTTTATTTCTTTGAGAAATTCAGGACAAATCATTGAAATAGCTTAAACAAGTCAAAACTCACCACAATAATTTTAAGGTTAGTAAAAAGAGATAACAGATAATGTTATTTCTTTTAAATTACTTTATTTCAAAATAAAATCAAAGGGGTCGAACACTAATCTGAAATGCTTTATTACAGTGGGATAGCTGTATCCCATTGAAAATCACCTTGGGCATGTTAATGGCATCTTTGCAATCTAAAACATAGTTTATTGCGCTTCTTTGCACCAAAACACTTAATTCTCACATTTTTATCACCATAGCACATTACCTGAGAAAACAAGGCCCTATCTTTCTAGCTGTCAATCTTTTATGCTCTGTCTTTTTTTACTTAAAAGAGTTCCATATGTGTAGTTGAACTCCCCCCATGACTCTTTGGCTTTGTATAACACACTACTATGAATGGTGGGGCACATGCAATATAGTCAAGACTTAATCTTATTAAAATTATCCAGCTTCCCTTCAGGCAGGCAGACATTTTGTACATTAACTACTAAGCCGTCAAAGAAGAAAGTTCACCAATGAAATACTGCGGTATTTGTTATAAAGAATGCTTGGTTATAGCTGCTAATTTATTTTAAGATGATATACAAAGCAGTGCAAAGAGATTTCAATTCGTGATTGTGAATGACGAAAGCCATCCAGAGCTCCTCTCAATCAAGCAGCAAACTAGCACTTCAACATGTCAGCCTCCTACAACTCCTCCCTTCCTCCTACCAATCAAGGATTAGGAAACACACAGAAAATACAAAAAAACCAAAAAAGACAGAGGGAAAAACAAATCCACTAATGCAATGACCCACAGCAATACCTCAAGAATAAAATAGTTTACCCACTCTGACAGTTTTACCCTGCCAAACTTTTTTTCTGTCCTTCCTCCTCTCCATTGGTTTATTTTTTCTTCACTTGCCATGAGGATTAATTTGGGTAGTTTCAGCTGAAAGATATACCCTCCTCAGGCATGAAGTTACCAAGCAAAAGCAATTTTTTTCTTCAAGGGCATATCTGGGAAGTAAACAAGCTGTGTGGATATCAGTGAAGCAAAAGTAAAGAAAATGCATGGCAGAGTATAAAGTAGATAAAGAAAAAAGAAATAAAAACTTTAATTTTTCTGTGTTTAGGCCTTCTAACAAAAGAAAAGTAATCCTCACTGAAAATTGCTTGGATCACTCTTCTCATAAATAACACATCACTTTACACCATAAGATGGGCTCCATCAGTTGTAGCAGATATCTGGAGACCTGTTCACAGGCACCTACCAGGTAAGCTTCTTCAAAAGGGGTTACAGCTTGCTTTGTGCTAGTGAGGAACCACCGCCTTGTAAAGGAAGTCAGGGTGTTGTGGGACATCCCCATATGGCACTGGCTGTTCCAACCAACTTCATCAACTCTGGTAGATTCATAGTCATACTTGCTAGCAATGGGGTTTGTGTTGTTTTTTTTTCTCCCTGCAACCTGAGAATGGTTTTGAGATATACCCTGTGAGATACAGCCTCCTGGCTACTTTTTGCTGTCTCTTCCCCTTTCCATGGGAGTGATACAGAAGGATCAATGCAATGAGCTTTCCTGAAAGCTGTCAAAACAGTTCCGAATCCTTGAGACAAAGTCAAAGCCATTCTCAGTAAGGCATAGCAAGACAGAGGAAGATCCAATGCAGAAAGGCTATGATACGATTTAGCAATAAAAAATGTGACTTTAATTACAGGCAAAGAGAATTCTGTTATATTGTGTCAAGATTTCAAGCAGTAAGACCTAGAAAAAATAGTTTGTGGTTGCAGCTTAGAGGTTCCCTTTTGGAGGAGGGGCTAAAGATGCTTTGGGTCCCACCACAAGTTTAGACTTTATGCTGTGAAGAAAGATCTTATGAAGATTTTTAAATTTTGTTCAGGGAAATTTAAAATTTTTGTCAGTTTGATCCACTTTTTAGTTGGAAGAATACTGAAAACAAGCGGGGGAAAAAAACTTACTTGCTGTAGGTAAAATATTAATAGAATACTCTAAGAAGTATTTTATTGATTATTTTTCCCTTTATACAATATAGAAATTCAGGCTAAGATAAACTCCAAAAAAAGTTCACAAGTTATTAATTATTAAAATTACAAATAGCAAAAATAGAATAATCAGAACTAATAATTATTAACATCAAATTATGAATGTTAGAAATATTAAGGGTTTGAGATGAGCAAATTCGTGTCTACTTCTCTCTGAGCCTCTATGCTCATCTTCACACGTGACCAGAGACCTTAGATACAGAACTTCTCAAAGCTCTCTAAGAAAGTTATGTAATTTTTACAGAAGCTTTCCCTACCCCGCTCAGACTCAGGATGCTGTTTGCAATCTCCCCAAAGCATTTATATCTATCTACATTTGCTCAGAACGAGTGATTTGTGCTACCTTCCCAAGGTTTGTAATCTCAGTTGGAACAAAGCATGGTACTGATGGATCATCAGGCTAGCATCACCAGTTGACATTTTAAGCAATATCACTATATAGTGTATCATTTTCCTTTCTTGAATTGAGTGAAAAACTGAGCAACCTGTTCTGAAAAGAAAGGTAAGTTATAGAAGCACCGTATGAGAAAGATAGAGACAGGACACCCTTATCTGCATTCCACGTCGCACCTAATGGTGCAGGAAAGATTTCAATTTAGAAAATTACTAAGTCGCTTTAATAATTTCGTTATGGTTTGACTTTTGTGAATAATAAATGATCTAGATGGAAACAGAAGATCATTAGCAACTGATAGACTTTAACTTTGTCATCAGTCTCAAGTGAAATTACTCTATTAACGGTTATATTTTCTTCATGAAGATGCATATGATGTTCGTAGACATGATAATTTTACAGTCTAGTCTGACCCCTCAACGAAAAAAGCTCGATGGAAGTAAAGTTCAAGAATGTTAGTGGTAAGCTATAGCAAAGCTTGAAGTCCAGAAAATTAGTGAGCAAGCTGTGCTACTACAGCAAATCAGAGTGATAATAAACTCAACAGCACTATTTTAGGAATACATTTAGGAAAACAGTTCTTTTTGAAACCACAACAGCAATATATTTAGTGTATCTAGTTCAAGAGGTACTTTATTGTAGATGCTCTACCCATATACAAGCATTCAAAATATTAACTTCATGCAATTATTGTGCATGGAGAAAAAAACTCATTAGAATTCAAAACTAACATGCAATCTTTTCCTTTTCAGAAATCACACAGGGAATCCAAATCAAGAACTATCACATTAGCCAATTATATATGTACATAGAAAATTAAATATTTTCAAGTGTTGTGTGTTATTAAAGACATTATCCAAATCTACAGGCTTTTAGAATAAGTACAACTTCTATTCAAATAGGAATGAGCTATATGTGTTAGAATATGTTGTTAAAGATTGGACCTGGAGAGAGCTTTTGCTGCATCCCCCAGGAGGAAAAAAAAAAAAAAAAGTAAAACCAGGACAAATTCAGATTTAATTCAACTGAAATACTCTGAAATCAATAATTTCAATGAGTACTCCAGTAGGAAAAAAAAAAAATTAAAATCTTCCACATGCTATCTAACAAAATCACTTTATTTTAAAAGTTTTCTTTCATCGAAAACAGTATTTTAATGTAAAAATGTATAAGTGTCAAACAGATTCCCCAAAAGCATTACTGTCATTTGGAATGTTATTTTCTTGACCTTTCCAAGAAACTTGTATAGAAATAAAAGTGCACAGTCCTGGAATTATGGGTGGCCACAGAAGGTGAGCTTCTATAAATGTATTTAGAGGCAGGAGTTAATAAACCAAGGTGTCTGGTGTAAATTTGGCATAGTGCTGTTCCAGATGTGGAGAACAGTCAATCACAGAGATTTACTACTAGACCAAAAATTAAGAAAAAGGTGAAAAAGAGACCATGAAAGAAGGAGACTGGATACAAGGGACAGGAATCCAGGAAATGCAGAGTATAAGATGATAATTAGTGAGAAATTAAGAGTGAGATGGAAATATTTGAGAATCGATTGAAGGGAAGCAGCATGAAAATAAAAGTGATTTTAACTGCAATGCAGCGATTAGACTGCAAAATGTCAAAATGAAGGTGAAAATGAGAACATTATAGAGATAACAACAGCTGTGGGACTTAGAAGAGGATACAAGCCACTGGCCTAAGTGGGAGGATTTATAACAGATGTACTGGGATTTGAAAGAAACTGTGGCAGCAATGGTAAGAGGAATGAAACAATGCTGTCAGAATGCAAATGTGAACACACATCACAGCGAGATTTTCCATACTTACAGCACAAACAGCAAAAGAGACCCAATAGATTGGAAAGTTGAGAAGTACAGAGATGAAGCAGCAGGCTTAAACAACCAAAAGAGAATACTTTTCCCTCGAAGCACATAATTCAATTCAGAAATTTGTTGCCACAGGTTATTGTGAAAGCTAAGATGATAAATGTTTTGAAATGGGACTGGACAAGCAGGTGGAAGATAATACATTATAATCCAAAGGAAACGTGCGGTGGGACCTTTGGTTTTACACATTGTAGGAGATCTTCTGTTTGAAAGTACATTTCGAAATATTAACGAGGATGTAACTCGGTCTTTCAGTTGCCTTTATTTGCAAAAAATAGCTTGTCCAAGAAAAAAATACAAAATAATTGAGAGGCTGAAGTCAAGGGAATATGTTATGCCACTTTTTATTCTCCAGAGATACTGAGTTACTGGCTCAATCGCTTTCTACTGTATGCATAATTGTGGCAGTAAGAACTGCTTTGACCATCCACAGCTGCTGATTCATGTCAATTTCCATATTGCTTTGATAGATAATTGATACATGACACATTATAGCTCTGAATATTTCAATTAATTGAATGCGTGTCTTTAGATTGGCAAATCAGGGTATTTCACCAAGGTACTTTATTTCAAATAGGTCTGCAAATGATCAAATGCTGCTGTTTCTATTAAGATTTCCCAATGATGTGGACTTCTGTCACCCACTCACTATGATGTTGAACTAAGTTGCCAGCAGTGACATCCAGAGGTTATAAACTACTGCTACATACGTAAGAGCTGTGTCTTCAGTTTGATGATGATGGACCACCTCCTTTCTCAACTCCAGCTAAATCAATTCAGTTATTACCTAAGCTTTGCAAGTAGAATCTATGGTTTTGGGTTAAGCATCATGAGTCTGACAGTTAGCTCTGCTTACTGATGATTAATGGCTAGTATTTGGACAAAGGTAAACAAAAATTCTTAATAAATTGGAAGAGAATGAAAATTGCCTGGGGCCCATTACCAAAGAAAGGATATAATATATCTAGCCAGAATGTGTACTTCTAAAGCACTAAGCTTGCCAATTAGAATACAGAAATGACAACAGCTACAGGCATTAGCTTGTGCCTTTGTTACGACATGAGACAAATGTTTGAGCAAACTACGTCTTACCTTTGTACTGCTGCCTATAAACTCTGACTTTGCGCCCACCTTCCTGCTTCATGAAGTGTTTTCTTGACATTTATTATATAATAATAAAAGCTAAGAAAAATGAAAGTAGCAGCTGTATTGATTCAGCAAAGCAGTATGAGCATATTTAATAGCCCATGCCTTTTACCTGATTCAAATATATTCAATTTCTCTGAAGTCTGATTTCTTTAATTACACTAGAAATCTAAAAAGACTTTTTATGTTATCAGATACTAATTATATTAGACAGATTGCCATTCATCTGCTTATAACAATATTTATTTCCACTGTCATCACTTAACATCAAAACAATATTACCTCATCATCATTTACAGTGGAAAAAATACTACTTTTCTGTATGATTTTGTGCCTAGGTTGGTCCAGTTAAAGGCATGAGACACTCTTTGTTTCATTTGTCTAATTAATATGTATAAATACTTTGCTTACCCTTAATCTCTAATTGTGATAAACTACACCTTCCATTTTTAGGCAAGCTTCTCTCTACACTAAAGCTGTCTAAATCTCTTCAGAGTTAGGAAGATAACTTCAGAAATTCAGAGAATTAGTAAATTGAGTCTCACTGAGAGGGGGATTTCATAGGGGGGAAAAGGAATAGAAGCCAGATGAAACTTTTACAACCTTAACAAACAGAAAGACAGAAAATCTGATGAAGTAGAAGTGAAAAAAGGAAAAAAAGTATAGGAAATCACAGTATGAATAAAAAAAGAAAAGGTCTAAATCAGGTTACACTCCCCTGCCTCTGCAGAGGATACCTTCCACTGATGTCCCCTGCCTTCTCACACAACCTTCCTGGAAAAACTGAATCAGCCATAGTATCTCTCTAAACTTGGACATGTGATTATCACTCTTTGTCTCCATCACTGCAAATCCTCTGGGCTCAAGAGCTTCCTAACTGGAGTTCCAGAAGCTCCATTAAGGCAGTGGCTACTAGCACTCAGGGCACTTACGCCTTACTCCTTACAGATCTGGTAGGTCACTTTTCTTAGACTTTACTTCCTTGACCCGCAATTTAAAAGAATCCCTTGTGAAGAGATTCTCTCCTCATGCGGATTCCTCCCCTCTCCTCTCCGAACATCTTTGTGAACATACCTCCTCCTCTTATCTGTCATGTACTTGTATTAGAAACCTGACATTCAAGGTAAGAAGGCATCATGATAAATCAACTCTAACAAAGGAGTAGGACAGAAAAAAATTACGTCAACACATTAGGCACAGGGGAAGGGATGAGAAATCAAAGGATGCTCCCAGATATATTTAGGAAGATATAGAAAAAAAATAAATAATCCTCTATTAAATGGAAGAATGCATCTCAGAAAATGATAAAAAGTAGTTTTGCTAGCCCCCAGCGAGAGAGAGGAAGTATTGTATAATTTTGGGAGGATTATGTTTCACTGGAGACATTCGTGAATGCAATGAGCTAAAGAAGGGATAAGATACTGTCTGAGTTGATCTATACAACTGATTGTGTTACACTTGATAAAATAATTGTGTCTGTCTCTTCTGTACTTAAAATAAACTTAAGAACTCTGAAACACAGTAAGTTGTTAAGCACTAAACATCATCACAAACTCTGTCACACTACTCTCATTGTTTCAGAAACCTTGGAAGCACCTGACATTTACCTTCTCTAGTTCTAACACTGGAATTGCAGAAATGCAATTAGGAAAACTCTGGTACTCATAACAGAAAAGGTCAGCAATGTGCAAGCTAAACCTTATAACATGCCTAATGTGCTGCCAAACACAACAGAATGCCTTCCTGATAATGAATGATTTTACAGACTGCCATGAAGCTGTTGCAAGATAATCAGATGAACAGGGGGCATGCCACTATGCGAAAGACACATAGGAGATTGTGAAATATTCTTTGATAGAGGTATATTGTAAAGTCACCACTGACTGAAAAATCTACCATTATGAAAGGCCATGTTTTCAGAAATAATCACATAAATAAATTGGGCAGAAAACATAAACGACAGAAGTTTCAACATTTGGTAAGCGCAGAAGCCATTACCTCATCAAAGGCAGTGCACCTTGTGCCTGCAGCCAACAACCAATACAACACAACCTCCGGGATGTAAAAGACATTTTTTCTTTTTCTTTTTTTTGTAGTAATCAATGTAAGTAGAGGTTAGAGGGTTTAGTTTTTCTGTTTGTCTTTAATACAGAAATACTCACGCAGCAGTACAGGCTCTGTGTTCCTCATGCAAAGACCTCCTCCTTACTTGTGCCACTAATCCTACATAAACTAATGGTGAACTTTAAGAAAAATGAAAAGTAATCTATGGGGTTCTTTTGACAAATGACATTTCATCAACAGCACCAAAAAATATCTCATTACTGAAAGCTGAAAGTAGCACTTATTAAAAGTTTTCTACCAAATACCTAAAGGCAGGTTAAACCTTTAGTGAAAAATGTTTTTGAGTGCTTGCAAACACCAAAGAAACATGTATTTGTTATACCTGAATTCATCATGAGCAAATAAAATTTATATAGTTCCCATGTCTATTTACAGACTATAATTTGTATTAGTTTAATTTTATTTTGTCATTTTTATAAGAAGTTGCATTTTTTAAAAAACTGGAGGGAAAAAAAGTACCATCATGAACTACAGTGGAGCTTTTGCCTCTGTATTCACTTAGGTTAAAATTCAAATTACAGAACTCTTAGTTTTTCAGGCATTACGACATACATATTTGTTGTAAGAGAACATTATGTTTCGAGACTGCTAGATCCATATTGCAAAGCTGTATTAAAGGCAAATGCTAACTTTGTATTATAGTTTCTCCTATACCTGAATTATATTAATCTATTTCATGATTAATGTAAAAGCCAGTTATTCTTTTTCATGTGACACATATCATTGCCTAATTAATTAAGGAAAACAAATCAATTGTAATTTAATGTGAATCTTCCTATTTTTCAATTTTATTAGAAGAAGTAACATATATTTGGGACATGACATATTTCTGAGGATTGACTGTAACGATAGGCCACTAACTTGTATAAGCTCAATTTTCTCAGTAGCAGGCTATAACTTGTGTGAAGTATCTGATATCCTGTCTTTGGTGGTCTATAAAAAACAAACCAAAAAAC
This sequence comes from Gavia stellata, assembly GCF_030936135.1. Classification (NCBI taxonomy): domain Eukaryota; kingdom Metazoa; phylum Chordata; class Aves; order Gaviiformes; family Gaviidae; genus Gavia; species Gavia stellata. The sequence goes on along the minus strand of NC_082594.1, from coordinate 115,303,069 downwards.
CTCAAACACCCCTCTGTCTGGTATTTCCATATTTCCCTTCACACATCCTTTTGTAACCAGCTTTATCTGAACAGTGTGTGCCTGAAGCAAGTATTTATAAAACAGTACTGACATACTGCAAAACATTTTTACAGGTGCTTACTTTGCAAAAAGTTCACAACATAAGTGAATATATTTTGTTTAAACTGTATGAAGAGAGTCATGCCAATAAAAGGAAGTAAACGTACTCCCCACAACTAGATGATAGCATCAATAAAAGTGCAATTACACTTCCAGCTTTTTCTTGCTGTTCTTTCAGTAATGATCATAAACAACTGATTGTATTTTCTTGAAACACTACATATGCATAACATGCACCAAAAAACTAACGATAAGCACTTACCATGTACTATCAGGACATATTCTGTGCTGTTTCGGCCAATAGGATTTTTTGCTTCACATCGGTATGTGCCATTGTCTGTTTTGTTTAGGAAACTGATGCTTAGGACCCTGCCGTTGACAACCATTCTCTCTGGATCTGGCAGTTCTCCGCCATCCTTTGTCCACAGTACTGGTTCTGGCCTGTTGGATCAAAAGCAATGCATTTAGTCAGATACATGAAGCATGTAAATGCAACATACACATCAGAAACAGGAGCATCAGAAACTTATGAACAGTAACCTGCCATCAAAGAATATTCAACGATCATTTGAGTTACTGGATATAATGAACTATCACTATTACAACCTCACCATCCTGGATGGGAACTATTAAAGAAAGCAAAAGAACAACCAGGGAAAAGAAGAGAAACAAAAAAGGAAACAGAATAGTACTGGAACAGGCCAAGATCTTCCCTAAATTAAAAAGTAGTTCTTGCGAGGTTTAAGGCCCACAGTTCGGCAAGATGCTTAGCAAGCTAAGTGAAAACAGCTTTCTGTTCGTGTGATGAGCAATATGGTCCTGTGTGACTGACAGGTGTCAGAAATCATGCACACAGGCTGAGGTAGATGTAAGTGGTCTGTAAATGGATTCTAAAATTATTTAGGCTATTCACATTCACAAGTGCACTTGCATGCGCTGAGTGTTTTTCCTGAACCAGGCATATCAGTCTCAAAGTAGCACATCTTACACACAATCTAAATTTGTTTCTGTTGCTGCATTGTGTCATCTCTTTTTCCTCCCTTTCTACATCCTTCCCTCAAATAATTGCTTGTTACGCATGTTATCACAAGCAATATAAGATTTGACTTAAAATCCTGGATTTTCTTCTTTTGTGAAACCTTTCCCCTTGTGCATCAAACAGGCCAAAGGCAAAGCACTGACAGCAATAACTCCCTAGGCAAGCTAAGGGCACAGCAGAGAAAGGAGCTGACCATCTTGCAGATTCCCATATACCCTCCCACTGGCAAGTGATACCTAGCTCTTTCCCAAAGACTCTCAAGAAGCTCCACAGTTCATGAGATTTGCCTAATGGACAGCAAGATGTATTTATTACTGGTACGCAGTTTTTACTTACATGTAACAAGACCTACTTTCAAATTTACATGAGAGAAATCACCAAAAAGACAAGTCCGTGACTGGGAATGAAAAGCTGGCTTACTGAATCCTGACTATCTCACAGATGGAGCATGTCAGGTCCTTAGATACTAGTCACTAAAGCAAGATACATACAGCCTGGGGATTCACTGCTACATTACTTGTATCTGGTAGCTTTGTACACTATAACCCAAATATCAATCCCTTTCTTTTGGGTACACTACCCAAGTAATTTCAGTCAGAAGCAGTTCTAGATTTGCACATTTATTTGGTAGGAGAATGTTACATTATATTTTCCTATCGAAGTATGCACTTGTATGACTAGGTCATAAAACAAAATATAAAACGCTGTTATAAAATCAGCAGATGCAAAATTAGTTGCTAGTCTTACTCAAGAAATACCTAATTTCATTCATTTAAGCAGGTGTTTAAAGCCTATTAAATATAATAAATGTTAAGAATAAGAATTAAACCTAAATACCTAAGGAGAAATGTTTTGCTAAAATGTGGCCTCATGCACAGAAAAATAGTCCTAATGACTGCAGTGACATGATTTTCTTTTAAGTTAGGCAAGACATGTAAACAAAGTGAATTCTTCTGAAATGCACTTACTGCTATATAATTTATATTACTTTAAAAAGTAAAAATACTATAACTTACGTTTCTCTTGAAAGATAACAGAGATTTATATACATTTTGGTAATATTTGGATGACACCTTGATAAATCATTGTTGAACTTGTTACCTAGACCGGCTGTTCTCTGAAGTTCTGATTTTTTTAGAAAATCATATACTCAGGGAATGAACAAGATTCACATAATTTTAAACCAAGGATTAAGAACTGTTGGTGTAATGGGTCTTATTTATACCTTACTGTAAATATGTCTTAATACTCTTCCTAAGTGCATTTTCAGGAACTGATATCTAAATACACATGACACACAATATACACACTTCCTTTCTACTTAATGAGAGCAGGGAATCTAGATGTCCATGTTATTGCAGAAACATTGCCGTACAGAGTTCACAACATTAAGGTGAGATTTGCTTTGATATGTTAAAGTGGATTTGTTCAATTTTCTAGCAAACTCCTCATTGTTCCCCATTTACCAGCTTACTGTGAATCTGTAATCCCAGAAGTGGAAACTCTGAAACATTTCTGCTACAATGTGCACCATTACCTTCATAAATGGCATATTAAAGCAACTTCTGTGCAGTGGTAATTTATGGAACTTACGTTTTAAATTGAAATTAGATGTCATATCCTAGGGAAAACCCATAGGATAACAAATAACTACGAAATGGAGCCTTAGATATAAATTATTCAGGGACCTTTGTCACATTGTAATATACCAACTCCAGTCTTGTACAGAGTGGTTAGCTATGGTTGCAAAATGATGGTGGCAGAAAAATCACGGCTTAGAGAGAGGCAGATCTACATACTCTGGGTGTTGGGGAAGCTGCTAATAAACAGTTAATATTAAGCCATCCTGTACTGGCTTAGAGGCAGCCGCAGAGCAATTCCTGAGCAGCTGATCCACAGTCAACACATCATGGTGACTGGGCACAGCTCTTACCCCGTCTCACCGTTCTCAGTGAAGATGATGCCTAAAGCAGCAATTCTGCCACAGCCACAAAATTAAACTTTGCCTGCACTGCTAGGAAGCTTTGAGACACGCCGATCTAAACAATTCGTTACTTAGGCAGAAGTGAGTTACGAACATGAGATTCTCATGCACCCAGGCCAGCATACTGCTGCAGACAGTGACAAGGGAAGCGGCTGTTTAAGGAAAGCATGCAAGCGTGGCCATTTTCTGTGGTCCATTCCCCCTGTACTCTGCCAGCATCCACAATCATTCCATCAGTGATGTTGGAGGGCACATCTCTTGCTCTCTTCTGTATCTACTTAGTATTTAGACCTGTTACCTATGAATGTCTCTAATCTCTTTTTGAATCTGTTTATACTGTCTGTCAACCCAGCCTCCTGTGCCAATGAATTCTGGAAGTTCCCTACCCACTGTGCAAAAACATATTTACTTTTATCTGTGTTATACTGATCTCCTAGCAGTGGCAGTGAATATTGCAGGATATGATAAGTAACGCTTCTGCATATTATAACCTTGTTAGAAGCAGGCCTCTCTCCCTCTTTCTCTGTTTGTTTGAATTTGATACCTTCTGAGATTATTGGCAGGGGGAAAAAAAATCACAAGAAGAAAAGGTAAAGGAACTGTAAATTTAGAGCATATCAGCTATTCCTTGATAATTGCTTTAGCACCTTCATTGTCCAAAGCACAAATGCAGCTGAAACACTGATGGAGAAGCTTTCCTTCTGTGACACAAGGCATGGAGAACTATGAATTTCCCATAGTTTATCCTATTGAAACATGTTCACAAGTGCAGATCCAGACAGAGGTTCTTTCTCTTACCCAACATTTTGAAAGGCTTCTGGCTAAACTGGGGGATATTGAGGTTTGACACGCTAAAACACCCACAAATATATACACTCCTAACACTGCACATTTTTATCCATTGCATACATCTCCAATATTGCAGAATTTCAGCTTTTCTTCACATGTTAAAGATTTGCCATAACACTGTGTGGACTGGAACAAACAGGGTATCCTTGTGCCTTGCATTTGTGCTTACTTCAAGTTGAATCATGCTTACCAGTTTAATCCCCATTTATCTCAGACAATCCTGAAAACATCTTTCTTGGAGCACAATAGCTATAAAGTCGGAATGAGCACTGTGGCCACTAATGCAATTGCAGGTTACTACCTTCACATATTTCATGGCACAAACAAGCTCACTGACCTGCTCTGTCCTAACAGGAGCATGCAGCTTGCTGGTACCAATGCAGCACCCAAAGAACAACTCTGTCCTCCCTTATTTTTTCCCCATCTTGGGTGAGAAGTGCTTTTCTATATCCCTGGTTTAATCCCTCCCATGTGGATGCCGTTAAGTGGCAATGAGCTGTGCTACCACTGAGACCCTTCATGGGATTGAGGGAGGTAGCAGAGCTGAAGCACCAAGATGCTGTTTTCTTCCCCAAAACACAGCTCTGCTTCTGGCTTACCTATTCTAATTTGCTCTCAGTGTGACACCTTTTAAAACAAAAAAAACAAATTAAGCATGCTGTACTGCAGAAATTCTTTCAAAGACACAGCTCAACTGTGACAGCCCATGCTATTTCTTTGGCTAGCATGTACGGCTTTTACTGATTTGGCTTTGCACGCAGCTGCCCACAGTGGCACTAACAGGACTGCGTTCAACTGAAAGAAGCCAGAGATACTAATCAGAAGCGTAGTAAAAATCCTTAATTATGACCAATGACTTTTCTGCTAGCCCCCCAAAAGAAATTTGAACTCTATACTCTCACTGAAGAACTGCTAAATGGGCTTAGATTTTGATATAGCTTATGTTTAATTCTAGTAGAAAGGCCCAGAAGCTTTCAGTAACTGACTTGCAAAAGGGAACTGGTTTTTGGTACAAATAAATGATTTTGTTAACTGTCTTCATGTTAGCCTCAAAACTTGACATAAAAAGCAACAGAATTTGGTATTCCTTCCCAGACGAACTCAAATGGGACATCAATGAGGATATCAAAAAACTGGTATCGTGTTCCAGGATGATTCATGTTTTATACTGTGAAACAGGAGTTTTCTTGCAAGTTACTAAACAAATAATTTGTAAATAAAGCAAAATTATTTTCTAATCCTGAGGCTAAGAAACCTGTTCTTCCAAAATAAGTCAGAGAGAAAGCTAAGGGTGAACTGGAATGTGCTGGGGAAAAAAAAGTTTTAAAATCCAGTCAGATTTGATTAGAAAAGTACACTTAGGCACAGACTTACCTTTTCAGCAAGTGCTTATGTAACATGAAAATCAACAGTTAATATTTAAGTCCATGTAAATATTTATGATAATCTAGGCCTTTAAAAGTTACACAGTAGTATTTTAAAACAAGTTCATTAATTTTCCATACCTTTCTCCATCCTTAACCAAAGGAGTGTGATGTTTCAGTGCTTTCCTATAATCCTCCTTTCTAGCGATATCTTTATATCTAACCACTATATTTATCTTAACTTAGCCTTCATTTAAAAATGATATATAGATATATTGTATCACCTCTTCTTTCTGAACAAAGCAAATTTAAGCAATGCAATCCATTCTCACTTGAAAGTTCTTGGCTCTATTCATTTTTGTTGCCCTTTTCTGATTTTTGTGTACAGAAAGGTCACGTACAAAGTGTTATTCATTGAGACCGTAGTAAACAACACTCAGATAACTCCCTGGCCCATAATACTAGCACAGGCTAACCTTTTAATTTCCATAAGACCACACTCAATAAAACCCCCAAACAACAACAACAAAAAAACAGTGCTGGCTTTTTACACTCAGTCTCACTGAGGGTATTATCATATATCTAGGTATCTAAGCAGCCTGTCAAAATTTAGTAGCCAAAGTGGGTAAAAATAAGAAAGATAGAAGGAGGATTTGTAGAACACCAATGAGACAAGTAAATTAATTATTTTGAATATGGCCCTCCTGAACATTGCCTTTTACTTCTCCAAACAGGGGCACACTTGTATTCTCTGAAGCCTGTAAAAACATAGTGTAGTGGAAATGCTCAAATGAGTAATGGAAAAGGTATCACTATATTTATCAGAGCATTTTTTGTTGAAATCCTGGTGCAATGTTAAAAGTAATCTAAGGGAATGACTGCTTCATTAATTTGAAAGTTACAGAATTTCTCTGTATTGAGAATCTGGATTTTTAGCTTTGTCAGTTAATCATCCAGTAGAAAGTTTAAATCCTGAGGGAACTTCTTGTTTATATAAAGTCTCAGCCTGATGAGTCATATTGGGATGAGCTGGTTTGGGAGCATTTCATCTATCAAAAACATCAATATCCACAGTCACTAGCCTTTCATAAAAGGCTTGGATAGATGGTTTTTATTTTATGGGATAAGAAAACTTTGTGATTTTGTAGTTCTGCAAACTTGAGTAACCTTCATAGAGTGTTCTTCTCCCCAGAAGAATTAGTCAAGAATATCCTAAGTACCTGTTGAAGACAGTTGCAGTGTGTTATGCCTTTGAAAAAGTTGCTTATATGGTAAACTTAAAGAGGTGACCAGAATTTCAAATGGTGTTAGTATTAATCATTTACAGAAAAAAAAGGAACACCAAAACACAGAAAAGGGAAGAAAACAAACAAACCAAAACAAAAAAAAACCCCACAACCCTTCATCCCTTATCTTCTGTCCTGGATACAGATAAAACCTTTCTTTTGTCCATCACAAATGCACTTGGGTGACAGGCCTCCCTGCCAGTAGCTTGCTTTGGATAAATCAGACAGTCCTCTCACCGTTAGATTGGCTCACTGGATTACAGTTGCTAACCATGTTGATATGATAGACTAAATTTGCAGCCAAAAGTCCTTATCCCTCAGCAGCCTGTGACAGGAAGTGATTAAAGTGGCTCAAGAAGAGTCTTTTCAAAGCAAAGGTATTTATTTATTCTTTTACCCAAAGATACAAAGTATAGATCGCTAAGGGGTAAAAGAGTAATTTTTCATATTCATATTTCCCCCATCTACACCCCAATCTTTCCTTGCAACCATATTTAAGGTTCCTTTCAGGTCAGTTAACACCCACCTCTACCTGACTCTTCTCTTTCTGACATAATTCTCTTTCCTTCTGTATCTCCCTCTCATAAGGCTGATAACTCATTCCCCTTTACCCTTTAATATCTTTACAGTCTAGGACTCCCTTTGACCTAGGCTTTCAGCCCTTAACACAGCTGTGTAATACTGGTCTCTGTCTGGATAGCTTTTTCCCAGTTGATCACTAACCCATTATAATGTTAACTTCTTTCCAACTATTTACCTGCAGTTTTTCACTTTGCCTTTTAAGCATTTATTGTGGGTCCCCCCCGCCCCCCCTTAACTGTTTCCTTTATGTTAGTCATTCTCAAGGAGGCAAGGCAATATCATTCAAATATCCTGAAAAGTGCAAAATCTATCTATCTATATATGTATAGTTATACATATACATACATATATATGAGGTTTCTTACCTAATTCCAGTATTATTCACAATCTTCCCAAAGAAGTATAAAAAAACTGTTGTGAATAACATTTTGGAGATTGGCTTTCTCATAGCCATGAGACATGAACAAGAGAGTTTACGTGAAATCAGAAGATACCTTATCAGTGAATTGCATCAGAAATATCCCTTGTATTCTACTATTGTAAGCACCAGGGAGGTTTGAGATGGGCAAAATGATTGTCTCAAAAAAACCCAACCCAACTTTGTGAGGGAGATGCCACAGGGATGTAGTCCAGAGTTTGATTTAAACTCGAAATCCATTGCCACATGAAGGCAGATGTGGGGGAGTTCCCTAAGCTTGTTCGCAAAGTACCATCCTCCCTAAGGTAAGTTTAATGTGGGAGGGAAAAGAAGACATCAAATTGGTGGGCTCACTGATGTGAGTGATCCACTGTCTTCCCATGACCCACATTAGAAGTGAAAAAAATAGTTCAGAGAATTATAATTCTTTATCAATAGTCACTGTGTGTGTGTTGGAGAAGCAGTGTTTTGTCAGGGTTAGTTTGGTTGTGCCAGCAGTGCCAGCCCTTCAGCTTTGAAGGAAATGCAAAATTAGAGAGCTCACAAATGTGCAATATGGCTGATGGGTCAAAGTCAGAAAAAGCTTTGTCGTGATATTGTGCAATACATCAAAACTGAGGTCAAGTCAGCAGATTTTCTCAACAGGAATACATAGGAACCCATCACTGCAGTATGTGATAACACAATTAGTTATTTAAGTGATTTCTTATGTCCCCTATACCAGAGCATGCAAACAGCCAACTCAGAATAAATGCAGCGAGACATGAAATCAAACTGTGCACAGCTGGTTGCTAATGCCATTTATCGCTCCAAGTACCTCTAACTACTCAGAGTCAGGAAAACACTTACCTAAAAATGCATCTTCTTAAAAACTGTTCTTGTTTTAAAGATTTCTGAGAAAATACTATAATCATTCAGGTTACATGTTTTATTTTGCCAGTTTCAGCAGTGCTGCTCCTAATGTTGTTCATTTCTTTTAACACTTTTATCTAAACATCTTATCTGCTCTCTTCTTCTCCATCAGACGGGGTGTCCTTTTTGTCTTAGAGTTATTAAACTCACCTTGCAGTGAAATTACCATTGTGTGCCGTAAAAATAACATGCTAACCTCTTACAAATGTCATCTGTCTAAAAAGAATGCAGACAAACTGTTTTGCCTTATATTTTTAATAAGTCCTGAAGGAGACCTCTGTTAAAAGTTCCTCTGTGTGGTCATAATAAACTAGAAAAAATAAAAGTAATTCTCAGCAAGACTGCTGTCTTGATCTGGAAGAGAAATACGGCCTATTTTGTATTTCTCAACTTTATTGAACATTCCCCCTCCGCCCAGTTTCCTTTCCTCTCCTATGAGAAGCTATGCAGTACGAGGTTAGGCTTGACTGCCAAATGAGCATGAGAGAAGACAGTTCTGGCTGCAGAGCTCCTACTTCCCTTACAGCCCCCTATTACTTAGGCCAGCACCATTAGCAGATGTACTTCCAAGTCCTGATCTATGTTTCCATTGTGACAGACAGATAAGTCTTGTTCTAATAATGGAAGGTTTTCAGAGATGCTCAGAAAGTCAGCTTTTCTAATTGATATTAATAACTTCAAATCCATATATCAATGTATTTGCTGAATTGTACCATATAAATTGAAAAGCATGTATTTTTTTCTGATTAACATGAGAAACCCTATTATCTTTAATTTACATAAAAACTAGAAACCTTTTTGCACCGTTCATAGCATCTACAAATCACATGGATCTCCTGTAGAGCGAACAAATTCAGATTTTATGTCTTAAAGAGCTTGATTACTCTTAAATGGAAATTAACTATAAACTCCTGAACTATTGACAAAAGGTCTTAACTGTGTGCCAGCGTGTAAAGACAGATCAGGACTGACAGGTATCTGCTATCGTTTAAGGCTTATCATTCATGCTGACTATTTAAATTATTCAGCCTGTGTTTTTAAGCAATCTTTCTATTTTCTACTTTTTTCTATCTTTCAGCAATTATAATTTCTGCAGAACATTTTCCTTTGAATATGCCATATTGAAAAGCTGTTCCAAAAGGTATTGCACCATATAGTATAATTTATTTCCTGAGTATAGAACTTCCATGCCACAACAGCTCAGATGATACATTAAAACATGAAAATGCATTAAAATCTTAGCCATTCAAATATAGTATACATTCTGGAGCGGAGCCCTTTCTGATGCATATGAACCATGATTTTTTGTCTATTGATCAGTGAATTACTCTGTCTATGTCTGAATCAAGAATTAACCCAGCACTACTGTAATGACTTGAGAGGACTGAAATGAGTAAACCCTGTGTGTGACTATACAAAAATTCTTTAAAAAGGAATATTAAGCTTTCACTCAACATACTTTTTGTTAGTACTTAACAACAGACCATATGCAGAATATCTTCTGCTCTTAAAGTATTAAACTCAGAATTATATTTAAACCCACTTTGAGGATCAATATCACTAAGAACAACAGTCCTTTGGTTTATATGATAGTTACCTGCTTCAGCTATCATTTTTGTAGTAATGCAAAAACATAATATTTTATATCATTCCAATATATAAAACATATTTTCTAATCGCAAGTTCTAGAAAAGGCAAATCTATGAAGTATTCTAAATATCCAATCTTTTCAACCTAGTGTAGGTTCAGACATCTGTGTTTCAGGATAAGCTGTAGCAAAATATTTTTAACTCTCAGGGAAGTGCAATATGTATTTCAGTTTTTATAGCTGTTTTAAGAATGTTTAATTGCTTACTGATTGCCAGTCTTATTTTGGTGTGATGAAATCTCTGAATGATTTCAGACTTCGTTTCCAAGTTTGTGCTTTAAAACAAGAAAATAAATCCAAATAATATTCTTTTAAGACACTCTAGTTTTACTACTTATATATAAAAAAGAATTTAAAAATACTTTTATTTTTATTCTTTTGATCAACAGTACTCACTCTCATGTTTGAGTTTCATCATAAGACCTCAGAAATCCTTCATTTCTTCATTCCAGTTCTACTTTTAAACCAATTTATTGTGTTATTGGTATCTCTAATGGAACTTTTTCTTCATCAGATTAAGTGGTAGATCTTGTGGCTAATTTTCTTCAAGGAATTGAAATCTCATTGTCTTCACTAACAGATTTTTTTTTCTTCCTTTTTTCCCCTTGATACTTAAAACTGACCACAATTTTCCTTATACTTACTAGGCCCCGCCAATATTTTGATATGGCTGTACTTGTGGGTTGAGCTCTTAAATTCAAAATTGTATTCTTTCTGCACAGTCAGACTAATACCAAAGAAATGGTTACACTTTACATTATATGTGTGTATGGTGTTTATACCCCATATGTACACAATTTTTAGGAAGAGGCTGACAGTTTCCATTCTACAGCCGCTTTTATTCACACACTGATGGGACACTGCCAGAAGACTTTTTAGGCCAGTCTTAAAAAGAAAAAAAGAAAAAAGAAAACGGGGGAAAAAAAAGGTGTTGCAGATCTGTGCCTCTTGCATTGGAGCTGTGCGCTCCAAATTAAGATTAAAAACATTTCATGCTTTCTAAGGGGCTGTTGATTTTCTCCACCCTTTTTCCTGGTCATCTGTCTCTGCTACTTCCTCAGTCAGAAAGTGGGAGCACTGCAGATGTGCTAATTTTAACAGGCTTTCATAGCAGAGAAGAGCAAGTGCCTTCAGCTACCTGGTCTGTCTAGTGTCCATTGTATAACCTCACCTTCTGGTTTTCCATTTTGCCCAAATCTCTCCCACATTTGTCATCTCCATCTCCATCTACTTTCAAACTTTTGCTGTCTCATTTCACCCCCTCTCCAACGTTTTGCTTTCTCTGAATCTGAAAAACTTCCCAAACAACAGATTGGACATTTCTACTCCTTTATACTTTCTCAAGTCTTCAGACATTTCTGCACCGGGCAGACAATTACTCCCATGAGAGGCAAAATTTGCCAAACTACTTTATTTCTGCCTTCCATCAATTATGAATGTAGAAACACAAAATGGAGAAGCGAGAAAGAGGCTGCAGTATTTCCAAACTTTCAAGGCCAGACCACCACTTAGGAGCAAACAGGGAACTGAAGAATATGGGCACACTGATGCATACCACAAACAAAAAACATAAACCTCTTTTAAATCCAACATTAGGTGGTCAGGGAATAATGACTGACTTAATTTTTTTCAGATTTATTCTGAAAAAGACCTGGATATTTTAATGCATTTTTAGTACTTCAAATCAAAATGTCTAGTATTTTAGAAAATTTTTAGTAGTCAGCTATTAAACAGACTTTTTTATACGTATTTTAAAGTCTGAGGCTCAAAACATCTTAAGTTCAGAGAAAACACTATAACCTCTGCAGCTTACAAACAGCTTTCATAAAAAGTGCACTTTAAATCTTCTGTCTGTAGAAAACAATGGTATGTATGGCTATACTGTTCATTTTGTGTTGCTAGTTTATAAATAATTTATATTTCTTTTAAATTTTAACCAGGAAAAAAAAGTCCTCCACAGAAGCGTAACATCTCTTTCAAAAAGATTCCTGAGGCTATAAAGGCAGAAGGAGAGGTGTAAGCCAGTACAGCAGCAGGAAAGAAAAAAAATGCATTAAAAAAACTTATGTCATAAATTCTGCCTTACTTTCTGGGGAATGGAGGCCCAGTAGAAGTGACCACCACCATCAGGTAACTGACACTAACTCAAGGACAAAATACTAGGTAATACTTTGTAGGGAATATCCATGGGTAGGCCTGGACTTGACCACAGATTAGATAAGGTGTTTTCCAATTTCTATAAACTAGCAAAGATGCTGCTTTTTTGTCAGAAGTCTTTACTGAAGGCCTGATATGGACAGATTGCACAACAATGAGCTGTTCAGGTGGATGCACAACGTATATGATCTGCCGTGCAGTCGTTTAACAGCTCTCACAGGCAATGGGTAAGATATCCTTAATGACATACCGATAAATAAGGGCAAGTGACAGCCTCGCTTTTAGGAGATTGTGCAAGAAAGTGAAGGGGGAGAGACCTTCTCCATAGAGTGCATCTCCCTTACTGCTGCAGGCAGAGGGGGAAGGCAGACTTGGTGAAGCTGCCACTTCATCCGGAGAATGAAAAGTCAGCAGAGCCCGAGCCTCAGACTGATGGCCAGGTAATCTCACGCAGGGAAAGAAGTGAGGTCCATTCAGGGCTACAGAGACGTTATTCCAGTCAGGGGAACGGGTAAAAGATGAAGCAGAGAAACAGTGATGTCTTGAAAGCTCCTTTTAAATTCTAGAGCTGGAAGTACTCTAGATCAGTACTGGAGCACATTGGTAATATACGCCCTTCCCCTGTTCTGCCTGGGATTGGTGCCATATATTGATGTGCAAATTAGAAAGACAAATCCCTTTCCTTTCAGCCTCATAAGCTAAGACCTACACTCTCAGATAAGACCGGGGTGGGGGTTGGGGGGAAGGAGAGGAGAAACTATATACAGGTAAGTGAATATAAAGAATAATTGTCACACCTTGCTTAAATATTTTATTGCTGTTCCTAAGGGCTTTTTCTTTTCTGTCAGAGTACAGCTGAGATGATAAATGGCATGTAAGAATTTCATTCACATGAAAAATAGTTAATTAAACATAGAAATCTTAACGGCCTGGTTTCACTATAATTCTAGTTCTATATGTTTCTAATTATGTAGTCTATGTTCAAACAGCTAAATCTTTGGGCTTCTTATACTGCTGTTTACACCTTGTTGATTCCTTCTTAACCTTTAAGAGCTATTGAGAAATCAGTAGATTATTCTTTTTCATCAGCCGTAAGTAAAGCATGACCATAAGAACAAAGGACGATAGAAACTGCAGTGGATTAAATGGGCAATATCTGAAAAAAAATGTATTTCAAAGACATGCAAATGTCAGCAGTATTAAGATAATAGGGTGCTCAAGTGGATGCATCAGAATGGCTGCCGAAATTACCGGGATTAACCAGGAACTATGCTCCTAACATTAATGAAGTACTGCTGGGGATAGGAAAGCAGCAGCAAAGCATAATGATAGGACGTGCACACCTTAGTTACTATGCATTTCATAGAACAGAGGAAAATAACATTTTCTCAAACAGCATGTCTTCAGATCCTTTTATAACACTGTTTCTTCATACAAGTTTACAAGCATACTGCATCCCCAGCCAGGGCAACAAGAACTGGGGAAAATACTGATTTACCAGAAATAACAGAAAACAGCAGAAAGAGCTGCAGCACCACTTATTTTAAATGTTTTACATTTTCATATTATAGGATTAAAAAAAAAATTAAAAAATCTACATTTATCTTGGCTTACAAAAACTATGCTGAAGTGCCACATAGAGATAATAGTGGAGACTGCAAGAAAGAGGAAACAGGAGGTAACTACTGTCACACCGCATTTTCAGTTCTCTTTTCTCTTTTTCCTTAATCAACATTATGTCTGTTGGTGATATCCCCACTGCCAGTTGAGGGCCAAAGGGTATATCAAGGTATTAATGAGCAAAGATTATTACGAGCTTTTTTTTTTTCCTTTGATGACTCAGGATTTTAGACTGCTTAGATATTTCAGGCTGAGACACTGATAGATATTCACATGCCTAACTTGCACTGTTTCCAGTAAGAGCTGTGTCCCAACACTCATAAGAAACTCTGTTATTACAGTAAGCTGAGAAATCCCACCTAAGAAACACCAGCTGCATTTTTTGAGCCAAGGTCAAATGCTTGCTGGCACAAGAATCAAAGAGGAAAATGAAGAGTGGCTGATTCACTTCTGCTTTTTCCATTAAGTAAACAGTTGAAAACCTCATTCACAGTCACTTGCTTGTCCAAATACTACTTATTTAAAATCATTTGCTGTTGATGTAAGGCACAGTCAAGGAGAAGCCTCATTAAACCAAAATTCCTTCATGCACTTGAGGTGCAGTGACAATACCCACAGAGCTGATAAAAGTACCAGTGCCACAACTTGAATGACAAGCAAGGACTATACAAAGTCTTCAGTACCAACCCTCATTAACCAAGGTATGCAATTCTCGACTTTCAGTGCATGTAAGAACACCATGAAGTTTGGGAGATGCAGCAGAATATCCTCTTTTCACCAGATAAGACATGTTTAATAACTAGCCATAACAACAACATTTCCAAGATCTTTAGTTGAATCATGGGTTCTTCTCAACAAGTAACCAAATGTTTGTTGATATTTATAACAGTTATAGGAGCACCAAAGGAATGGAAATACACCATAAAATTTTTGTACCTCAGTTATATTTTCTCACCAGTGTCAAAAAAAGCTGATGTTGAAGCATACTGCATTAGATCATAATAAATAATAAAATGCTTCATGCTTTCAAGATAATATAATGAAATCTTAAGAACAATACACTGGGAACTTATGATTATTTATATTTCAGAGCTAAGTCCTATACCATGGTCTGTGACAATTTCTTTTACATCTAAAAGTAACTTATGAAAAGTAATACAATAAAGGGAAAAAGAGACAAACATTATTTACTTACAGGAGTTTGCTTTTCTTCTCCCAAATGTGTCATTATCTCCAGACAGAGGGGAGTGCTTTAGTTCACACAAACTTCTCTCACACAGAAAATTATTCATTAGTACCTTCATGGTAATAATTTTAGCACCGTAAAGGAGATATCCTCAAGCTTTCAGTGGTATCCAGCTCCACTAGCATCTTGTCCTATCAACCCACAACAGTCTACGTTCAACGCTTAACAGCGCAGAAACAGCTGTACTGGATCAGACTAAAAGTTCAGCTAGCCCAGTGCCTTGTCTCCAACAGGATAAGCAGATGTCTAGGGAACAGGGTCAGCACAGATATTGCGTCCCCAAGTACTCCTCTGACCTACAACTATCTCAGGCACTTCTGACACCAAGCACAGTTTAAAAATATTCTGTAAACCTTAAGGATTTTCCTTTCCATGAACTTATGCAGTTTTCCCTTGAATTATCATGAATTTTTATCATCTACCATATCCATTGACAAAAAATTCCCAAAGTTTACCAGTTGTTGTATGAAAGATTACCTCCTTGCTTTGTGACAAAACTGGTTCTTACTACCTTAATTTACCCTTAAACGTTTCTATTTGAAGAGAGAATGAACCAACAATCCCTAACAACTATCTCTTCGCCATTTATAGTTTTGGAAACATCTGTAATATTTCCCCTTTATATCAAATAGGCCACCACAAGGCATATTTTCTGTGCTCTTCAAGGAACTCCAACATATTTATAAGATAGGATATTCCCTCTGCAAAAGGATTCCCCCCAGAAAGTTTGTTTTTATTCACATGTCTGCCAATTCTAGTCCTTTTTATAGTCTTTACTATTTGTGAAGCCCAGATGTCAGTTCTACAGACTTGCACATTCTGGGATCTCTCCTGAAGCCCCATTGTCCCGAATTAGCAAGGTGGTTTTAAGCATGACGTTTCCTGTCACTGTTCATAATTCATCAGTCTCATCCTTGAATTCCCTTTGAATGCCGGGGTGAAACCATCTGGTCCTGCGGCTTGTTACTGCTCCTTTTGCCCGTTTGTTCCACAACCTTCCCCCCAGTCCATTTAACAAAATCTTGCTGGTGAGCACCTCAGAAAATAGGGAATCAGTCTGTAATACACCCAGTTTCTTCAGAAAATAGGGAATCAGTCTGTAATACACCCAGTTTCTTCCACCGTAAATATGGATGTAGCAAATTCAACTGGCTTCCCCTTATACCTTGATCCTCAGTTGATCCTAGAAATGTACTGGCACACTTTCTGATATATTTCAGGAAAGCTTAACTATTACTTTCAATTCCCTTTGCTAGTTGCTCCTCAAACATTTTTTTCTTTTTTTTTTTTTCTTCTATTTTGGTGGTTTGGCTTACTGCATTTTCATATTTAATCTGCCAAAATCTACGGATCTTCTCTTTCCTTTGAAAAACAACTTCAGCTTTTCAAATTACGGCGTCACCATTTTTATTACTTTGCTTTCTCTTCTGTTTAGCCTTACCAATTTCTCCTCCTCAAGTGTTTCTGCTAGGTGATATGCATTGATGGTGTGGTTCTAAACTCTTTTTATTTTTCTAACATAGTCTTCAGGCAGCCTGGAAAGATTTAATTCCCTTAGCTGCCCCTTTTAGCTTCTTTTTGACAAGATTCTTCGTTTCTATATAGTTCCCCTTTTTGATGTTGATTACCATATAATTGTCTAGCCTTCATTTTTTGCCTCTAGGTGCAAACTGCATGTAAATACATTTTAAAGAATGAGCTGAACGCAGATGGTGCTGAGAGGTCCCTCAGACTGCCACTCCCTGAGACAAACCGACTCCATTTGGAGCATCCTAGAAATTGCACGTATGAGGTAAGAAGATAGGCTAGGGATATTTGAGAGCAATAGAAAGTAAAACAAAACCCAAAAAATCACAATTAAATAGCGATAATAAGTAGAAACACTGACCTGCCTCCCACTTACCTCCCTCCTACCATCCCCGAGGAGCCACACTCCCCGCACCCTGTCAGCTCGCCCAGCTCTGGGGTGAGGACCGCTGCGCACTGAGCAGGGGTGGCTGGATCTCCCGCTCCTACCGCGAGGATATCACTGTCCACCCCACTACCACTTCTTAATCCTTGCTAAAATCTTTATAATTTCATCTTAAAAGTGACCAATAGAGTGTTTCTAAGCAGTAATAAAACAAAACATGTACGTATTGACGGAAACCTGCCACATGTTTTAAGAAGCGGATCCATACCGTAAAGTTCGTTACAAAAATCGTGCACGCGCATGCCTGTGCAGCAGCCCTCAGCAAGGATTTGGCTGCCCATCCCCAAGCTCATCGACATGCTGTACAGGACGCAGGTGCCCAGGGGCTGGCGGGGGGAACTACAGGGCAGCCTCCCCAGGGAGAGGCCGGGGCTGCCCCGTGCCGGACACAGCCGGTTTCAACCGGCTCCAACAGGCCCACCGCAGGGCACGGCTGAGCCCCTCAGCCACGATGACGGTCCCTCGGGGAAAGCCTGGGTAAGGAAGGGCAGAACGCTGCCCGGCAGTGAGGGGCGAGGGGAAAAATGTGAGAAACAGCCCCGTGAGCAGCGAGGTGAGGGGAAGAGGAGGAGCAGGGATTCACCCGCAGCCCCTGGAGGAGACCACTCTGGAGCAGTGTGAGGAGGAAGGAGAGGCAGAGAGGAGCTGGGGATGAAGGAACAAAGGTGAGCCTGGGAGGAAGATGTGGGGTAGGGGGAAGGTGTTTTCAGTTTTTGTCTTGGTTTCTCACCATCCAACTGTACTTTAACTGGCAATAAATTAAATTCATTTTCCCCGAGCCAAGTCTGTTTTGCCCGTGACAGTAATTTGTAAGCGATCTCCCCGTCCTTATCTCAATCCACGTCCTGTTGAGGAAGGTAAGTGCGAGAGTGGCCGGGTGGGTGTCCGGCAGCCAGCCGTGGTCAACCCCCCCAGACGGGCATGCGGCAACTCCCGTTAAGCATGGAAGGAGATGCACAGGGGAAAGTTACAGGGTCTTTTACTAAGTAGTAGCCATTTTTCCTGTTTTCCAATGTGTAAACACTAAATACTGTCATCTTGTTTGTATTATTTTGATAATGAATAATCTCTGCTGTTCTTCCTTTGTACAAGACTCTTCCCTCAAGCCTCTGCTGCATAATGCACAAAACCAGGTATGCATGCAGCTCAGCATACACATCTGATGAAATTTTCTATTTAGAGCCCCACCAGCCAAAACCCAGTAGACTCACCACTGTCTCCCAGTTAGATCATTCCCTGACTGGGTTGTCCACCATTAAGAGTCCTGGCCTGGCTGCTCAGCCCCTCAGCTGCGTATAGCAGGTTCTTAAACGAGGGACAAACCAGGCAACCAGCTATAGCAGTTTCTTGGCAGTTCTCTTCTCCTTGCGGTTCTGCATCCTTCCAGCCTGCCACCTTCACTCTCCTGTGCACGACTACATATCGCAGACTCAGTCTTTCCTCAGGTCTTATTATATAAGTTTTGGAAACAGTTTACAGTGGTACTTTAAATACTAAGCCTTAAATCTGAAAATTTCATTTTAACTAGCCAAACTTAGGTCTGAGAAATCTCTGAGATTTTTCTTGCAATAGAAAGACAAAGACTATCTAAAACAATGAATAATTTGTAATTTACACTAATAATAAATGGTGTTAATTTATTCATTCTCTTACCTGTTTCTTGCCATGCCTGTCAGAACCACAATCCCACTTACTTTGTCATCTCCATTTGTTCTGGGGCTATGCTCACACACTGAAGAGTAGTGTTAAGCTTATATTTTCACACCTATAGGGTTGTTTGGATATTTTTCTAACCTTTGTTTTCCAGCCCTTAGCAATTGGCTTAATTGGTTGGGCTAATGCCACAGAGTTATTTGTGTGGAGAAATATGAATGTCCATCCATCCATACAAATACCATATATTTTGTAAATATGCCACCCATTTAGCATATTTGTCAAAATATATGTCAGACTAGTACTCTCTCAGAGTAACTGAGAACAACTGTATCAAGTGATTTTTCCCAGCAACAAGTCTAGGGAAAGGAGAGCAAAGAGCATCTTCCAAAAAACAATGAAAAAATGAACAATAATATATGCACACAACACTGGGAAATTCAATGGGTTTGTGAACAGGTCTCATTGCCTATTCAGTGATGGGACAAAATCTCTTTGCTGTGCAGTGGAACAATTTCATCACCTTTCAAAACAGTTCTCTTGGGTTGTCCTGTAGCAAAGAGAACTGCTGCTAACAGGGACTATGAGTCTCAGTTGTATGAGGAAAGGAAAATTTCCAATATAGTTTTAGAAAATGATGTAAGCAAGCACTGGATTTACTGAATGGGTGTCTCTGGTGCAAGTGCAGTACGAATACTAGTGCAGTTTTAGGTAGGAACAGCGCAGAGACAGGCTTCAGTGCTCACTTAAAAAAAACCCCTCAACTCACTTGTGGCTTTGCCTTTTGCATGTAAGACAGCAATTTCAAAAGTACGCCAACAGACCTGACTGTATTGTTATCTTCCCATACGCATTCCATTCATACCCTCTTTTAAAATTTGCACACTGACTGAGCATTTACAATTCTGGAGAAGGACAATCAGGCAGAAGGTTGCATTTGAGTTTGTCGATTAAACCCTTTCTTCCAGTGTTCATTTGCTGCACCTCATTTGCACATTAATCATACATGATCCTCAACTTTGCAATGACTGGTGAACAGGCCAATAGCTACACCTCCATAGCGATTCAGTGATTTCAAAAAAGGTTACACTCTGAGCTTAAGCTCTGTACACCAAGAGCTTCAGATCATAGTAAATGTACAGAATTGATGTATAATAGACCAGGTCACAGAAACCTTCTTCTTCCTGCTTTAAAAATAGGGAAAAAAATAGATAATTGTAATTTAAGAAAAATATATCTAACATAGACCCAGAAAGCTAGGGAAGGGTGAAAAATAAAAGTAATTTCTGTATTGAAAATAATGAACTAAGAAAGGTAAAGTAACAGTGGAGAAAGGAACAATACAAACTATTCTCAATAGGGGACATGTAGCAATTCCAAAATCAGTGTCCAACTTCATAAAGAGAGGTTATGTCTTCAGAACAGGAGATGCAAGTTTTTGAATGAAAGGACACCAAATACAAAGAATAAATTAAAAAAAAAATTATGAAATCCTAATTTGATTTTAAGGTGCCCTCCTTACGCTGTTCTTTAAATGCACACTTCTTTTCCTTCAGAAGGATGGTGTTTTACCCTGCCAGCTTACAGCATGTACATGTTCTCAGGGTACTATGCTGCTATAAATGTGGAGTAAAAATGCAGATATGCCATGAGCTGGTGTTCTTCATGACAGTGGGTGGTCCGGCTCACATCCGCTACACAGGGAACAAATTTTGTTTCTGTAATTGTGTAACAGAGCAAATACCATGAGCATGATTTGCACTGAAAGAGTTATACTAACATGTCTTCTTGTGTTCTACAGCTAATGGTTGATTCAAGACTACTGTAATTTTACCTGTAAGTATATCTAATCCCTGATCTATAGAAACTGAAGTATCTAAAAGACTGAGCATTGTATCCTTTCCCAAAACATTTTTTTGTTTTGTTTTAACTTCCAGTCCAGTACTCAATTAGAATTACCCATGCTGTATTTCAATTTTATCTATTGGTCTATTCCATGGGCCTTTTTTATTTTAGAATGTGTTCCCACCGGAGAGCAAGGAAAGGAATTATTTCAAAAGGCATACACATGCAAAATGGATTTAATGAGCAGTAAACATGCTGCATTTAGTTGTTTTTCACACTGTACATTCTGCACCATTTTATGTGTAAACACTGCAGAAAAGGGACACTTAAAAAAGAGGGAAAGCAATTATTGACTTGAACCTATTAGGCAATGTGATCATTTTACAGAACACTAAAGGGGAAGTTCTTAAGCACTGTAGAAGCTTTATTGTAAAGTGTAATTTTCAGACAGACATTAATGCCCCCACCTGTTTCTCTCTGTGTCACACTTCTTGTAACACCAATTTCCCTACTTCCTGCAAAATACTGGGGGGAAAAAAAAAAGCATAGAAGGTCCCAGCTGTGAAAAGAAGATACAACCTCCCAGACGGTCAGGATGTTTTAACACAAACTGAAATTTAATCTATTAAATATACATGCTGTATCTCAGCAAAAATGTTACCTGCTTCTTAATATGTTATCTACTACATCATACCATAATTTCACAGTGGAGGTGTAATGTCAATGAAATATTCGTGTAGAAGGTTACAAGCTGAATATTTACATAATCCTTCAAAATAATTGGCTTTTTCTTGCAAAGACAAACTACCTCTGTGGAGAGTTTCACTAGGCAGATTTTTTCTACAATACGTATGATATTCTTCATAAGCTTTTAGAACATTTTACTGAAAATGAGCACTCATTCAACATAGCATATAACAGATGCCTACTAAATCAAGGCGGGAGATATCATTAGGATGAACTCCTTCAAAATGACAATAATTTAAAAATTGGTCAACTATCCAAAGAAAGTAATTACAGCAACGATGGCAAAGTACTTGCAAATGTCTCCAAGTTTGGCTTCAACAGATTTGAGCTGGCATCAGTGACTATTCACTAGAATTGTTTTAAAAATAAACTGGGCATAGAATTTGGATACTGAAAAGGTTCTCCGTTACTAGGTTATGTATATTCCAATCTACAAAACTTTTGTCACATGCTATGTGATCAGTCCGTGTTGCACATGATGTACTTTCTGTTTACCTTCCTGACTGAAAAAACTTGAAATGTAATGTTTAATACTGATAAAGCTTTCTTTATATATACAGTGTTGCCTATGTGGGTGGAGAAACTAGATGCTTAACTTACAAGTCTGGCTGATAATAAGAAATTTCTATGTGGTTGACAATAACCATGGGATACAGAGTGATTAACATTAGTCAACATGGGTTATATCCCATCAGATGAAGTTAACAGTAGGTTGGTTTTGAGTTAATCACCTACTCAAATATAATCAGTTCCTCTTGGAGAAATGGAAGTTCACACTTCTCAAAACAGAAAAGAATATAGAGAGCCTAAGCAGGATAAAGATACAAAGATGAAAAAGCATTGTTTAAAAAAAGACAAAGAAACTTTTCAAGAAACTAGAACGAGACAGAAGAGAGAGGACAGAGATACCCACTATATTTGTAGGAGACAGGCTCTATCTAATTGCTGAACAAGCCAAGTCCAAAGAAAGACAACTTGGCATGGACAAAGAGTGAGGCAAAAGACAAGAAAAGGAGAGCCTGAGCTATCCTGAGAGCTGTTCCCCAGTGATGAGGAACACAGGGCTGAGAACTGTGAGTAGAGGCTCTTACCTTTGTCCAAGTCTACACCCACAGACACAACGCTTTGTCCTATATACGTAAGCATTTTTTTCAAGAATGTATTTACAGAATCTTGCCCACAGCTGTGTGTGACATGGGCCTCTGGTAACTTAACTGTAAACTCCAAGTGCTCAGAAGGCATAAACGTGAGATAAAGAGATACTTCAGTTACTGAGAGGTATTAGAGGTCAATGCCAGGTCTGGGATCAAGGCAAAGGAGGCCAGAGAGAGTCCCAGTTTGTTAAATGCAGTTACAACAAAATTAAAAATTCAAAACCATCCACTTTTCTGCTTAAGACAAAGATTGTCCATATCTAAACATAAAGCAGTGGAGCTCCAGTATCTAATTCTCCTTCTTTCTTTTCACCCACTTGATTTCAGTTGTAGGTGGTCCTTTCCAGAGAAACCTTGAAATAGACTCTTACACTTCAGGATTTCTTATGAACAAATATGTATGAAGCTTAAAGGAGAAATACTTTGATACCATATTCGTATTTTGCTAGAATAATATTTCATCCTGGATATGGACAAATTCATCCAATTTTCCAAATCATTAATATTTATTGATACTGCCTGAGCATCCAGCCTGGGCTGTGGATTCATTCTGCAAGGTGATTTATAAACACAGAAACATGCATGCTTTTCCAGATTCATTATGATAATTCATACAGGCGGAGTTGATACTAGCATTCCTTTCTAGGCTGCTAGGTATTCATGGCACAATCCAGAGAGTATTCTTCAGTGAATAAAATTTATGCAGAAAATGAGATAATTTCTTACAGAACCTCCATCTCACCTGCTAGAGAAGCTGGGAAGTGTACCATGTCAAAGTAGGAAAGAAAGAATTGTACATGGACAAAAAGCTGGCCGTTAGACTAATGATTCAGAATCTAAACCTGCCATTATGATGTAGTTTCAAAGCAATATTGGCAAACTACTTACACCAAAATGTTAACAGCTGAATGTCAAGTGGGTTTCTGCTATTTTCTCCACTAGTTTCTGATTTCAGACTCTTGAGCATAGAATTGCAGATGTGCTAAAAGCTCAGCGTTACAATTCAAACCAATGATGAGCTATCTTCTGAGTGTGATGCTATGTCACGTCAAATACTCTTGGGAAAATGGGGACTGTGTTCAATGTTAGACATAAAATATACGTGATCTATTTGTCAATTTTGATCTTAGGATTTTTTTCTGCTTCAGTTCTCAGCTGTAAATTTGAGGCAATTGAATACCCTAATTGTCCACAGGTGTGATAAATATAAACATTTAAATATTTGCCAAGTTCTCAGATACTAGGGGGATGAAACATTTGAACACCTATGAAGAAATTATTTTAATTGTTCTGAGGGCATGCATCAAATAAGACCTGAGTCATACAGATCATTGATAGCTACCATTCATAATTACTATTCCACTGAAGGAGTCAGGAATCCTCTTCAAAGGTTATATCTGCCCATAATGCCACAATTTTCAGGAAGCAATGTATTGTGATGTTTCTCATTGTATAATGAAAGTCAGGAAATACAAATGTGTATACAAATGTTCAGAGGTCCTTCCACTTTGAATTAGTTTGAACTAAGGCAACTATTCAGAGGAAGAAAGGGATTTTCTACTTTTTTCTTTATAATACATTTTATCCTTAAGCTTGTGACAAAACAATTCATGAAATAAATGTTTCTACAATTTTCTAACTACCGAGCATGTGAAAACTCTGAAGAAATGACAGAATCTGTAGATGAAGACAGTGTATGTTGTCTACCTTGACTCTAGCGAGTCTTCAGTCACTGTCTCCAATGGCATTCTTTGTGTCTAGACTGGGGTGTCACTGTTGTCCTAGATGTGTATACTACTCAATGGGTGAAAAACTGGCTGGACCATTGGGTTGAAGGGACACTCTACATGGTGGTTGGTTACAAGCAGACTTCTTCAGGAGGCTATCTTGGGTCCTGTCTTGTTTAACTACTTGGCTGAGGTGATGGAATGTGCTCTCATTAAGTTGGTTGCTTACACCAAATTTTGGCTGTATTGCATATACTTGAGGGGAGGGCCACTATTCAGAGGGGCCTTCACAGGCTGGAGGAACGGGCCAACAGGTCCCTTATGGGATGCAGGGAAATTCAGCAAGGACAGATGCAAAATCCAACACCTAAGCTGAGAAGGACATGAGGGTCCTGGCTGACAGTAGGCTAAACATGAGCCAGTATGAGTCCAGGCTCCACTGCTTTCAGGTGACTGAATCCTAGTTAACTCTCTTCACTAAGTTTTCTCTTTTCACCTAGAGCCCTGTCAGGTCCTTCTCAAAGGAAACAGCCACTCGCTGTCACTGACAGAATGGTGTTGTATATTTCTCTGTTATTTTTAGTATTTGTTTCCATCAGCCTTTGTAAAATGTCTCACTCAAGGAAGTCTTCTTTAGACAGATACTAGAAAAGACAGAACTTTTTGTGGTGATACCATACACATAGTTTACAACAGTTTTATAGTGCAAGCTTGATTATTTGGTGTGCCCTCATCAATGATCAATTTTTCTGATATTAAAATGTTTATTTGACTATATATTACTGGGTACATATAACATTAGTGTTTATTACTGATTGTGCTTTTCTCTATAACCTTTTCATGACCTTATGAATAATGTTATTCTAATGAAGAATACATATATGAGTGTTCTCCTGAAATAAAAATCTTTCCTATTTATTTCAAACAAGGCCAAATATTCACTTTACATTAGTCAACCAACTATACTATGATTCCCCTGAGCTGCATGGAATGGAAAGACATTTTTCTAAAGCACACAGGAGACAGCCAACTCTCTCTTTGTTTCCTGTGCCCTAATTATTCCATTATATTTTTACATCCTTTCTGCTGAAAGGACACTGACTTAAAAAAAAAACAACATATTTCATGCATGCTTTGGTGAGAGCACTGACTAAGAATATTAAATATTGAACTTTTCTTTCATTACGGGGCAGGTTTTCAGTTCACTTTTGGGTCAGTTTTGAGTCACTAGACTATATTGTTAAGACACAAGAGTGTGTAGAAGCTACAACTTGCAATAAGAAAAAACACGGGCATTTAAAATCTTTTGTAAGCACAGACGACAGTGTAAATGATAATCTTGTTCTTTGTTTTTCATTTTTTACAGCTATTTTTTATTTATTTTAAAATATTCAAAATATTGTCAGGCAATATGACTTCAGAAAAATCTAGACATTGCATATGAATTCACAAAAAGGATGTCTATGATTTCTGAAGCTCAATTACATTTCCTCCTTTAGAAAATAAACAAAGCCTAGGTAAAACTGTATTATGCTAAAAAAGAAATAAATTAAAAAGAATCTCTGGCACCTTACAGACATATTAGGCAAGTTCATTTACCAAAATGTTAAAGCCTAACAACTTTCTAGGGATCCAGCCAAAAATATTGGAAATGACAAAATAGCTCTAAGGATTGAAAAGACAAGACATTAGCTTCAATTTGGTTTGAAACTATACAATAGTATCTCCAAAAGAGGAATGCTATTGAACAGTGATGTCAACTACAGGGTGTCTTGACCTAAGTTATGCAGAGAAATGGCTAAATACTTTTTTACCTGCAATTTTAAAAAAATGGACATCATTATTATTAAAATTGTCAATAGTATGAACAAACCAGCAACTGAGTCCTGCATAAGAAGAGACTAAGCTGACACAAACACACCTACTAGCATTTTTCTAAAAGAAAACTCTTAACATTGGTCTACCAACTGGGCATCGATCAATGGGACAACAATCCTCACAAATGTTATCTCAAGTTCCCTTAAAATATTACAGATAATAGGTTATGTTTCTATAGGGAGTTATGTTTATAAGGTCTGTTAAAAAACAGCCTCTGTGGTAAACTGATGAATATAGTTCCTCTTTTTTCCTTTCCACCAACAGAAAATTTTAATTGCAAATGTCATATCTTTATGCACACTATAGTCCAAATACCAGCCTTCCACTGTTGTTTACAACTGGTGCCCCAAGTGCTACACAAACTGGACCAGAACATCATCAAATCCAGAAGTCTAAATCCATCAGTGTAACTTGATTTTTTTAGAGAATACTCAAACTTTGATGCTAGATCCTGGAGGCAATAAATTTAGCCAGAGTTGCATATGGAAGCAAGAGGCAGGTTTTTTGGAAGGCAATGTATGAGGAAGCCTCCTCCCCTCACCATCTTACCACTCCCATTCTGACTCAACGCTGTCAGTATGTCATCCCACCACGTGGGGACTGGTGTCATGACACATGTCCCATCAGAGCCCCTAGGGGCAAACCCAAGGTCTGATGGCTCTTGTAGTAACCTCCCCAGAACCTCTCAGGCAGCCTACCTCTGCTTGAAGCTGCACCAGCCACAACACATACTCTAGAGGGAGCTGTGAGGGAGTCTATAATGATCTGTGACACTTTATTAATCCCCTACATGGCCTGCCTCTGCAAAACCATCGCAGAACAGGCAGGATCCTGGCCTGCTCTTTTTATTGGTATCACCACACTTCTGTAGCAGCGATACAGTGATTACCAAGAAGAACAGCTCCTGTCTCTAATGTAATTCCCATAATAGCATTCAGCACAGGGTCATGACCAGAGTCAGAGATATTCTCATCCTCACAGTGATGAGCAGAGAGATAAACAGCACAGTTATAGAATTTGTGCATCCCCTCTTACGCCCTTTCATGTTGCCTCGCTGGATCATTCAACATTGGTCACCCACATTTCCATCTTCCTCTCCACCCACTCTCCCACCCCCTCACTTCTCTTCTCCCCCTTAGCCCACTCTCAGGACTCCTGTTCCAACATTGCTCGCTGCACCAAGACCAGAAACGTGAGGCGACACAAACCCATTCATAGCAACTAGCAACCTCAGAGTCTGGAATAATTCCAGCCCATCTCACACATTACAACAATTGATGCTGCACACATCCAAGTGTCTGAGGGCATTTTTTCAGTCAATGGCCATTGATTGGTCAAGACAAATCTTATACCCTAAAGTACGAAACCTTAGCAGGGCCTTAGTTCTCCAGTTCGCAGACTGAGTAAACAGGTGTTCCTCACCTCTCTGCTATATCTCTGGAGGATGCTGTTTTGGCAGGAGATGCAGAGGGCAGTTTATTTCCCAGAGATGTTGATCTGAGCAAGGCTTCCCTCCCATTCCCTAAGTTAGATAGGGCTTTTCCTTAGGACTGTGTTGTAGCTTTGAAACACAATATCTGGGTATCCATGATGCACATGGTTTGAGGGACAGGATCCCTGCAAGAAGGGGCTTGGTGATGAGATGTAAGATGGGTAAGTACGTTCTAGATTTAGCCTCATTCTGCTTTTCCCTTTTGGGAAAGAACTACTCTGTAGCAGCTATAACTACCATGAATGTCACCACAGCCACAACCCAGCTTCATTCTTTCTCCATTTTCATCTCTAATGTCATTTTGAAGCTTGTGAAAATTGCTCTGAGATACAAGAAAAATGTGCCTATAAGAAAGTGTTCATTTACTGGTATGATTCACTGCTGCCTACAGGAAACAGGAGAGACTGTTGTAACTGTGACATACAGTTGACAGCGTATAGAAATTAACCCATGGTGTGTAAATGGCAATGAAGGACCATGGTTGGCTCTGAGCTCCCCACAAAGCTCACAGTTCATCACTTATCTTGTGACACTGACATATTTGGGCTCTGGGGACCTCTCCAGTTTCTGTCTCTCTCCAAGCCAGGCGGTAATCATAATGTAGGTTGGGAGCATGACATTACTGTTTCTCATGCTAAGCAACTGCAAACTGCTCCCAGGAGGATGCCTATTTATTACTGGCTCTGTGCCGTGAAAGACTGACCTAATGAAGCAATACAGAGCAGCTGATGTTGGCAGTTCTTGTGGTATGGACAATTAGAGGTGCATTTATTGGCAAAATATTTGTGCCTCAAAGGCTACCACATACAGGTGCCCTGCCTTGATAATTCTGTGGTGTGGAGTTTTTATTTGGCTGCCCTTTCAAAACCACATGCAAGGTTTCCATTTGAATCCATTAAGGTTGCAAGTGAGTTCTATTTAAAAAAAAATAAATCACTAAACACCTCAATTGCAGCTCAATTTTAATTAGTATGTTTTAATATGTCTCCTATTGGTAACATATAAAGAATATTTACAATACTTAGTGTACCAAATAGAAAATATTTTGTATGTCAAGCTAAAACATACCACTTTTATAGTTTTTTACTGCCTTCAGAAATGACTAACAAATAGCCTAGAGGGCCTAGAGGAAAATCTAATATTCGAGAGGATTAATTGTCTCTTTTTTAACAGTGACATCTTTGCCATGTGAAAAAATTGTTAGCCCGTTTTCAATGAAGATTATGAAAATGTGGTTATAAGCTGTAGACAAAGAGCGAGATGCATCTGACCAAAATGAAACATAGATATAAAATTTTATATAAATGTCTATATTTAGACATCTATATTAGATATCCCAAAATATAGAGGTAGGTATCTGATCGAATTACTGTCTAAAATCCATGTAGTTAGTGGAGAGAAAATAGCAGAAGTATCATCCAGTCTGGCTGTTTCTTCTGTAGTTGTCTAAGGTAGATCAGACCAGTCATGTTATAGTAGTGCCTAAATCTCTCCACTGAACGCAAAGGGAAGCCCAACTGAACAGCTCAGAGGTAAATATCTACTGTGCAGATGTTTAAAGACAGTTGAAATGATTCCCATACACTCAGAAACTGAAAAGCATCATGCCTCCTTGTTGTAATACTCAGAGGCAGGTGAAATCATTGGAGCACTAGAACCCCTAGTTGGCATTATACACCTGTTTCTCCTCCCCCCACCCCCCCCCCCCCCACCCCGATTACATCCATCTGTCCAACCATCCAGCTATTTGTCTCACAAAGCTAAAAAGAACAAAAAGAAGAAATCAACTCATAACATCCAAACTTTCTTATGATTGAAAAACTCCGAATGTTAAGGGCCAAACTGTTGTGTCCCCCCCAAAAGGTAATTAAAAATTTGTAATGATGACCTTACTTCTAAGTCTTTATCCCTACAGTGAATGTTAGAAGAATAGTGAAAATCAAGAACCTGGGCTAGGATGCCTGAAGTTTATAAGCCAAACAGAGCACTTGGCATGTAGCTGTTGCCTGTTAAGTCATGAGGAAAACACTAAAATAGGGAAAATCCTAAATACCATCTATATAACAGCACACTCCGGACAATCAGGGCTGACCTCTTTCTTAAAATTAAGCACTTGCACATCTTCTGCTGAATTTGAAATTAATGGGGAAACACACTCTACCTCCTGATACCTAGGGGAATGCTCAAAGGCTATTAGGTAAATGGATAATTCCTTCTCCTTCATGTACATTATAAAAGCAAGAGTTGGCTTGCAACTGATTTTTGTGAGTTACCTACAGAGATACCTATCTCAGAAGCACATATTACTTCGGAAGTACACAGGTACACAGAAGACCAATTGCACTGAGCACCACGTAAGACTAATTGGATGGACCTGCAGTGTTCTGGTCTCAAGGAAGGTAGAAGCATGATCTAGATGCTGAGTGGCTCAGCCCAGTGAAGATTTGAATGGAGAAGTTGCTTTAAAATGATACAGGCATATAATATAAAAAAGAAAAGTACTTATGGAGTTTAAGTGATGCTAGACTAAACTCAGAAGAGCTTTTCAAAATAGAATTTTTGAACTTAAATGCCTGACTTGACCTAAATCTGACTTCAGGTTCCTACATTAAGCAATTCCATAAAGTCACTAAACTTACACCAGGGAGAAATTCAGCCCTCAGTGACGTGATTTTTTGGCATGTAATCTGCACCTTTTCTAGAACCAAAATATTACTGCACTATCATTTTCAAGACCATTCTAAAGCTGCGTATCACCACTCCATATAACACTATATATTAATCTTTTGAGCAGAAGGTCGATATTGAAGAAAGTCGATTAAGCAATTGGATTATTTCTGTATCTCTATGGGTAAATATATAACAGCTCATCTGAGAAGATACTGTTTTAAAGAGTGAAGTCTATTGAAATAGTAGATTCTGTGCAAGAGTTAATCTCTGCAAATCTGCCTTTAAAAAATATTGATGGCAGAGATGTTAATTTCCAAGTAAAACAATTTGTATTCTTAAAGCAGGCTACGTCTTTTCAAATTCTGGTAGAAACAGGCAGCCAACTTGCACATATCATTAAACTTCAAATTCCCCTGTAAATGACAGCCAAAGCATCCAGAAAGTTCAATATATTTTCTCTGAGGCTAGTTGATGTAGGAATATTTTCATGAGACGTTTTCTCTTCTATCATCAGTTCAATGATGTAAACAGTGACTGATTAAGCCTGCACTCCTTTCAGGTTGATATACCTGACTGGAAAAAAAACCATCTCACAGCTGGAATTCTTCCTGAAAACTGAAATAGATGACAAAGTGAAAGACCAATCTTCTATAGACACTTAATGAAGACAGGCTTCAAGGGGTTTTCTATACCAGAGATTACTTTACACCCCAGGATGAGACAAAACCAGCAGATTTCTGCAGCTGAAGATTGCAATCACAGCAGAATAAGGAAAATAACAAAAACATATTACTTGTTAAATCACTTACACTGGTTTTCCTTTGGATTCACAAGTCAAAATTATAGATTGTCCTTCTTCAGGCCATGAATTGGAAGAAATGATTTTAACTAAAGGTGTATCTAGGAAGAAAAAAAATAGACATCTTGTTGATATACACAAATAGGATTTATTATCTAAGAGTATATTCTTCTCTACTTTCAAAAGACTATACCATAGATTTAATTTACACTTGGAGATGCTTTTATATGGAGCCTTGTGCAATTTTCATTGTCTTCAGGAAGGCAATAAAAATGACCAATGGAACTAAACCAGTAACTTCTTATATCCCAAGGAAACACAGATAGAAAGCACGTGTATACTCAGAGGAAATAACTTTTTTCTTTCTGTATTCAGTGCAAATACTCCATATGACTATTCCAAAGTCTGATATCTAACAACGAAATAAAAAATATTGAGGATGAATAACAAGTACTCTGTGCAATTGTTTCTTTGTCTATTTATAGGTTGATATGATGGAATGCTGCTATTAGAGGAATGAATGCAATAATATACATTTGAATAAGAACACTTTTATTGTTGCAGTAGCTTGAAACTCATAATAAGAAAGCTACAATGAGCTTTCAGATAAAATACCTTGTTACAGGCATTTTACAGGATATTATTTCTGAAATGCAATAATGCTGCCCCTAAAACAGAACGTTCTTTTTTTTAAACAAAATTTACAAAGAGAATGTTTTAAATATCTGCAAAAAGCACTATATAAAAGTCCGTAATCTGTCCTAAAAATTTAAAAATATAATTCCTATACATTGGAATTAAATTTATAGTTTTAATTGCAAAAATAAAATTACAGAATATAAATACTGTGAATTCATGCAGAATAAAACATTTGCAGTAGATCTTTAACTTTTAAAACATTTTGCCAGCTGGCTTGCAGGGATATATTCTCATAATCAAAATATTTTATGAGTTAGAGGGGCACCTCTCATAAGGAATAAATAACCCACAAAGAAAGAAACATCTCTATACAAAACAGTTTTTTCCTTAGGAAAAGGAAAAAAGAGTTCATGGTCATATTGAGGAAAATTTTCAGACTCAATAGGAAAGTATAAATTCTTGTTTCCTCCACAGTTTCCTAATACAAAACACACATCATCATCTATGGCACAAGAAATACTTTAATCTGCAAATCTAGGGTAAGTTTTCTCTCATCCAATTTGCAATTACTATTTTTATTAGCAGTGAGGTAGTAGTGACACCACAGATATCCTATTATAAAGCAAATGTGAAAGAAAGAGCATGACAATATGACCCTACAAAATCAAATGGAAAAAAATGGTATGCTGTAATGAAATAATTTCTTATTGAGATGCTAATAGTCCTGTTAAACACTAAATGGCACATGAACAATTAAAAATGTTGGAAGCATTTTTCTAACTTTGATTTTTATTTTTGGCATATCATGATGTATCAGCATGGCACAAGACAAGAAAAGGGGAAGGCTTAGCATAGACTTGACATAATTCCACTGAAAGCATTGTCAGCATCATTTAGCTTTCAGCACAGCTGCACTAACCTTACACCAGTAGCAAATCTGTTCCACGAATTCATACTTTTAAGGACCCTGCAAGACATTATGCAGGTGACTAATCCTTTGGAGGTCATGCTGGCATTTGCTTCATTTTTAGCACATGCTTAAGGTACTGACCTCGAGTGCCTTAATAAATCAGGGCATCACGTACTTCTGTGATTTCAGTGGCACTACTGAAGATGAATAAATTAGTCTCTTGACTATACATTGAACCAGAGGAATAAATTGGTATCAGATGTGAATACATGAAGAATTTAAACTGAGGGAGGGAGACAACTAATGCAATGAGATCAAGAGGTTTCCAGAGAAATATGAAAAAGAGCTAAACTTTGATGGAAGTAATCATGATAGCCACAGGTGAAGAAATTAAAGGTCCATCCAATCCACTGGTTTAAATATTTAAGAAATGATCAGCATTTTACACATTACTGTAAGTGACCCACATAAAACAGGAGACTTCAGAAAATTAAGTTTTCATTTGCATGGATCAGTGCAGTGCTGTTTCCCCCCAACTTTATTTTATGCCCCAGACAGCTCTCTGTTCTCCATGCACTTCTAAATAGAGCTTACTAACACAGAATAAGAGAGGACTTATATTTATGTTTCACTCTCTAATGCACAATAAGGTAGTGTAGGAAATATATTCCCTTGTGTTTTTCCCTACTAATTGATTTGTACAGTAACTACTTTTTTCTTTAAAACAGGAAACACAGGGATTAATTCAATATATAGTTTTTAGGGAAGCTTACAATTTACAATTTTTGTATTTTTTTAACAGTCCCTTTTAAAAAACTAGTTGATATTCTATTTTGGGTATTTCATTCTCAGTGTTACTGTTTCCACTTTATTTTCATGCTGTGTTTGATTTCTCTCCAGAATTAAAGTGTTCACTTATAAGGGGAAAACTTTTAAGACAAACTAGTCCTCCACTTTCACATTCACATCAATATTTAAAATGAGAAGAAACCTTTAGAATAATTGCATCAAGACTAACATAAATGTTATTTTAACAAAGATAGTAAACCCCTGCTGACTGATATTTTTCCAGAACACAAAATGCTGTTACAAAATACTACCTCCTGCCAGGACTGTTCATTTTAGAAGAATTCAACAAGTATAAATGTACTCTATCAATTCTGTAAGCTTTAACCTGTCACACCCAGAAATATTAATCATAACAACTGGAATATCACCTAATCTCCAGAAAACACCACTACCACTAGAAAACAAAGTTTAAAGTCAGAAAAACATATCAAGAACACCAATACAGTAA
The DNA here is from genome assembly GCF_030936135.1 of Gavia stellata. Classification (NCBI taxonomy): domain Eukaryota; kingdom Metazoa; phylum Chordata; class Aves; order Gaviiformes; family Gaviidae; genus Gavia; species Gavia stellata. Next base: position 115,269,061 of record NC_082594.1, on the reverse strand, counting down.
GAAAGGTTGATTTATTTTCAGATATGCTCATCAGCTTGTTTTATGTAATACAGATATGTCCAAAAAAGCTCTACTTTTACAACCAAAACAAACAAACTGAGTAGGATCAAGGGTTTTATTGTGGGTCAGATCTTCTGTTACTCCTCCTCTAAAGTCAGTAGAAGTATATCAACTTACATCAATTAAACTTACCAGAACTTTAATAATTTGCATCTTTTTTTAGGATTTGGCCCAGTAATTTCATGGTAATAAAATATTTTATTTATGTAGATAGGTATTTCAAGCAGAATTCTTATGAAGAAGGGACTGGTGACTAAAATTTCTTTACAATACCTACAAATATGCCCTTATCCTGAGCTCTAAGGACATTATGGAGCACATAAATATTCCAAAAAGAATAAGCATGGGGAAAATGCGGTTTTTAAAAAAACCCACAGTGGTTTATGTGAGTGTAGGTAGTACAGCAAGCCTTGACAGTAAAACACACTGGTTTCAATACCCGGGGACTTATTTATTTACATGTATCTCCAACAGCTTGATAGCTGTTTGGCCCTCCAGTCTTTAGCTTGAGTAATGAGGTACTTATGAGCTGCAATTGATTGCTAGCACCAGTCTGAACTGAGACTCAAACATGTCTTTAGCCACATAGCAAGACATCTTCTACCCCCGATGTGCCAAGAATCTGCACTTTTGCTGGAAATAACAGCTTAGCAGCAGTTAGAGATAAAAACTATGGGTTGGCATTTTTTTTATATATCCTTTCCTATTTCAGCAGACCAAAGGTAAAAGTTCCACTGATTCTGTTTCGTTTGTCTTTCTAGGATTTGGGCACATCTCATTGCATAAGACCAGGGAAGCCATTTCAAAGCTTTAGGAAGATTTATCTATTTTTGATCAGGCAATATCATCTCTATTCAGCAACATATAAAATCAGTGAATGCATGTGGAAAATTGATTTCAGTTTACTCTGGTAATGAATGTTATCTGATATATGTAGAAATTAAGCACTTCAGCACATGATTTTTGTTGTACTCTTAGCAATAACTAATGCCAACATTAATACCTTGTGGAACTGTTTTACTGATTGATTTAATCTCTTTGAAGCTATTTCAAAATAAAGGTAATTCTTATCAGTCACCAGACCTTTGCTGTTATCAGATCTCCAATGCTAAAAGGTTTTCTTTTTGTTTAAAACGCACTTTCTGTTTTTACATTGCTTGAAGTAAGAAAGAGTTCATTATGCATTTACATTGTTTTATAGCCAAGCCCTTATAAGGTTACATGCAGGCTTATATTTCTTCATATAAATTACCTCACATAAAATTCTTTATATAAAATAATCACATGGAAGCTGCTGGAAGATTCCCATATGATAAGTCATGTTAAACTATATGTGTAAGCCCTTGACAACCACAGCATAAAAGTGGAAACTGAATTCATGAAAGTAAATAAATTTGCTTAAGATCATAAAGCAGGTCACCAACAGAATCAGAAAATTACTCTCTACTAGCTTCTTCTTAGTCCCAAGATAGTAAAAAAGTAATTTGGCCTCTTTTTCCTATGTAACTTCAGAAGTCCCCGGTCCCTTCAGTCCTTAGCAAGCTGGATTACCAGAGCTTCTATAGATACTTTTTCAAGGAACTCCCAGCTACTGGTTGAGTAACTAAATCAAATTATGACCCCTATACATCCTAGGGCATTAATCAGCAAAAGGTGTGTGGGAATAACTAGATTTCAGAAGAAAAATCATGTCGTGAGACAAAAGGGTAACATTATGACAATGTTATAGCATCATGTTATTGTATCAAATAGTCTCTCCCTAATGTAATCCTCTTTGGTTAATGTAATTACAATCCTAGAAACAGAAAATAAGACCACCTCTTTTCTTGGGCAGCTGTTAGGGTGGGTGGGGTACACATATTTTGTTGAGACTTTTAAGAAATGACTATTGGAAGTAGTAGACTATTCAGGAGTAGAAATATTAGTGATCTCATAGTCATCAGGATTCAAATAGTGCTGGAAATGCACCTATTCAAAGATGCATGCACCAGTCTTTTCTCCAGAGAATTGAGAGAGAGAAATATATATGTTTAGCTGTAAAGTAAACAGTACTTGCCACTAGAGTTCTCTGCACACTTAGTTAAAAGGTAGATCTCTACGTTGCTCAAATCTTAGCCTTTGTTGGGATTCCAGTGAAAGGAAGATTAACAGAAAAATTCTTAGTGGTTCTCCTCTACAGAAACTTACAAAGGAATATTGTACCAGATGTGGAGATCCAGGTCAGGGCTCCTAATTGTCAATTTCTCTGCTGAATTATAGATACTTTTAAAAAAATAAATGCAATAATTTACTTTGAAATTTAAACTCAGCACCCCAAATATCTTCCAATGTGGCTAAAGTTTCAGGAAGCAGAACAGAACAAGAACACCTCCTTTTCACTTACAGTGATAGTGTTATTAATATCTGGAGAAAGGTCCTGTACTTCAGGATTTTACATTTTAGAGGCCTGATATACCCCGAAGTCTTAGGGAGCCATTCCTATACTCCCTCACTTAGAGGTAATTTGATTTTTATGAGTAGTGTTAATCAGGGCACCAAGACTAGTTCTTAGAGCCCATGTAGTGATTTCTGAGAAAAAGAGGTTCCTTATTCCACTGAGTACTGAAGTATTCACACTAAGTAGATCAGATCCATCAAAATACTTATTTGACAGTAATTCAGTGATTAGAACATTCAACGCTTCAGAGCCTGCGGATTAAGGGTTTGGTTTGATTTAAAGAGTGCAAGGACTTGTGTGCTGACCTCCAATGCAATAGCAGAGGTCTACCAGGTATTCTAGGGTCTCCCTTCCACTCAGGTATAGATTTCACTTTGAATATGAAAAAGCTTTTTTCCTGCCTATGTCCTAGTTTGGATAAATTGGTATTTTCTGACACAGTAAAAAAGAAAAGGTATGAGAAAATTCTTAATCCATTCCACATTATGAATTAGAATTCTACAAGTAACTCAGTGTGCAAATCATCCCTATTTACATTCACTGCCAACATAACATGGAATATACCATTCTCCTCTCTTACATTTAAAAAAGGTTTCTAAAGCCAGATTAAGATACTCATAAAAAGAAAAAACCATAAAACTTTAATATTCCCTACACATTTCCTACAATGCTTAATTGAAAGTTCTGTCAATGCTTAGCATCAAGTGTCTTTGGTACACCCATTCTTGGGCTTTACATGTGAAAATTTTACCAAAATGTTTTCAAAGGCCTTTGAGCTGGTGCCCTCAGACTATCCTTCTTACTTGCCAAAGATGGCAACATTTTTAATGTTTAAACAATTGTAAACATTAAAAAAAAAAAAAAAAACAAAAAAACTCTAAATGCAACCACAATGCCAGAAGTGGATACTAGATATTTCACCAATACCAGCCCAAATTTAGGAAGACCTTTTCCAAACTGGTAACAGATATATATTTAGGTAGGGCATTTATGTTCGCACATTACTATTTCATCTGAAGTGCAGTGCCCCGTCAAGTCTTTGAATTTTTAAACATGTTTGTTGCATGAATTCTGTAACTCCTACTTCTCAAAGTAAAGTGGCATAACAGAAGATGTGGGATGTACAAAATCTCAACGACAATCTCCTGTAATATTATCCATTTGTGGTTTTGCATGCTATACAGTGATTTTGCAAAAAGTTTGGATCTTCACTTTGTACCTGGCTACCATGTTTTTGCCATTATCAAAACAGTCCAATAATGAATATAAAATGAATTATTTGCTGTTTAAGTAACAATCAGTACATGAAGTACTGTTGGTCTCAACTTATTCTTTCGGGAAGGTTGGTTCACATCATTCTAAGGAAATGGGTGACAGTGTCAAGAAGAAATCACATTTCTCTTGGTTTCCACTGTTGTTCCTTCATCAGAGAAAGTATATTTTCTGGTCTGTAGGATATTAAAAGACCTGGTACAGAAAAATTGTCACATTTGGTGACAGTAACATATAAGGTTCAATATATATATAAGGTGTATAGAGTATAGAGAAAGACTAATCTCTTTAATTATTTTAGTTTATGAGTCTTTGGGGTTCAAAAAGAAAAATCCATTGGTGAGGTTCTTTCTTCTATGCGTGGTACACATCAGTGTGATATATGCTGTCTAAATCTCTCGTTCTTAAAACACGAGGGATACTGTACTTTTTTTATTTTTCACAATGTCCCACTTAGTCCTCCAAGTTCAAACTAGTACCAAAAGAGCTAGACCTAGTGAAAAGGGCAGAAAGAAAGGGAGGCACAGCAGTTCAAATATGTTTGCCTGTTGCGAATAAAAATGTACACGTCTGTAAAATATAATACTACAATAAACATCATTAAACCTCCAAAACAATGCCGTCCCATTTGAGTAGTTTCTGTGCAACCAAATTATCAGGTGCCTATTTCAAAACCAGGGCAAACACAATCCTTTCTCTCTTCATGTTCTAAATAACTGAAAACAGCCCATTAACATCATTTGACCCTAGGCCTCCACTGGAATACTTTGATTCTGAGATGTGTTTTCTTTCAAGGTGATTCTCTCTCTGTAGTTTATGTTATGAACATCTCTCCACCTGCAATAAGAAGCTGAGTTTGTTGTAATGAAGTCTGTGATCCTTGTTGGACTTAGTGTTTGAGCGCAAATTATGTTAACAGTAATAGGAAAGACACCAATACAGGGAGGGATGAATACATCACTTGTTGGGTTTGTCAGAGCAAGCGAGTGTTCATAATACATCAGGATGTGCTACAAGTGTTATTCAGATCCCTCCTTCTAAAAACATTGATACTGCTTTCTTATTTAATCTTTTAGGATGATGACTAGATGTTTTTAATTACCTTTTGTGACCAGAGGTTTTCTTCTATACATAATGATTTAAAAAGCCTTAAAAGTACTGCTAGTAAGAAAAGGCTTTGTTTAACAATGTAATTCTGCATTGGATCCAATAATAGGAAACACACCATTGGATCCATTCAAGAAGAGAGCTATGCTTGTGTGACAAAGCAATGCTTCCCACCGTGATCACTGAGCTTCCCATGAATGCCAGGTTTTACCTTCATAGACCCTAAGCAACAAAAGTCTTATTAACTACTCAAGCTGCCTGCATAGACAGCAATTGCCACTGCCCAGGAAATCTCGCAAATTTTCCTTTGCCACCGAAAGGGATGGAAATGTATTATCCCCCCACCTTTCTGTTATCGCCCACTGACTGTTGCCAGACCACCCTAAGTTCTGACATAATCATGTAACTGTGTGCAGCAGCATCTCCTGCCTGGATCTATAATACTCAGGTTTACTCTGCCAATTTAATTAATTTATTTACCTTGTTGTTTAATTTTTTTAACACTAACCACCATTTCCTCTTTGTACCAGAGTCCAAATTAGATTGATTCATTACAACACAATTTTCTTCTTACAGGTTTAGCTAAATTATGAGCTACCAACAGCATGTCTTTACTTCATAGCTTTATTTTATGACCACAAACCTTCTGAATATTGAAAAGCTTCCATAAATTTCTCTGATATTTTATTGTGGCAGTGAACAACAACAGTTCTGGTGCTATCATTTTAAAAAATGTTATAAAAATCTAACAGTCCGATAATAAAAGATTATTGCTACCTGGTAATAAATGACTGCCAGATGATAAGATTTTTAAAGTATTTCCTGAGAGACTAATTCATTTATTTTCTACCTGGTTTTGTCTGGTTTTTCAAAAAAAGCATGATTGTGAAATCTATTTATGTCACAGCCTTCTACATTTTTCATCATGCTTTTTCACTCTTATTTCCTTGGAACCTTTCCATCATTTCCAGATACAAAGATAAAATAAGCAGATACCTCTGAAAATGATGATGTATCTACTTTCCAGATTAATTAGCACTGGAATAAGCATAGGACAGTTTAAGGTATCTTTTTTTTCCAGAAACCATGAGATGATAATAATTTTCATATACGGATAGCAATTACAAAACTCCTTGAAAATTTGTATTCCTACACAATTTTTTGCCTATTTCTAAAAAAAACCTAAGTAATTAAGCTTAGAAAAAAAGACTGTTAAAGTAAATTCCAAGGACAAACCACTCTAGTATGTACAAAAATAAACAACAAATTGGATATCCCAAATGAGATCTGAAAGAAGAGAGAGGAGTACTCTAATCATCTCTGTGAAAGTGCTCACCATTTTTAATAGCTTTTACACTTACCAGCTGCGTGCATCCTACAGCTGTGAATCAGCATTCCCCAAAATTGGGCTTCTTTTGTAAATGACAAGTAGGATGGCTTCTGCCTGTGCCCTGTTGCTTTGAATAAGCACTCGCAAAGCAAGTCTGCATTGGTAAAATTCATCAAATTACCCTGGGAGATGCAGTAAGTTTGATGCTCTGCTTCAGAATGTAACAAATGACTCATTGCTTAAATAGATGAGAGAAAAACTCAATATTATGTATCTGACAAATTATTTTATTATTAGTATTGGTGGGTGAGACAATCTAGATCAAATGATTGTGTCATGGCGATGCTATTTCATTTCAATAAATGTATTCATCAATACTGTAAAATTAAGCTTTATAATATTTTTTAAACACTTAGCTTTGATAAAAGTGAATACTTGGCACCATATCTGCATGCATATTCCTATATCTTCTTTTTACACTCCTTTAAAAACTACTTTAAAATCAAGGAGGGCCAGAAACAGCATATGGTCCCTTTGTTATCTCAGATTCTTTGATGAGTATTATATCATTCTTTATCTTGTCTCTTTTAATTTAGTTTAAAATGACGTTTGTTGAAGAAAAAAGTAATAACAGTTTGTACCAGAAGAGTGTAAAAACACTCTCCTGGATGCAACACAACAAGCCAAATGCCAATGTGGATGAAAAGAAAGCTCGATCAGTGAAATATTCTCTCCTGCCACCCATAATTCATGAATGCCTGAATTCAAGCACCAACCTGGCAGGAAACTGTCTAAGTTACTAATTCTGTGAACAATGATTATCTGGTAGTTTCTTAAAAATATTTGTAGTACCTGTTTCAACATCTCACCTGTCAGTCATACAGTACTCGTTCACCACAATTGCTAAAAAGAAGAAAAGTAGTTAGAATGTGATAGTGCATAATGTGTGGCTTGGGGTTTTGGGAAGGTGAAAGAGAAGATGGAGGTACACTACCAAAGCTCCACAGTTCCTCTCTGCTCCATTTAAAAATGCATTAAAACCTTACCCTTCCTTTGTCATGTAATGTGTTCTTTGATCATTCTTACCTACTTTGTGCTTCGTCTTAAAACTGGCAGAGATAAATGTGAGCATAGCGTTGGATATATCGGTAGGTCCTACTGAATTAAGTGGTAGACAGAGTGGCACTGTCACCACAGTTCTAAACATGTGCCACGTCATGAAGATAGTTAGCACCAGTAGCACTGCCTGTGTAAATATGGCTATTCCCCTTTACATGCTGTTGCAGAATAGGTCGCGGGTTTCTTAGTTATCCATTAAATCCCATACACACATGAAAGATATGCTAGAAATAATATTTTCTTTGGCAACTCAGTTCTGTTTTCTTCAGTGAACATAAGCTATGAAGCTTAGTTTTACAACTTGTATCTTGTTTAATTATTTCTGTCATGCCACTTCTTCAGACTAAACAATCTCCATTTTGCCAGTCTCTGCAGATATGTAAACCTCTCTGTTCCATTTAACATCTCCGTTGCCTTACACTGTGTTCTCTCCAAATTATTTATATTTTATCTCATTTTTGCCATGTCACCTAAAAGGAGTAAAGAAAAAAAGCAAAAGAAAAAAAACCCTTCTGCCTAAATCACATACGTTATCAAGAAATGCCTAACTCTGAGTTAGCACATTACCTTTCAATGTAACTTTATCTTCTGCATCCTCAGTTTCTTTTGCTTAAGGCCTTCAGTTTTCTGTTATGTCTGACTTAAATCATCTTGAATATGGCTTGAGAATTACAGCACATCCAAAACTCCTGAAGGAGTAAATAAGAGCTCTGAATGCTCAGCATACCCAAATACCCCTTCAAGCCTTTCTCTGACATTCATATCAGATATTGGGCATTATAAAAGTTTAATCTATATAAAAATATCTAAGCAGTAGTATGGGGACATGAAAATTTGACTTGTTTTTTATAAACATATACCACACCCTCATGAAGGGTAAAACCTCTATTCCTTGGGAGGTCCTACTAACAGTCTCCATATATATTTTCCTCCAAACTATCTCACCTGCTGCTAGTCCTTAGTTTTGAAAATAAACAGTTCCCCAAAACTGTCCTATAGGGAAGGCCTGGAACAGCTTTGTTCTTCTGTCATTAGGTTGACTGGCTGAAGGTGACCAGAGTTGTAACCTGGGGTATGAGCTATACAGATTCTGTAATTTTCAGTCTCCTTCCAAGAAGACAGGTCTTTTCCAACCTTAGTGATTCTGTGATTCTGTGATTCTGTGAAGGCAGCATGGAGCTTAGTGGATCTTAGTCATGTACCCGAAAAATCCTTGCTCTAATTGGAACCTGATGTGGAACTTCTCAGACACTGGACTGTCATTCAGCCACTCAGTCTTTATTTTCCTGATAGTGCTACCCGAGATAAAGTAGTTATAACAAGTATATTTAAAAACTTGTTTTCTTGTTTTTCTGTAAATTCAACCTTCCACTATATATCTCTAACATAGACCATCTAATATATTCACATTATATCCATGTAGACATTAATCTTATCAATTACAATGCAGAGGGATTATTTTTTTAATCACTTTTACAGTAACTGATTTTTACTTAGATTAGGAGCTTCAAAAATCAGCCAGTCAGTCAGTCTTGGGGATACTGCTGCTGGGCTGTCTGGAATAGAACATTATTTCTGGAACATACCTCCTTACATAGAGAAAGGTTTACCATTACAGGAAATCAGCTGCACTGCTTTTTTTACACCATTACACTAGTTTTCTGGTATTTTCAGGTAGACAAACTAACTTGTTCTCTTTCTTATGTCCACCTAAGAATACCCTCCAGTGGCTTCATTGACTCACTGTGGGGATTTCTACTGATGACAATGGCACGTGGCCAGTCATGACCAAATTAACTATGCGACCTCAAAAGCCTACAGTGAACTCTGTAAGGTTCTGTCCCCAGCCTCCCCTCCAGAAAGAAAACAGATTTTAGCCCATCAGTGCTCATTAATTCAGAAACGTCACCACACTGACCCAAGCTAGCATCTCCACATGGCAAAGCACTGTGCGGTTCAAACATGTATTTGGAACAGCTTCAGGGATGACCTCACTGTGCTCCATTTACCAGCATAGCCACAGCCTGTGTCTTTTCTGTCCTTTTCACATAATCACAGAATCACTAAGGTTGGAAAAGACCTGTAAGATCATCAAGTCCAACCATCAACCAAAAAAAAGCCACCACCATGCCCATTAAGCCATGTCCCACAATGCCACATCCACCCACTTCCCTGGGCAGTTTATTCCAGTGTGTCACCTATCTCTCAGTAAAGAAATTTTTCCTAATATCCAGCCTGAACCTCCCGTGGCACAACTTGAGGCCCATCACTCCCGTCACTCGTCACTTGGGAGAAGAGACCAACACCCACCTCTCTGCAACCCCCTTTCAGGTAGTTGTAGAGAGTGATGAGGTCTCCCCTCAGTCTCCTCTTCTGCAGACTGAACAACCCCAGTTCCCTCAGCCGCTCCTCATAAGACTTGTGCTCCAGACCCCTCACCAGCTTCATCGCCCTTCTCTGGACATGCTCCAGCACCTCAATGTCCTTCTTGTAGTGAGGGGCCCAAAACCAAACACAGGATTCAAGGTGCGGCCTCACCAGCGCCGAGTACAGGGACACGATCACCTCCCTACTCCTGCTGGCCACACTATTTCTGATACAGGCCAGGATGCCGTTGGCCTTCTTGGCCACCTGGGCACACTGCTGGCTCATCTTCAGCCGGCTGTCAATCAACACCCCCAGGTCCTTTTCTGTGGGGGAGCTTTCCAGCCACTCGTCCCCAACCCTGTAGCGTTGCCTGGGGTTGTTGTGGTTTTACCACAGGTTGTCTCTTTGCTATGCCTAAAGGCTTTCTCCTCTGAAATGGAATTATATTTATTTTATGTTTATTTCCTGAACATCCTATTTTTAATATTATTAAAAGTTCCTTCCCAAACGTGCTTTGAAACCTTCTTGAGCCCTCTCTTAAACACACTACAAGCAAATAGAATAACCTGCCCACAACATATTTTAAAGTTTTTATGCAGAATAAACAAGCCACTCTGTGGATTTTCCTACAAAAGATTTTAGAGAGAAATAAATTATATTAGATTATATTTCACTTGTAAACCATATTTGAACATAAGCCTCCAGATGGGAAAGGTCAGGATTGTACATTAACCCTTTGAACTAAATATCCCCTTTGAAAGATGAAAGTTTGGCAGTAAATGGACCCACAAGTTTTTGAATTATTTTGCATTTAAATAATGGATTTCTTATTTTCATCCATCATTAACCTAATTGATCTTATTTAAACATGCAAATTGTGGCACTGAACTTTCTTGTTCACAGATATCATTCTTTACTGTTTACAGTAACTATCCTTTATGTTTCCTTTGTTTCAAGCTTTCACTAATATGAAAAAGCTTAAACAAGATAATTTTACTCACTAACACAGTGTTTACATAATTATTGAGCTAAATAATTAAATATAAAAACTTCTTAATTTTCATTCAATATGAAGAGGTGTACATGTACTGAAGGCTGTATCTTTTAATTTGCATTCTTATTATTACTATTTTTAACTGCATCTTACACTGGTAAATATGGAAATATCCCTCCTTTAAGGGAGACAGAATGGAAAGAATGGTTCCTGAAGTATTGAAATTACACTGAGATATATCTTCCATAAATATTCACACTGTGATTCAGGGATAAAAAAATCCTGTTTGAGGAAAACACCAGAAGAGTATCTCAACACAGGTGAGTCTTGGGCGGAAACCTGAATGTGTACAAAGTGTAAACTTGTCTCACAATGTCATAGGGAGTCAACTGGAAGATCCTGAAGTTCTCTCATTCGCAAGGTCACAGCAGTCCAGCAGAACATCTTCATTGAAAGAGAAAAGCAAGAACACCACTCAGATAGTTGACGTCTAAAGGATGGGAGCATCAGTCGCAAGAGGTGGTACCTCTCTGTCAGACTCAGGTAGCCATTTAAGAAAACATCTAGCTTTTCTTCATAAGCTATTAAAGGACTTAAATGGCTGGCAGTTTTTTACTGAAGTGATGGAAATCCCTGCTTGCTTAGGCTTACAGAGATTATCTATGATCAGAGAGGGAGGTTTTGTGAGAGACCAAGGTCCTGTCTGCACATCACACAGAAAACATAGCCCTCTTGCTTTTTAAGCAGGAATGAAAAGTGGCTTTAATCAGCGAGACCATCTAAGTTGTGAGATGGTCGGATAGAGAAATCCACTTGAAAAGCTGAGATCTAAGAACCCGAGGTCCAGGCCTCCTATTCTGTAGAGATGGAGTACATCCTGAAAACAATATTGCTATAGCCAAGCCCAGGTGATCAAGATGCTGGGTGGCGTCTTACACTAACCAGCTACTACTTTCCATTAGCTCAGGATGGGAAGTATACTTCATTGATAAGGATAAAGGACACATGTAAAAAAGATCCCTGGGACAGGCCAGTGCTGGAGCAGAACCCAGCACTCTGGTGTCTGAAGCAAAGTGGTTGTTCTTACAGTACCCAGAGTCCTGACAAATCACTCAAAAAACAATTGTTTTGGGTTTCCCTCTTGTGGCCTATTATTCACACCTGGCTGTGTCAGGTATGCTTAGCAGGACTGATAAGAGATGACGGTCTGATAATGACTTAATGACTTCCAAAAGGTTGTGTCTAGGTAGTTGTACAATGATGACAGCACACTGTTTCCTCAAAAAAAGAACACATAGCCTAAATGTGTCTCATTCCCAGAGCTGAGTCTAAGAACTCTGAAGAATAAAAGCATCAAAGCCAACAAAAGCATTAGGAGTATATCTGTTTGGAACAAAACAATTCTGTTTCCTCAAAGGGAAATTTTCTTTGCCATGTGTTATGAACAGTATGCAACAGGATGGGCCATGACAGAGAATGTGCTGCTGCATCTGTGCCATCATGTTACTCTTGAAAGAAGGCTTAATCTTGAGATACTGGCTACCTTCCACTCTCTGAGGTGTCACAGCTCCCAAACACTCAAATTATTCTAAGATAAAATGGTTATAGCAAGAGAGCAAATCGTGCTAATTTCGAATAAAGAACTGCAACGCCCTGGATGTGCGAACCTCAAGTGAGTTCTTTCTTTTATGGCCCTAGAGAATTATGCCCTTGGAAAATCCAGGTCTTTTCACTGTATCAGAAGTTGCAGGAGAATTGTGTGCATAAGCTTATTGACTAAAGATGCAGTTAGATAACATTTTCTCTCATGGCAAAGCCAAAACAAGTTTCAGTTCTTACAAACACTCCTGACTCAACATACAGTCTGTCTGTGTTTATTTGAACTGGCTCAATATTTTGGGGCCCTGTTAAATGAAAAATTGGAAGGCTGTGACACCTTATTATCCTAGTTAGTAAACCATTTCCTGCCACTGGAGTTGTATCTCTTGCCAGACTGTCTATACAAAGATTGAGGCAGTGTGTAATAATACCAAATATTTCCAGATTTTACTTTTAGCCAGTGTGTCTTTGAGGGTGTCACACAGCATAATGAAGAGATGCTTATAAGCAAATAAGAATGACCAATAATGCTGTTGACTGATCAGAAACCAAAAAAGATCAGCATCAATGAAGGAAATTTCTTTTGACTCTCATATTTTCTTCACATCGGAAAAACATGTTCTCTGCCTACACAGTACAAGCTACTTCCAAAAAAAGGGCAATGTGCCTTTGTTCCTAAACGATGGGTACTGCTTAACTCCTGGGGAGTTCTGGGAGACATACCTCAAGTGAAAAAATTAAATAAATAAAACAATTTAAAAAATAATCCTGAGGCCACAGAAAAAAGGAGACAAGTCATGCCAAAGTGCAAAAGCAAAAAAGTTTTTTAAGCAAAAAGCTGGGGAAAATAACTAAAGTAAGAAAAAAAAAATCAGCACACTAAAAGAAAATTAAAATCTTATATCTTAGTTGAACAGCTTCAAAAAGACAAATGGTCTGCCTCAGCCACACAGTTGAAAGAAAATGAAGGTGTGACACATATTTTACCCATTTACAGTACAGAAGGACCACATGTAGGCAACAGGGAAAACAGTCCCTCATCCCTCATACTTCATTATAGCTAAGAGGTGTCCAAGTCTGTGTGCTTTTGCATGGGCACACATCTGCCCTTTCTGAGCTACAAAAAGACAGCAAGTCCATGGTTAATATAGTCACCCTGAACAGCCACCTAAGATATTTAAAATGTAACTAATGCATTGGAATGAAACATTAAGATTTAAGGAAGACTTCTTTTTCTCTAAATATTGTTCTGATGTGCAACTGTAAGTATTTTAGGCATTCTCCATAGACAAAGGGTCTAACAGTCAACTATGCATGATCCTTTTTTGCCTTTTTTTTATAATGCCTTATTTCACATAGTACTATATGAATGTATATTATAATATATATTATATTTCCTATCTTATATTTTCACATTTTCACATATTCACACACACACACATATATGTATATTATATTTCATATATTTTCACTTATTTTTGTTCAGAATGTATTATTGTAGAAACTGTGTTCCAACAAAAACTTGAAACCAGCCAAGTAAAAACATTGGGCTAAACTCTCTTAGTGAGCATCAGGTAATGCAGCTCTTTGATAAAATTACTCTGCTTTACACCAGCAGAAATTCTAACCCCATCCTGTTGTCAGAGAAACCTCCATTTGTTAATAGATCAGAAATCACAGTAGTATGCTGTTGTTAGACACACACACACTATTTTCTACATGGCTGCACAAGTGCATTGCTGATTTGCTTATCTGTAGTCTGCTGCATTTGAGACGTTTTGTTTACTTAATTTAAAATCAATAAGTTTATTTCCCGGACAATAGCCAACACTCTCTTGGAATGGTTGCCTAATTTTAAAGTCAAGTTCGGACATTCATTGCAAAAGAATCTAATAACAACCCACAAATGAAGAAACAGCCTATTACACAGACATCGTTGGAATAGCCTGTAGAAGCACGTTAGCTGATGGCTATAGACTTGTCAGACTGACAATTCACTGCACATCTGTGTCTGCCAATATAGGATTTACTCAAAATTGCCTCTCTAGACACTTCTTTACATAACATATATTTAGCTTATTAGTGCTGTCATTTGGGAGTGTGGTCAGCTTTTGAGCAAGATCTCACTGTGTCCGTTAGCATGGATTGTATCACAGCTGCCATTTTAGAATCACGATGATTAGGTTTGAAGTTCAAATGATTTGATTTCACTTTAAAGCTTCAAAAGCAGCCTCTGGGGCAGACTTACACAATTAATTTTTACTGAGGTCTGCTGGGTAATTTACTGTAGTCAGAGAATCTTCACTAAGATAAGGTAATTACCACCAGGTAACTTCATGGCACTCTGTTTAGTAGGAAGCAACATGTTGGCTGGCTTCTGCTCAGGTAAGACCCAGAGGAAAGTGAAGATGCTGCTTCTGGGAAAGAACACCTGTATGAGACATTGAGGATGGACAAGGAGAATTCACTCACTTCCCAGATGTGGATCAGAAGTTGTACTTGCCCTCAAAATGTCTTTTCAGGAGTGTGCATGAGGACTTACAGTATACAATCTCATAAATATCATACTGAGAAGCTTTCAAAATTGAAGTACTGCACTTGTGACTCTTTAATACAGGAACAAAGAATGCATTCTTAGTTTAGTTTGAACACAGAGGTAAACAATGAAATGAAATATCCCTTTGAGATTTGTATTTATCTCTTAGAAGAAGCACTTCCTAATAATCAGTGGCAGCTAGGCTGACAAGTAAACTTCAGAGCAAAGCCACGGGGGATACAAGTCTATTTTAGGTTTACTGTTGACAGTAAGGGTCAGAGGAAAGATAAACTCAGCAAGCAGTGTCATGCTACCACAAGCCTCTGCTGGCCAAGCAGAAACTAAATTACGGCCCAACCTTTCAGCATGACAGAAAGACTTGGGCAATTGGGTTGCCCTGCAGTGCACAGAGCATGACATACAGATGAACAGGATCAAGCACAAGTGGGACTGTAACATAAATTAGTGATAAATAAAGCACAAAAGATTGGAGGAACTAATTATCCCACAGTCTGGAGTGGGGTACAGTATGCTTACCCCAACAGCATCCCTATTATTTTAATATTTGAACTCTGCAAAATTAATCTGGAAAGCCCTGTGAAAACAAGGACTGATCATGGTCTCCTTCAAGATATCCTTCTTTTGGTCAAGCTATAAATAATATAGGTAATCTCTGCTTCTAGACCTAACCATTAAAAAAAAGAAAAGAGCAGCAGAAGGACTCGGACATCACTTCTATTACATACACATATATATATATTAAAAGAAAATAAAAACTTTTTTATCTTAAAAGTTTAGTCCTCAGCTTCATTTCATGCACTGTAATACTACTGGGGAAAGCTGATTTCATTGCTCTATCACACTAATAAAAGCTAAGATTTGTGTAAGGGGAAGAGGGAATAAAGTATATTCCATATTGATATCGCTGATGATGGCATTACAGGCTTTCGTTTTGTTAAGTTTACTTCCTATTAAAGCTGATGATAAAAGCAGCTGTGTGGACTCATAAGCACCTCTATCTACATCTCTCCATGGACTCATTAAAAATATCTGTTTCATATAGTCTCATCGTCTAGGACAGATTTAATTTTATTCTATCTTTCACTAGGCATAAATAAAAACCTGTCATTTCAACCATTGTGTTGTTTTCCTTTTTCTCTACCTATCATCCACTGGATGCAAACACAATCCTAGAATTCCAACTGTTCTGTTGTTTTCCTTTTCTTTGCTTTTTTTGTTTTGATGAGGCCACAAATGTTTTGTCCATTGTCAGGGGCTAGTTGCTTGAAATAAAGCAGACTTTTTTTACTTTCCAGCATAATTATACAGGACAGAAATGGCTAGACAATTTATTATTGCCCTTCCTTTTTAACCAGTGATGATATGCTGGTAATTCATAAGGAGCATCCATGTACCACAGATAAAATTCTTCAGATTTTAGTAAGGTGTTTAAAAAACAAGTGCAGTTCTAGTGGGTGATGCCCAATCATTGTGCATCTGTTCTGTGCCAAAGTGATGCTCATGTGTGCTGTTCTGTTTGACCATTTTAAGGTACTTGCTTATCATTCTCCCATAGCTCTCTGCTCATCTGAAATACCCCTGAGACATTCAGAACAAGTGCCCTATGGAGCAATACCACACTACTTGGTTGTGATTTCGGAGGCTACAGGACATCAGATTAACAAATTCTCCTGACTTTTCTCATGGGGTCCCATAATTCATCTGTTTTGTCAGCACTATTTTTGAACTTCTGTCAGGTGGCACTGAGGATTTATTGGGTCAGCTCACATTGGGTCCTGTGAGCATGCCTCTCATTAATATAAACAGGATGTCTCTTATATGTTTGAAGTATTATGGATTGATGGAAAAAAGTCAGCAGCTTCCAGTGACTGCAGTAATACCCACGATGATGGTGAGCAATACCAGGAAAATAAAACCAAAGGGCCCAGTTTCAGTGTGATGCACTCTATTCAGAGTCTTTGGGATTGCTCTAGTAAAGCATCCTTCACCTCTTTTTCCTTCAAGGCTCTCTGCCGAACCACATCATTTTTTCCCAGAATCTCCTTCTCTTTTTATAGTTTTCTTTAGCAACTTGCCCAGTGTAAGACTTCTGAGTATGTTGATTGGGTTTGGCTGAGATGGAGTTTATTTTCCCCATAGCAGCCCTCACAGTGCTGTGCTTTGCATTGGTAGCTAGAAGGGTGTTGATAACAGACCAGTGTTTTGGCTACTGCTAAGCAGTGCTCACACAGCATCCAGGCTGTCTCTCTGATGTTTCCCCCTCACCAGTAGGCTGCGGGGTGGGCAAGATCTTGGGAGGGGACATAGCCAGGACAGCTGACCCAAACTGACCAAATGGATATTCCACATCATATGACGTCTGCTCAGCAATAAAAGCTAAGAGAAGAAGAAGGAAGGGCAGGGGGCATTCATTATTTATGTTTGTCTTCCAGAGCACCCACTACATGTACTGAAGCCCTGCTTCCTGGGAAGTGGCTGGACATTGCCTGCTGATGGGAAGTAGAGAATAAATCTTCTGTTTTCCTTTACTTCCACGCGTGGCCTTTGCTTTTGCTGTATTAAGCTGCCTTTATCTTCACCCACGAGGTTTTTTTCTTATTTTCTCCCCCTGGTTCCTGCTGAGGAGGGGAGTGATAGAGTGGCTTGGTGGCACTTGCATCCAGCCAAGGTCAACCCACCACAGTTGACCATGGAGATGTAGGTGGTAAGGAAAAGAGCAATAATAGCCTGTTCTGTAATAGAATACTGCTTTCTCCATGGTTTTAAATGGTATTTCCACCCTCTCTTCTAAACCTGAGCTTCTTTTGGCAGATTTCTCACCTATCTTTCCATGTATAATGACTATATACTAGTGCTGTAGAGTATTAAATTGATTGGTGGAAAATTAATGGAGCAAGCAGGAATGATACAGAATAATTACTTGTGCATTGTGGCTTTTACTAAGTTGGCAGTCTGAGGGGGCAGTAACAAAAAGCACATTAGTAATTGTAAATGCCCGGTGCAGTTTGTCCTTGTTAGAGAACTTCAGTGAACCTGCAGAAGAGAGAGAGGGGTCTTGTTCAAAACATGAAGCAACAGGCATAGAGGAAAATGCACCCCTCTGCTATTTAGTAAGGTAGTGTCTTGCTACCTAGGGTGCAAATCGGAAGGAAACAACAAATATTTAAGAAGCTTTGTAAATGAGAGGCCACAGAAAGGCTTCTTTGCCCTATGATCTTATGATGCTTATGCAAACCAGAACTTGGCCTTTATCTTGAACCATATTACATTGCAGCCACTGTGACTTAGTTTAAACCTCGTAAAGCTGTCCTGTGTCTGTATGTTCTGTTCCATTTAATTTGGTTCATCTCCTGTAGTGCCAACATCTTGAGCAGGGCACTGATGGAAGAGCAAGCAATTTGGAAGTGAAGGCATGGGCCAGCTCAGTGGCTGATGGTTGTGGGATTTAGAATTCAAGGAAATAAAGCTGTTAAGGATTCATCTCTCTAGTACAGATGCCATTTGAACATGTTAGGGGAGGCAGGTGTTTAATGGCCATTTGGTGAAGAAAGACTTTGATCTTCCTCAGTAAAATGATGGGTAGAACATTTCAGAAAACAGTTATTTTCAGTACATATTACTTGTGGATGCTAATCCACATCCTCCTAATTTTCAGACTTTTTTGCAAATGGCATTTTTAGCAATGCTGTCAGCTTCTATGCATGAAGTGCTTTTGCCATTACTGCATTTTACATGTGCCATGAGTCTTCGATGCTTATCGAAATATCCCTGTTTAGAAACAAGTTATATATGCCAGCAGTCCTTGACATGGTATCTTGGGAACTAGTTGCAGTTACTGGAAGCTTGTCTGCTTTATGGACAAGCTTGTCTGCATTATAGCAGGTTGATTACACCTACTCTAGAAACAGATTAATGAAAGATCTCTCCCCTTCACCTGGTCTGACAATATTTTGTAGATGCCTGTTTTTGCTAGCTGGCAATCAAAAGTACAGGTGTTCTACAGAAATCCAAATTGCTGTACCCTGAAGAATGGTGGGTGCAAGTGAATATGAAAATGTCATCTGATGGTGAAAAGGTGTTCTTCTGAGTGTCTCACATTTTATAAGTGAAAAAAAAATGACTCAGAGGACAACATGACTTCAGAGGAGGGCACCCAGATACATAGGCAGGTTCATTCAACTGTGAAACAATGCACTGTGGAAATCATCAAGTTTCCAGAAATCCTATTTGAAAAAATAAGCCAATATATAGAGATACAAAACAAATGTTTTGGATTATCTAGAGTAACATCCTGTACAGACAAGACCTAAAAATAAATCCTAAAGGGCTTTTCCTCCTGGACTTGTGTTATTAAAAGCATTACACAGAGTTTCATTAGCAGGGTTCAAAGTTATTGAGGCAGTCTGCTGCAAACTTTGCTTCTTCAAACCCTTGTTTCAAGTTTCTAGATACTTCCAAGGAAAATTGTGAACTACCAGGATCTTCATTTTTAAGAACTCTTTCACATTGCTACAATGATAAACAAAAAAGACAAACACATTTCCTTTCTACCATTTCTCAAAGCAAACCAGGAACTCAGTGCCATCGTGTTTTCTCTGGTAAAGCTCTCATTAAACGTTTTGGAGTTACTTTTGTAAAAAACAACAACAACAAAAAAACCCCAACCAACGAACCAAATGCAAACCAGAGAAGCTGGCTAAAAGAAAATGTTATCTATTCACACAATACCAGAGACTTTTACAATTTTCCCACAATAAAACTCTGAAACAAAACAAAACTATAAAAGCATGCATATATAACATGTATTACTTACAGTGTATTTCTAGAACCTGCATTGCTATCTGAGGTGTAGAGTTTAGGGACTCATGATCTACTCTGCAACTTACAACTGCACCATCATCATTGCGATCTGCTAGGAAATCCAGTGTGCTGCTGACTGTGAATGTTTTACGATTTGCATCTTCTTCTTTTAAATATTTAACATCTGAAAGAAAAAATAAACAAACAATTTTGTCGCCAATGTTTTTAGGAAAAGTAGTCCAGCATTAGACAGCTAAAATATCTATCATACTTGTTGAAAAAACACGTCTTTCATATCTGTATTGATCTTTTCAAAAGAAAAGTAATCAAGTTTAAAATTGGTTACATGATACTGTACTCAAATGGAAATTCCTTTCATTATTATCTCTTACATGTTTAGGCGCAAAGTTGATATAAACTTTCCCTGCAGTTCATTAGAAAATATGTGGTCTCCTCCCACCCTCACTTCCCTTAAATATTCACAGTGTCACTAAATAGTAAATTTTCTAAATCCATGCTTATAAACTTTCGTAGTAATGCAATACATGGATATTACTGAAGCCATGTGAACTACGGGTTGCATGCATGTAGTCACATTAATCCTGTGCTTACTTTATTCATTGCTTATTCTGTTGTTTGGCTATAATTACACTAATTTATGAATTAAAATAAACCAAGGTATAGCTATCAATGGTGATGAACAACTGTAAATAGAGCATGTCATAGCATTTACTGGACTCTACAGACAAGTCCCAAGAAGACTCGAAATAAAATTGCTTCACAGAATCACAGAATCGTAGAATATATTAAGGTTGGAAAATACCTGTAAGAACATCAAGTCCAACCATCAACCCAACACCACTATGCCCACTAAACCGTGTCCCAAAGTGCCACGTCTACATGGTTTTCGAACACCTCCAGTGATGGTGACTCAACCACTTCCCTGGGCAGCTTGTTCCAGTGTTTCACCACTCTCTCAGTAAAGAAATTTTTCCTAATATCCAGCCTAAACCTCCCCTGGCGCAACTTGAGGCCATTTCCTCTTGTCCCGTCACTCGTCACTTGGGAGAAGAGACCAACACCCACCTCTCTGCAACCTCCTTTCAGGTAATTGTAGAGAGTGATGAGGTCTCCCCTCAGCCTCCTCTTCTCCAGGCTGAACAACCCCAGTTCCCTCAGCCCTTCCTCATAAGACTTGTGTTCCAGACCCCTCACCAGCCTCATTGCCCTTCTCTGGACACGCTCCAGCACCTCAATGTCCTTTTTGTAGTGAGGGGCCCAAAACTTCAGAGACCTTCCACTCACTGCTTTGTATCATGGTAAATTGGCCTACTGCTTTTGTGCAGATTCAATTAAAAATCTCTTTGACAGTTTTCAGCCCAGATACGAGAGTGTGGGGAGCCTACAGCTATGCTTAAGAAGTATTCAACTCAGCTCAAGGTTAAGGTTCAAATTCAGAAAATATTGTTGTAGGACATACATGATAGACCAGAACTGAAGATCCAAAAGACAGCATTTATTTTTAAAAGTTTTAATTTAACTGCAACATGAGATCTTCTTACACATACTTTAGAATTGTTTTATTTGGTTCCCAACTACTTATAATACTTATTGATTTTAATTTATTTCAGCAAAATAGTAAGCTCATTATATTGATTTGTTGCAATGAAAGCTTTAAAAGACATATATAAATACATAAACATATATATTAAATTACACTGAGATTGCATATGTTCTCTGTGTCCTAAAAAAAGAAAAAATGAGAGTTTTCAGTTTTACAAATTATATTAAATCCCATTAGAGAAGAAGATGACCTAAATAAAATTTCCATGAAATATTGATTTAAAAGCAAATCTTAAATGGCTTAAGCTACATATTTTTATATTAAAAATACCTCTGAAATCAGAAAGGTGGTCTTTTTTGTTGTCTCCAGATAGATGAAGACACCATGTAGTTATACGATTTCCATTTTTCCCTAAGAAATATTTTTTTCTTGCATAGAAGCATTTTCCTGCCTGTTGGTTGCTAAGCTCTAAGAGATTGCAATTTCTGCCATGGTGGCTATTAATATTTAGGGATCAGTAGGTGAGAGAAATATTGACAGGGCTAAAGCAGAGTTATTATCATCAAACAACAAATGTCTTCACTAATATTTAAAGCAAACACATGAGATTTTGTTCCCAGAGTTAGGTTTCCAAATTTAATAATAAGCACCTATATAGACAGCCTTCTGCTTATAAATAATGTACACATCCCTTTGCTTGCTGACTTCATGTGGAGGACAGACAGCTCCTGAAAACATCAACAACTTTAATTTCAGTGAGAGGTTGTGGATGCTTAATCCCTTCGAAAAACAAAAGCAGTTAATTTCCTAAACAGATGTTTAGAAGCCTTTCTCTAGAAATCTATTGTTTGGAAGAGTTCAACTCTTGGAGCTAATTACCTCTGTAAAATGGATGGTGATACTATTCTATAAACTGTT
Organism: Gavia stellata; assembly: GCF_030936135.1. Lineage (NCBI taxonomy): Eukaryota > Metazoa > Chordata > Aves > Gaviiformes > Gaviidae > Gavia > Gavia stellata. Next base: position 115,246,937 of record NC_082594.1, on the reverse strand, counting down.
GACATCCTCATCAACAGACTTAGCTTGTCTACTTTATCAGCTGTATCTTCTTAGATGTTTTTTCACAGCAAAATGAAGGTGTGATTGTAATATATGCTAACTGAATGTAAGCCCACCTGTATGTAAGAGCAGTGGAGATCAGGTACTGGGTATGTTACTGTATGCTAGCATTCAGAATATTTACCTGGGGCTTTTACAGAATTTTTAAATATGTCTACTGTAGCTCATTCTTTCATTTATTTTCTTGCTACTCCTCTCTCTCCTAAATACCCCCTCGAAAAATGTAAAAAACCCAAAGATCCATTACAGAGGCACTTTCTCTGGAAATCACTATAATGAAACAGGTTGGGGGATGACTAGATAGAAAGTCACTTTATAGAGGAGGAACTAGGGGTCTTAAGGACGGGTTGAACATTAGTCAACAGTGTGCCTTTACAGGGTTGAAAGCTAAAAAACGACTGCCCTGCATTAATAATAGCATAGCCAGCAAGTCAAGGCAAGTGATTCTTCTCCTTTGTTCAGCATCTAGAGCACCAGGTACTTGGGCTTTCCAGTACAAGAAAGAAGTCGACAAACCTGAGTGGGTTCAGCTGAAAGCCTTAGAGATGGTCAGTGGAGGGACCATATAATATACAAGGACAGCTTAAGATAGTTGGCTTTGTTCAACCTGAAGAAGAGAAAACTAAAACCAGATCAAACTGCTGCCTTCAAGTACCTAATGCATGGTCATAGAGAAGAAAAAGCCAGAGTCCTCTCAGAGGCATACAGCAGAAGTTGAGGGGCAATGAACACAAGTTACACCAAGGCAAAGTCTGATTATGTACCATAAAATACCTACATATAATGAAAATTCTCGACAATAAGGGCTTTCAAATATTCAAACATCCCACCCAGACAGACTATGGAATCTCCATCCTTGGAGATTTTTCAAAATTGAATTGGAGACCACCTTCAGCAACTTGATCTAACCTTTGAACAGAGGTTGGGTGATATGAAATCTAAGGGTCAACTATGGGACCACTTCTATGACTCTATCAGCTAAGTGCACATACAGATATTCTTGTATTAACTAATACCAGTTTATATCTCATAAGTATAGATGTTTGATAGTGAAAATACTAAATAGAAATCATAGAACGTCTATTCATTGTTCATTGTCAACTATTTATAAAAGCACATACTTGTAACATCCATATAGAAACACTCATCTTTTAAAAAGACAGTTTTGCTGTTTTTACAAGGCAAATATAATTTTTGTTTACATTTAAAATCAAGTTCTGCCATGAAATGGCCTTGTTATCTAAAAAATTTTTATCTTCGTTTTAGAGATTGATCAAGACAAAACGTTCAGTGCCTTTCTGAATTCTTTGTGCATACTAAAAATACATAAACTAATTCAAAATGTCTTAATCTATTGCAACAAAATGAACTGATATTATCTTATTTCTTTCTGAAGCCCAATTTTGCTAGGAAAAAAATAAAAGAAAATCCATTAAAAATATTCCTGAAACCTAAAAATAATTTTTTTACATAATATTGTTGAAATAGCATGTAACTAATTTTGTTGAAAAAATAGATCATTTTTTAACAAAAATTATGTATTTAGCTTCTCCAATATTTTTGCTTTTAATAATCTTCAAGAAATGTCACCAGAATGCTAAACTGCATATCGCTTTGTTAATTTGTTGCACATGTGAGAGACAGAACACTAAAGTAAAAGGTATGGTACTCAGTGCTTCACATTCAGTCTCTCTCATTACTAACACTTACTCTATCAAACAGTATTCCTTTACCAGATGATAATTCCTTTTTTGAGTAATAACAATGGAGCTACAATTTTAGAACGGCTTTTTCCCCTTTGGTGCAACTCTGAACTCAATGCATCATTTATATTCTTTTGCACCATGTATAATACACTGTAACACAATTGGATTTACTGGTGCTAGACAGACGAACTCCTAACCTTTAATGTCAGCTGCATTAGCATATAATTTCATATCTATTTTCTCAGATTTATCATTTCACCTTTCACAGTGCACAAAGCTAATGTAACTTCTGCTGATGCCACTGCAAACTGGTTAGGTTATTTTATTTCTAACCTTTGTGAAATGGCAATGCGCTCTTCAGAAGACCTAGAAAACGAAACTAAAATGAATGTGCTCAGTACTTTCCTCTCATTTCTGTTTTTTTTTTTTTTTTCTTTACTGTTCTTTTTCACACATCTTCATTGTCCCTTCCCCACCCCCTTTTTTAAAAAACATCCCATTAGGAACTGTTGAGAAGAGCAAATGAGTTAGAGTCAAATCACCAAATTGCTTGTTTGGCTTCAATTAAATGTCAGCTGAAAGAAAGGCAAAGTTATTACACCAGATTTTAAAATATAATTTTTAAAATAACATCTTTTCAGATGTGTTGCCTTGCTGTTAGGCCAACTGTATCATTGGTTCCCTTAATGTATTGACATTGCTTAGAGTGATTTTCAATCTTTACAGGTCTTGAATATAATATATATTCATCCTGTCATCTTTTCTGCATGACAGAATCTGTGCTGTGCCATGTGTGTTAGCTGTACTGTTAAATTCTTCTTTTTAATTACGTTTGATGAGGTGCTTACTTTTCTTTCAGCAATTTCCTTGAGTTTCCCAGTTGCTGGAAAGAATGGTACTCTGTTTCCCCATGTTCTATCCTTGTTAGAGGTGTTCAAACACCCTTCAAATGATTCCAGCCTAAAATTTCTGCCTCCTTCAACACTATTCCGATTTTCATCAGAAATCTAAAGATGCTTCTAGAATGGACTGGGTTCCTTGGACAATCAACTGCAATCTGCTTTACCAATTTTATATCACAGCTCTGGTTGCATACATTGAACTGTGGTAAAGAATACTAAAGGAAGATTAATGAATTCTGTAATTAATGCTGTAACTTTGCTTGAGGCAGTTTATTGAGCTAACAAAATCCACAATGTCAGACAAATATGAGACAAAGCAGATAAAAGTTGTGTTTTTTTAGAAAAAGCTATACAGAAAAGGTGGATTTTGCATCATTTATTGATCTGGTCTTATAGCAGAATAAATAGAGGTGACATGAATAAATACCAATACCTTACCTTTTTTATTCTTCTACTCTATAATGGGCATCTCAGTTGGCTGTGGTAGATGTGACTAAGCCTTCTGTTATAGGAATCTCTCTCCACCCATTCACCAAAAAGGATTTTAAACTATCCTGATATTTATGAGAATATGGACTAGAAAAGCAAGTTTTAAGTAAAGAACACACAAAGTGAAAGAAAAGACAGAAAATAAATAAATAGCTTATATGCAACTCTTCCCTATCTCACTGCATCCTCAAAGGCAAATCATTGCTTTCAGCTTTGGTTTTAGTCACCCCATGACTTTTCAGTTACAGCAGACTTTGTCCAACTCCCCCCACTCCCTGTGAAATTCTCCTCATCCGCTTTGAAGCCTACCTTCTCCCTGCTCCTCACACCACACTGTCAGCATCCTTGCCTCAGCTGCAGGTTCCCTGTTTCCCAGCTGAGATTCCCTCAACTGCTACATCCTGACTCTTCCTCGGCAGAGCAGGCTCCATAGCTCCCCTACGGCAAGTGCAATCTCCTGTCTCCTCCAGACAGTTTTGCCTCACCGCGTCACTTTACTTAGAGGAATGTAACATAAAACTGGCAATTGACCAAATCAGACATATGTGATATTAGAAAGGCAAAAAGAAATGAAAATATGAAGTATCTCGTGTGAGTGGTACAGCTGTGATAACAATAATGCATAAAACGTTTCTCTACAAAGCATCACAGTTGAGTTTATTATGCTGAACAGAGTTCAGAGCAATTCAAAACATCAGTTTTTACCATCTGAAGAAAAAATAAAAAGATGGTTATATGACCATTCCAGTAATTTACAATCAATTCCTTATCTATATACTATCACTGATTAATTTAATGATTAAATATGAGAAACTTTACAAATATGAATTAAAAAATATAACTCTAAATAACGTGTAGTTTTGAACAATTGGACAAAATTACATCAAAGTCCTTTTAAATACCTTTAACTTCTTTGTCATTCTTGAACCATCTGATATCAGCTGCCGGTTTACTACCAGACGTCTTGCAAGTTAGCTGCATCCTCTCTCCCTCCATAACTGGTGAGGTAAATCCAGTAATTTGTGGCTTCTCAGGAACACCTAACAAGCAAACAAGAGAAATGCCTCTGATAGTGTCAGGTGCTGCCATAAATACATGACCAACTTAAAGTTCACTTCTTCATATACTCTAAATTCTGGAAGCAGAGTAATTAGTTCCTTGACTTCTATCAAAATTGAATGTCAGTGAATCCTGTTTCCTATTGCAGATAAACTGTCAGTCTGAACTGTACTTGATTCTAAAGAATTAAAGAAAACAGGAATTATCTAGTTTTCTAAGGGAAACAGACTGTATTTTAAAAACTATCTTATCTACATATATTCTGCATGGAGGTCTAGTCTGACTTAAACTGGTCTGCACAGCAAGCAGGATGACAAAGTATATTAGAAGTACAGCTGTGAAAATAAAATGTAACTGGCAACAAAAAGCTGAACTGATCTAAGTTCAGAACAGATGTTTAAGCATGAATTATGAAGATTTTAAAAAAAAATCCAGGGAAAAGGGAGGATGAAAATGAATACAGGAGTTACTATATCTTTGGAGAACACATAACCAAAAAAACAACAGGTATAATAACAATTCCATTGGCTATGGAGAATTCTTCAGCTGAATCCAAGTTCTTTGGAGGAGGTTGTACAATCATGACATACTATACACATAATATTAAATTTGGAAATAGTTGGTTTTCAATGAACCATGGAAGATTTAAAAAAAAATTATGAAGAGAACTGGGAAAAATATGATCACTACATGTAAAAGTCCATCTGACTTCCAAAAACACAAGAATAACTTATTTTAAAATTATACTAATGACCGTAATTTTAAAATCTCTGAAAATGTCATTTTTATAACTTGCATCTGCAGCGCTTTGACGCATTCATATTTGTGGCTAGATAAAGGGATCAGTCACAGTAATTGATCCTCTGCCCTGTATTTCACAATCTGGTTTGTTTACATCTCTTTTCCAAAATGACAGATTATGTACATAAAAACGAAGCAGCAGTACCTATCACATAGTACATTTCTGTAATAAATCTACTCCTCTCTTTCAGAACAGAAAATGGTGTCTGCTGTAATACCTTGACACTTAAATCTTCTAATCCGTAACAGAGCAGTCAATAAAGAGATTATTAGTACATAAAAGGATAGGTTATCTGATTAAAAGATGTAATACATTTCAATGGAAAATATCCCATTCTCAGATAGAAAGGTTCCAAGAGTTTAAAATGTTACTTTGAAATAGAAAACTACAAATATAAAATGAAAAGACAGGCATCTTAAACCTTGCAGCTTTCTTGGAAGGTAAGTAGCTGATGTTGGGAAATCTTTATTAAACCCTCCCCCAAAATGAAGATAAAACTAAAAGGACCATGAAAGATCAAGTTACTTTGGTTAATAAATATTGGCTAGATGTTTTTTTGTCTTTGTAACACCTTTCTATGTCTTTCTGCCGTTTAAAAGGTTGAACTGATCTACTCATCTATTGCTTAGATCACGAGATGCCTCTCTACAGAAAAGAAGATTAACCGTAGGCAGTTGTTATTCCAGAATATTCTGCTTTGAGTGGGTATTTTTTGTCCTTAATGGCAAACTTGTGAAGATTTTTGTAAAATAGTCTCACAGGGACTGAAAGGGAGACGTATTTCATATCCTATGCACAAAACCAATTCCCTGGCTGGATTAACGTGAATATTACTGGCGCAGAGAACATCTTACATTAGTCCTATTAAATTCAACTGTCTGCTTGTCTACATATAAAAATAAAACAAAAAGAAAGAGTCAAGTTCAGGGACAGAAAAAGGAGAAAAGAATAAAAATCAATCTCTAAAGTCATATAACCTCTTAGGTACGCAGGTGTGTTTCAATGAACTATAGCAATTTCAGCTGATTGGGCTACTGACATTCATAGAATCATATAAAGCTTCAAGCAGGAACTTTATTTCCTGGGCATCTCTCAAAATCTATTGCTTTTCTATGTGTATCTATAACCTTTGGGGAAAACAGCAGAGCATTTAGAGGATAAAGCATAAAAGAAGCAGCAAACCCAGTGAAAATACGCACTTTATAGACAAAAAAAGAAAGCAGAATGAGCCAAGAAAATGCACAGCTAAGGAAAAATGATAAAGCTCTAAAGTCCATTTTGATTTCATGCTTTCTGATTTTCTCCCCTTTGCCCTACACAATACATTGTTAGGAGATGAACACATGCACCTTCTTCACACTTCTGGTGCTTGGGATGTAGAGGTTATGTCCATTTTATGGAGCACTCATACCGTGGTATTTATGTGCTCCCTAATTCATTATCCTGCCACAGCCCAAATAGTAAGAGGCATGTTATTTTTCAGCACAGCAATGTGAAACAATAAACTTCAGGGAAACAAGATCAGACATTTACACGTATCTTATGCCAAGCTTTAGAAAAGTTCATTTTTATAATTTGCCAAAACCTGAGAAATTTAACACTTGCTTCTTTATGCTCAGCTGTTTATACTTACCGAGAACGGTAAGAAAAGCCTTGGAAGTTTTGACAGGCATAGTAAATAAAGAGCAGGTGTACTGCCCTTCATCTGACAGAGACACATCACTGACACTGATACTCAATTCATGCCATGAAGCTCGGACCAGCTCAATTCTGTTGTCCCTCAGAGCTGAAAAACAAAAATTCATGTTATAAGGTAAGAAACAGCACTTTAACAAAGCATGGTATGTTATACAAGAGGCTCTATGAGGTAGCCTAGCGAAATAACGCTCCAGAATACAGGGATATGGACACAGTTGTTTTTATGCATAGTAGTTTCTTTTCTCTACAGAATAAAGCACAAGAGTTCACCAAGTTTCTGAATAGTGTACTGAATGACTTGTAATGCATATAAACCTAGAAACTAAGGGACTTTAGTTACCTTTGATCTTCCTCTGAAAAAAACCAACATTGACTCTGATTTCCACACCCTAACAGCTTGTTCAGTGCCTAAAATAACTCCTTCCTAAAACCACTTTTTTTTCATATATTTACAAATGTGGGTGCATATTGAAAAATCTGTTTCATCTACTAATAAATTATATTTTCAGTTAAGAAATCTAGCATGTGTAGCTTGCCTATGGTTTTTTCTTACGTCCATTACTACTCATATTGAACTGGAATATCAGATTTCTTGTACGCTGTAAGGGTATTTCTTATTATGAATATATTGAAAGTTCCACTTCTACATGCATATGTAATACATTTAAAAATTTTAGGTAATTAAGTATAGTGGTTTTATTTTTTTGATTATGACTAAAAAGCTGATCTTCTATCAGAAAATCCTCCCTAACAAAATTTTGTTTGCATGAAACCACTGAGGGAAGAGGAGCAAGGAGATTTACTTAAATTCAAAATGCCACTTTAGCTAATGCTTTAAAATTGTGAATATTTTAAAGCCTATATTTAGATTAACCCACATTTTCTATTTAAAAACAGTCAAAACATTCCCAAACATTCAATTTTTCTAGAGTCAGGCTGTTTTGGGAATCTACATATATTAATCAAGTCTTTCCACAGCATAGAAATACTAGTATCAGAAGTAAGTAAACACCATAATTCTCCTAAGCGAACAATACAAAAGCCTATATAACTCAGTAAGTTTTTCTGTATACCTCTATATTCTATACCTCTAGATTCAAATCTTTGACTTGGCAGTATTTGAATCTTCAGTGAGTCTATTTTTATAGTAAGCCTCTGATAGTCAAAAGTAAAATGGGAGAGGTATGCTTTGATTTGTGAGAAGAACCAAGATGTTCAAGTCCCTAATGCTGTTCTCACTCACCTCTTTCTAAAGTCCCCAAAGGCTGTTAGATTTGTTTCTCCTAACATTTATATCTTCCAATGATAAAAATGACCTTTACTGTGGTTCTTTTGCTACTAAATCTAGATGTTTCTGTCCCATTGCAAGGCTCTCCAAGTGCTATTGATGCAGGAAGATTTACACCAAAATAAGCAGCTACAATGAAGACTCAGCAAAAATGTCACTTGGATTTGTTGTCTTCTAAGGCTACCATTCATGTTTCTTTACAACCATCTCAAGCTGAATTTATTGGTTATTTCAGGGTAGACCAGCTAAAGCTTGACTTAGTCTCTGCAGGGTCTGATGGTTGAAAGGTGACAGCTTCAGCAGACCTAACATACAAGCATGCCATGAGCTGCTCCAAGGCATATCAAAGTGACTGAGATTGTGTGTAATGAACACATTCCAAACATAACTGAGACATCTTCTGGCCAGTCACAGCAAAAAAAATAATTACGCAGTATATCGTATAAAATGCATATAATGATGGAAAATAGGTGCAATATTAAAGCAAACAAGCAAGCAAAATGAAAGCCACAAAATGAAAAGCTATGTATATACCAATATGCCGACATAACAGCCAAGGAAAACAAGCTCAAGAAAACAAAAAGTACATAGAAGCAAGCTTCTACCAACCCAGAATAGCAGGCAAAGCTGATGACTGCGGCTTTACTAGCCAAAAGTCCTCACAAGAATGAAGCTGGTGCTATCTTTGAGGAAGTAGATGGAGACTCAGAATTCATTTCTCAGCATTTCAATTCTAGTCAGCAAACTGAGCAGACACAAGAATGGTACTTTATTTCACATTACTGACCTTCAAAAAAAATTATTTTCAAAATGACCACACTGCTTCTGAATGGTTTGATTACCACACCCATATATACATAATTTGGAGAACAGCATAGGAGATTTAAAAAAAAAAAAAAAAAATCAAAAAAACCCCTCAGTACCCCATAATTTGAAATTGCTGATTTTTGCCTCCCCTGAATCAGAAATTATGTAAAAAATAATGCAGTATATCATCTTACATCATATTGTATTTTGTTATAATTTTCAGTTGCCACTGCCTCATGATAAAGATTTATGTAGCTGTTGAAATATTGTACTATGTATGGGGCAATGTGCAGAATTTCATGCACTAAAAAGAACTGTAATGAATTCCACTAGAGCACAAATGGTCTACAGATGATGCCAATAGCACACCATTTTGATCCTACAGGTAGAGAAAAAACCCAATTGAAATACAAACCACCTGCATCGATTACATTCCTCCTGCTCCCCTCCCTCATTTCCTCCCCTCCACACCTTTTTTAACCTTTGTACAACATAAAAACCTCAGCTCAGTCAATTTTCTGGAAAACTGGTAAAAACAACCACTGATCAAGAGCTGAGATCAGATGTTCCCTGTTTCAGCCTGGAGTGACTTTTTATTGAAAGAACAGAAAGAAAGAGTTTTGTAATGGAAATACCAACACAGAGCCTTTGCAAAAAATGCTGCAAATAGCATCGACATAATACTCCTTCACAGGAAAGCTGTTTGTCAGAAGCATTTTTATAAGTGCTAAGTCTAAATGCAATTAATTATCTGTGCCATCAATTTCAAACCTAAAAATCTGTAACCTTTCCTTGTGTACACAGATTTGAAACTAAACCAATGAGAAAACTCTACCGCTAGCGCTTAGACAAGGCTAGCACTTACACGGAGTCTTTTTAGAATCTTATTTTCAAACTTTATTCCTACATCTATGTCTATATCCTTATCTACATCTGTTTAGAAAGACACAAACTCCTGTGAAATTGATACCTGTAATAGATGTCCGAACTGGTTTGTTTCCTTTTTCCGTGTTAGGTATATTTTGCTAAAAGGGTGAAGTTTGATCAGAGACAAAGTGGCTTCCTAACTATCTAGTCCTGGGAACCTTCTGGGAGAGGGTGACTGCTCCTTCAGACAGCAAATGAGCAGTCTGCAGCACTGGAGAAGCCACGAGTACTTCTAGCCAGCTAGCGACCTCCAGGCATGGAGACTGAGTGGATCAGGGTCTTGCGTGCAGTAGAGAGTAAAGCTTTGTCAAGCTTGGCTGATGGAGCAAAGAAGCCCGTGGAGCCTGAACAGAAGCCAGCTACTGAAAGGTATCAACTGACAAGCAAAACCTTGAAGGAGAAGACATACTCCTCAATGAACTGGTGGAAAGGAAGGAGATTTATTTACAATACTCTGTATTCAATCTCTTTCAGCAGATCTGAGTTCTACTTGTTTAAAGAGTGATCTCATTTAGTTTATTATTCTCCGTTTAAAGGACACTAGCTTCAAAAGCTTTCTGTAAGCTTTTTGATTGCTCTTTCTTTGAAGTGAGAATTGCCCCAAACAGGGCAATTTTACCACAAGGTTCGAGCTAACTCGAGGCTGTACCATAGTAGTGTCAATAAAGTACCATAAAGTAAAATACAAAATGTTCTCTCTTGTTTAAGTAACAGCTGAAAAGAAATGTAGAACACCTATGGGGACATTCTGCATGAATTTGGAGTTTGGTACACACTAATAAACATATTTCCTATATACTGAAATGTCCAATGTCCATGCATTGTTCAACACAAGCAGCAGCAGATAATTCTAGCTCCCCACGAAAGTTAACAGGAAATGCCAGGCTTCTCTTTAAAGTGTCTCATATTAAAAGACAGCTGCTGTATTGTACTCAGGTGACAGTATTTATTCCTCCACTTTTTAAGCAGGTTATACTAATAGCTCCATTAATACTCCACGGGTAATTTCAGAGCACTATTTATTAGTTGTATTGTGGTAGTGACTAGACAGCCCACGTGAGCACAGAAAAGACAGCTTTGTCCTTAAAGACTCTACAAGCTCCATCCTCACTTGACTTGCACGATTTCCTAGCCTTGCTCCTACCTCTGCCTGCTCTTTCAGAACCTTCTCCAGAAGCTCTTCTTTTTTTCTATTTCACTTTGTTAGAAGCCCAACAGACCTTTTTGGCCTCTTCCTGAGGATTTTCACCTACAGTCCTGAATCACTACCTTATCAATAGTTTGCATACCTTCATTTTTGCATGATACAGAGATGCTAGAAAAAGGTTAAATAAGCAGAATATGCATTTGATTTACGGGAAATGAACCTATGCCAAAACAGTAACAAAGAATACCACCACTGACGTCTCCTTCATGGATTCTTATGTTGCAAACACTTACAAAAAATATAAAAGGCAACAAGAAACATAATTGTATAGTAAATTCCAATATGCCCTAAGTACATTATTTCGGTTTTCTGTCATTCCCAGACACATATGATGTAGTTAATTTGCAAGGTATGAAATAATTATGCATAAAATACTTGTTCCTAAGCAGACATACTTAATTTATTTTACCTGTCATTCTCTTTTTCCGTGGAAGAGATTTCTTTTCAGAATGTTCTCTGACACAGAAACAAGCAACCTTGATAATTTGCATAGTTTAGATTATTATGAGTAAAAGATACAGTCATGCATTTCAGCTGCATTAATTAGCAATTGTTGAGACTGACAACCATTGCAATAAATTGGTCTCCTTTTTCGCAATCACAAAAAGCTGTAGTTTATTTATTGCACAAATCGTCATATGTAGTCATGTAGTGAAATCTTGCAATAGGAATTATATCAAAGAGAGAAAAGAAACTTAGAAATTCACATTGTCGTGGAAAAAAAAATCCACATTTCATATTGGGCAGAAAAGGCAGTTGGACCTGTTAGATGTAGTAGCCAGAAAGCAGCACCTCTAATCTTATTTCTGTAAAATGACTACATCTTACTAGCATTTGGTGTCATGTATTTAAAGAATGGGTAAAAAACAAACAACAAAAAACCCGAATCCTCCAGAGTAATTTGCAGATGTTTTGACAATACTAACTTGACATATGTTGCTATCCTGGGATTCACTCAACAAAATTTTCTTCCTTACGTTAGAGTTGTTCCCTCTGTCATGGGAATAATGTAACTATTAGTTGGAACCAGAAAGATTTCTGACACTCTCCGGGGTCATACTGAACTCTGAGAAAATTAATACTTATGAAACTGACACAATCCTGCTGATTTTCAGATTCCAACTTGCTGAATGCAGTACGATCATGAAATCTGAAACAGATTTCAAGGGATTTATATTTTGTTTCTGGATATACTTACATATACTTTAGAAGGCCTTTTGCTTTGTTCCTAATGAATTCAATATACCAAGATGCCTGTAGGGATGATCTACAGCACTCACCAATAGCTTTGCATCAAAATTTGTCAGGCCACAGAGCAGCACCACCCAAAGGGAAACAAAAAAGACAGGAAGGGAGTAAATGAAACAAATAAACTATTATTGTTATTCTGTGTCTAGTTTTCTCAGCCTTCATACTCCTTTTCAAAATATTTCAATTTCCTTTAAAAAAATAAAGTAGTCATGCCTCTGTTGTTGTATTAACAGTTTGCCCATTTTCAACAGGTACGCAGTTATTCTAGTGATGCCCTACCTATCTAGTAGGTACTTCCATGGTATCTAAACTAATATTTTAAAACTTCTCAATTTTTTGCACATGGAAAGAAAATCCTTTTTCTTCCTTTTTCATTTCCAGTCATGCAATTTGATTACTGTTGTACAAGGAGGGATACAAGGCTAGGGTGGCAGTGTGGATATTTAGTAATCATATGTATTCTATTTCTATTTCTGCATGTGGTGAGGCCATTTTTATGTCTCATTGGAAATTAACTCCCTAGCCTTGCGTCTGTGACTATCACTTTTGCTCTTACTACTAGCTGGTCATGATTCCAACAGAGTCCAAAAGTCAGAAAGACAGATGATCTCTTAATTAGTCTAGAGTCATGACAGATTTCAGTACTGGGACAGAAATGTTGAAATTGCGTCTACTTTCACAGGTAATGCTAATGTGGAGGGAAGAGCACTTGGTAATACATTAGAAGTTTCTGTGCAACCTATTAGATTGGCTGACGTATGTACTGTTGGAATCCGTTAAAGGTGACATCATTTCTAAGCAAGATTAGCAGAAATAACAAAAACTGAAGGTCACAATATTGTGGACAGATCTTTGGCTAATTGGCGGTGGAACAGTATTCTGGCCAATTTGCATACATGCATACATGATGATTTTTTCCCCCATTAGGAAAGTGATTAGTAACACAGATGAGTTCAAACAGACATTCCAAACAGCATCCTTCTCAGTTTTGTGTCACTCAAATGCTGTGGATACTTCAACTTCACTGAATTTTCCAACCCATTCATGTACTTACTTCATAAACTCAGGGCATCACTGAATTTCATAGAAGCTGCTAAGCAAAGTTTTTGAAATGGAAGAACACCAAAACAATCCCTGGAGATTAGTTTTACTTTCATTCCAGTGCACTTCTATTTCTCTTTGAACCCTTCTAAAGTACTTGGTAATCAAAAGGAAGAAATAACAGGGTCAATAGGAATATACCTTTTCTACCTCTAATCATTTGGTCATCTTCTACTTTATGCTCTAGCTTGCAATCTAATAAGAAAAGACTAGATTGTTTTCAGCTGAGAAATACTGCTGAAATATTTGATTAGCTTATTTAGAGAACAATGTTCAACAGCAAGCTGCTTTCTCCTTTTTATGTTTTTCAGATTTTTTGCACATTGGATAATGCATGTGTCAAGGAGTACAGCAAACTCCCTTCATTAGAAGAGGTGCTGACAGTGTCACTAACAGAGGCGTCTTTCTGCTTGCTTCCTGCCTTGAAAAGGCCAAAGAACTGGGGACTCAGAACCTGTCCGTACAACATTACCTATTATTTATCAGGGTGGGCTGTATTTAAAGAACAGTCTTAGATGCTCATGAGGAAAATCCGAACAGCAAGGTAATTTCTTCAGTGAAACAACAACAATTCTGTTTCCTACAATCTGGATAAACCAAAACCAGTTTAAGGTGACTTACAACGACTTACAATCTTGAACACATCTGCTAAGCGAGGTTTCTCCAGGTGTTGCCAACTGACAAAAGAAGGCCAGGACGATTATATGCCCTTCATGAATGGAATAAATATGGTAAAACCTTCCTGCATGCCAGATTTTCTGCACTGAGCTCCATTTTCTCTCACAATAATTTTCTGTATTCTCTTCAGTTTCTCTCTTTCAGAGCATTCAAGAAACATGGCAATATGCAAAAAGAGAAGAACTTGCCTTTTAGGGTGTTTATAATGCCTATTTCTAGTATTAGAGACAATGCACTTACATTCTGCTTGTCTTTTGAGAATCATAAGGACAACGTTTATTGTCTTAGAAGGCCTGAGGGCTGCCCCGCTTTCACAAAAGAAATTTAAGTTCCAAATCCTTCCAAAACATACAAATTTTGAACTCTGAAGATGCTTTGTTGTTTTATCGTGTTGGAATAATGCTTAACTGTACCTCTAAAAATGAAACAAAAATCACATTAGTCAGGATGAAATGTTGTCTTACAAGGTCTGCTCATCTAGTTCCTTCTGCAATGGGGAATTACAAAGATTTCCTATTATACTAATGCAACTGGACATGTGCCACAGCATGGTAGCCTAGAAAATCTTTAAAAATTATACTTCTCATATATGCAGCTGCAAAAATTAAAATTGCAAAATGATCTGACAAGGTTAGAAATGGACAGAATTAAAATAAATGAGATTCAATAGATAAAAGTAATTGGTAGAAATTATAATCTTATATACCAAGTTGGAGATTGATATTTTGAAAGCAGTAATGCAGGAAAGAAGCCCTGAGGATTACAGAGAAAATTATTTAACTATATGTTCAAATGCAGAACCACTCTAAAAAAATGAAACCTATTCTGGGTTGTACTGATCCTGGCAATTATGGTAAAAGGAAAAAATAATGCTACAATATTCCAAAACTGCATATATCATACTGTGTCATATATTGTAAATTACAGATAGAAACAGGGCCTCAGTTGGGAAGGTAATTTCTGAAGGTCTACTGATGGAATACTACTGTATAAGTAATACTACGAAAATGAAAATAATACAATGGAGAGCTGTAATAACAGCCCACACCTACCTAAGAAAATACTAATAGAAGTTAGAAAAAGAATTTTTTTTTCTATAATTTTGAGGGTAATACTGAAAACACAAAACAGTATGTTTCAGGCTAAATGAGAGTTCATTGTAAGTGAGAAATACCAGATAATGACATTATTGAAGTAGAAGGGATAAATAAATACTAATCCTCTTGCAAACTAAACCATAGGTACACAGATTTCCAAGTTTGTTCTGTGGAGACCAGACCAGGCAATTTTTCCTCATGCTACTGACGTTGATACTAATCACTGTGTTAACAGTACTTAAATGATTGCTGACCAAGGCAGAGTTAAGCTTGTTTAGGTATTAAAAACTGTCTAGCCAAACAACACAGAGCTCTACCAAGACAGTCTATGTATTTTAAAGAACATCAGTTACAGTATACTCACTTTTTCCTCTTCAAGAGACTGCCCTTTACAGTCACTGCTGGTGACCCTCATGCACTGGCTTTAGTCAGCTTTGGATGCAAGGAATCCTAGGGGGTAGGGAACACAGAACAACTCGGCCAAATATTACACTCCTAACGCTGCTGGAAATCCAGTTTCTCCTCAAACCTGCCCATGTGCAATATGTTTTTCATATGTGTCTGCAGCTGGCCATGTTTTGAGGAAGCTGCAGAACTGAATTATACCTGTATTTCTCTAACCTTGTACATGGTGATGTTACTGTTCTGCTCATTCACTAGCTAAACTTAATGATCCCATCATACTGCAAATATTTTTAGTTGCATGAATGACTAATACTCATGGTAGAGTCATGTTTATGATATTGCTTCGTATTTCTTGGAAAGTCACAGTCTTCTAATTTCTAAAGAGTGCCGTTCTGTTCAAACATATTATGTCAGCAGAATTTGGAGAGATTTTCTCATTTATTAATGATCTAAGAGAGATCTCTCTCTAAGTGAGAACAGCTATAAGTGCCCCTGTTCTTTCTGCACTTATTGATCATTCATGTAGATACACAAATTAACGTCATTCTTCTTGTAGCAGATGGCTACTTTGGCTAGACATGCAGTAGGAATACTCATTCGTCCTAACTACATTAAGAAGTCAGACTCTTTAAACTCCTGCTGCAGTCAGTGCAGCAAGATAGCTTCCTCCAGAGGCCAGTTAAGAACAGGTCACTGCCTTGAAAATATTACAGAACCTGAACAAAACAGCAAAGACATCATCAACGATTGATGAGTGTATCTGCAATCAATCTAGCAATTGATTCCAGTACCAATGTACAGTCAAATACTAATGTATATGTCCATACTGAAGATATTACTGGTGTTAGTGATGACTCGCAGATCTCACTATTGAGGGAATTGAAATACGGAACAAAGTATCAGGAGAGATCTGAGATGAGTCTAGTGCAATTCCAGAGAGGATTCTCTGAAAGCTCTTTGGTGGTTTTAACACCTTTTATGATAGAGCCCTTTAAAGTTTTACGATGTCTCTCATATAGCCTAGCAGCAGACAATCTGCCTCTGAACCACAAGTACAGAGATGCTTCCTCTTTTGCAGGATTTGTCTTGGTTTTCCAGATGCAGATGTGCTGTGAAGGAAACTATTACTGAGAAATGGTGATGGAAACAGATAATTAAGGGATTGGAGCATCTCTGCTGAGAGACTTGGGATTGTTTAGCATGAAGAAGCAGCAAATCATGAACTTAATCCAAATTCAAAAGCAAAATTAGGCAGCAGAACTTTCTAGACCTCTAATTTTCTGAGAAACTTGCTCTAACTGGACATAATCAGAGAAGAAAGTTGGACCAGGTGACCTCCAGAGGTCCCTTCCGATGTGTGGTGATCTAATGCTGTAATCTTGTGATTCTAGATGTTTTTGGGGTAAAGAATCTGCATATTGCAAAATTCAGGAATGTCACCAATCCTGAAACACCACCAAAAAAAAAAAACACCTTTGGTGGTTATTCACGAAGATTAATCTTCTTTAGCTTTTCCTAAGCGATTTTCTCCCTCATGGACGCTTCAAATCTGAGTCCCTCAGAAGAGGCTGCCTGTCTCTCCCCTCTATAGTCAATAAAAAAAAAAAAAAGAGAGAAAGAGAAAAATTAGCTTTTCTAGGCTACACCTAGTTTGTGCAAATACACTTCTTGTGCAGCTATATTCCAAGAACGTGGTGACCTCACAAGTGCAGCAATACAATATTTGGAGTCAGGAGTGGTGGCCAGGCATATTCACCAAGTACTATGGAATATCATTTGGAAAAATAAAAAAAATATTTGACATACAATGGCATACTAAGTACTGATAGCTGCACTGAATAAAAACTCCACTATGAATAAATGCATTATTTAACAAACAGGAGATACTGACAGGAATAGATGCGTGGAATCATGCTACCATTGGTAGCATTTATCCCCAATATCTGACATTTTCAGGGCCATTCGCATACACCAGATATATTTGAGTATACCAGAAGAAACTTGTCCATGCTTAACATATATGTCTAGACAAAAACTAGCTGAATGCATTCTGGCTTTTTCATTTAAACTTCTATTGCAGGCGTTTCCTTTTTTAAGAGATGGGGAAAAATATTCTTCTGGTTGTTTCTTTCTGCAGTTCAAATTGTAGCAGTAGGTAAAGGACTGAAGAAGTTAATTTGAAAAGTAAATATATAGAGTAACTACCATTTACAGGTACCTAACTAGACAATGCTACTTACCCTTCACACTTGCAACAGAGGATTAATAATACTGGTTCTCATACTGCACTTTTCTGAACTGGTATAGTCTGAAGACTCACCAAGAAACTGCCATAACTAACCTGTCTTCAGTTTATTATTTTTGAAGGATAGATTTGTATATCATGATTGTCATATGACAGGAAGCACTGAATATTTAAAAACTGCTAGGAGCTGTTCCAATGTTGACTGCTTTTTGTTGCTGTTTTTAACAGACTGTAAATCTCTTAAGTATTGGAGATACAGTCTAAGAAGAATTTCTTCACTTACTGTGTACTACTGAATTGTATATAATGGATCAAGAGTGACTTTCAATTCTGCTTCACAAGCTGACTGAGACATGGCACAAGCAAAGGAGGTATTTGGCCTTCAGGGCAGTGAATGTTACTGTATTCTTTCTTGGGCTTGTCGACAAAGTGCCCGTCAAAGGACATTAATTGCACATTTGGATGATAATATATTCACAGCATCAGATGTAATAAAGAGTGCTGCAGTAACAATCTGCAACACTGGATACATGAATGTTTTTGGTATCCAAGTTATAATATCACATTTTTAATTATACTGTGTCCTTGATTCCTCCTTCTCTCTCCTCTTTTCACTTCAGAGCTGATTCACTTAACTCTTTTTGCCTAGCATTCAACTACTTTTTCCTCTTTTCCAGACACAAAATTTAAGACCAGTATTTTAAAAAGTACTTAGAAAAATAAACCTGTTGTCTATACACCTGAATCTCCTTTCCCATCTTACTGAACTCCTGCTAGACTCAACAGTTCTGGAAAAATTCCAGATATCAAATCCACTTCCTCTGGTATGCAATGATAATTTAACACTACCACTTTCAATAAAAGCAGCATTTTTTTCTTCTGTTTTCCATTTTGCTTGCAAACTCTGTATGCCAAGCTTGATGCTTTTCTCAGATCCTCCTCTTGCCCTTCTTTAATCAGGGTGTTTCCAAATTCTTCAACCAAAACTTAGTAAATTACATTTTATATTTAATTTCCTTTCCCTATAACAGCCTTTAGTATACTCAATATATGTTTATCATCCAACAGACAATATTTGTCCTGCCTCACTGATCCTATCCATTCCTCATTCTTTATTCCTCTTACTCTTCATCTTCCTTCCTTCTTTTTCTTTGAAATCTTTCCTGACTGCACACATATGTAGGTGTCACCAATCCTTGGAATAAGCTGTCTTTGACTCCACTTATTCCTCCATCTAGTCTCTTCCTCTTCTCCCCATCAATCTTTTATTGATTAAAAAAAAAATGTTGGCATCCTCTTAGTAACACTTTTCCCATTTTCTGTAGTAAATAATTTTGTTTTTTCTGTGTGATAGATAATTTCTCTATGAGAAGGAGGCCGCTGAAAGAAATTAGAAAATAAGAATGGGCTAAACCAATTGCATATGAAGTATACATCAGGAATACTGATTAGTAACTCTTTAAAAGGGAAGAGTACATAAAATTAATTTATTCCTTTATATTTCCAAATATAAACTCCAAAGTACATTTTATCTTTTCTGTAACAGAACTGAAAAAATGTAACAATTGTAAATTTAAATTACTTTACACTTATCAGCATCCTGAGCTGTATTAGGAAGCACGTTGCCAGCAGGTCCAAGGAGATGTTCCTTCCCCTCTGCTCAGCACTGGTGAGGCCACACCTGAAGTACTGTGTCCAGTTCTGGGCTCACCCAGTATAAGAGAGTCAGGGACATAACTGGAGTGAGTACAACAAAGGGCCACAAAGGTGATAAAGGGACTGGAACATCTATCATATAAGGAGAGGCCAAGAGTGCTGGGACTGTTCACCCTGGAGAAGAGAAGGCTTAGGGGGGATCTCATCAATGTTTATAAATACCTGATGAGGGGAGTAGAGAAGATGGAGCCAGGCACTGCTCAGCAGTGCACACTGACAGGCCAAGAGGCAATGGGATATTCAACTCAAGCATAGAAAAGACTATTTTACTGTGAGGGTGGTCAGGCATCTTCACAGGTTCCCCAGAGAGGTTGTAGAGTCTCCATCCTTGGAGATATTAAAAACCTGACTGGACACAGTCTGGGGCAACCCACTCTGGCTGACCCAGCTTGAACACGGTGCTTGGACTACATGACCTCCAGAGGTCCCTTCCAACCTCAGCTATTCTGTGATTCTCTGATTCATACAGCTTTTACCTGTATCACAATACTACAGAAAAATAAAACCAAAATAGTTTTCAAGCATTCCTCTCCTCCTTTTTGGCTTTTAAATTGTTTTCTTATAATTAACAACTGATATCCCAAATAGCGCTCTGCTGAACTGTACTGAAGACAACTGTTTAAGGACTATCCATCCACAGAGATAAGTCTTAACCTGGTGTTGTTAAAATGTTGACAGATTGATGTGATCTCCTCTGGAAATGAGTGCTGTTCTGACTAGGCCCTCCCAAGAACATGCCTTTTCCCAGAACAACAAAGAATTTAAAAGCCTTTGATTGCATCAGTGAAAATGTTTCCAGTTAGAACAACAGAAAGGGAGGAGCTGGAGAGAAGGGAGCCTGCTAGATGTTTGCAGTGAGTACGTATGGATGAGCTCTCGCATGCTCCAGGATCACATTCTAGGTGGTTGTGATCTGCTGTCAGCTGCTTTTGCTACTTGTAGGATACCACAAGCTTGAGCCCCACAAGAAAATGTTTGCATCAACACTGAATTACAGCATCATAGTCAGAAATAACAACAACAACAACAACAACAACAGAGTTTTGGAAGCTCTAGCAACTTAGATCTTCAGGGTTATTGAAAAGCCCAACAAATTACCTCTGCGCCTAGGGTTAATTTACTCATTGAGAAAGGATGTTATTGCTAGCTAGAAATTTAAAATGTTTCCTCCTCAGATCAGCAATCCCATGGTGTTATCAGGATTCCAATCCTGGAAAGTATCACCAAACAGTGATAGATTAAAACAAAACAAAACAATCCCCCACCACCGCCACCAAAAGAAAAAAGAAAAAGAAAAAAAAAAGAACTATCAAACAGTTCAAGCACAGAAAACTACAATCCTATCTATTTAAAAATACCAGCAGATTTCATTTTGCAGCCAGGTGGAGGAGGGTAATCAGAGCTATATGGATTAATAGTAATTCAAAGGCACTGTAAAGTGCTGTAGGAGACCATAGGGAAGCTCCTACTGTAAAATCTAGATCATGAGCTTTACACCAATAATTAGCAGAGTCTGCAACCAGGTTGATCTCCAGGGGATGAAGACAAAACGAAATCCTCATATGCAAATCTGTCTTCCTAATTCTACCAACAGACATAAAACATTAAGTGGATTAAAGCCAAAAAGGGACAAAAAAAGCCTTTGTCTCCCTCAATAGCACTTTAGAGGATAAAGTTCTTTGAAGGCTGCTTAAATTCAGAGAAAGAGGAAGGGGGAGAAAAGACTGTGGAACCACTTGAGGATCTGGCCCCAGCATGTCTATCTAGATCCAAGACAGACAGCTACAGATGAGCCTAGATGAAACATTACTGACTGCGATAGACAAAGTAGGATGGGAACGGTGATTACACCGCTCTGCAATGTGAATTGCTGTTGCCAAAGTGACGTCCTGAACTATTCTATGAATGTAGTCACTGATCATCCATTTTAAAATTAAAGATATATTGTTCCCTGTGAGAATGAAATCAAAGACTCGACTCTGATCTTCCCCCATTATGGAACAAATCAGATAATGTAAATCAAGTGTCATCTTGTAAGGTGATCTCTACTGGAATAAATTTGGCAGCTGAGACAGACATATCAAAAAGCTACAACAATACCCAGGAAGCTCACTGACACTCTGCACTGTTATTTGGTCTCTGATACTTCTGTCAATTTATTAAGAAACAGTACCTACCTCTAGTTGTGGTGAACTTACCACATAAAATATAGCAAACATCAGAAACATGAATCCCTGTGCTTAAGGAAAACCTTTGGGCACCGCTGAAATCCTTCAATTATGCAATGACAGGCACCTAGCTGAGTTGCTGAGCAGAAGTCCCTCAAGATGTCCAAATACCTAAGGGCAACTGCCTGAATTCTCCTGGGTCACTTAACTGATTGGGGGGTGGAGGGTAAATCCTGTGTCTGCATCAGGGCAATTCACAAACAAGGTGCTCCTCCACTTATTTTACCTATGAGCCTATCCACTAGACATCCTGAGAGTTACTTGCTAGATGTCCTCTTGCACAAGAGGTGTAGGCAAACTGTGACTCTCCAAAACCTGCCTATTCACTGTTACCCCCAAAATTCTGGTTAGAGAGCCTTGCTCAGAAGGGACAGACTCCAGAATTTCCAACTCACTTGACCATCTGCATGCAACCACCACTGGATTTTTGGGCATTTGCCATTAAATGTCTCCTTTGAAACTGTCCTACTTTGCATGAATACACACTATACACACATAAATATATATTTACATATTAATTGAAGCAAAGACTTGAACATTATTTTCCCGTGCCTCCCACCCACTAGGTCATCTTTTTTTTCTGCTTCTTACTGTGAATATTTGCAGAGGAATAGCTTCAGTAAGTGAAGGCATGAGCAACGCCCATTAAGAAAGTATAGTGGCCAGATGGTTAGGACATTCTCTGAGAAGGTTGGTTTGTATTAGAGATTGTGGCAGTTAAAAAACTTGTCCCTTCTTTACCCATCTAACTACTGGCTACAGGCTAGACCAAGCAGCCTCTTCTCTGTTCTTCTATTTGTGTCTTTGTTTCAGTGTGAAGAAGATCTGACCTGGTTTAAATGCCATCTTTTAGAGAGAAGTGGAGAATCCCAAGAAGCACAAAATAGAACCCTTCAGCCTGAAGTTGCTTGTTCAGGCTCTAGTCCCCCTCATTAGGATTTCCTAATGGTTAGCTTACATACCTTCTGTTTCAGCTTGCTGTCTTTGGAGAACCCCACTCTTAATTTGTCTTGCTCTCTCCAGACACTTCTCAGAAGGATTGAACATGTAATTTGAGGCAGACATTTCCTATAGGTACATGTGCCTTTTCATGGAACCAGTCTATTGCTTCCTTAGTAAAGAAAAACTGTAGTTTTCATTTCAAAAGCCAAGTGTTGACTCTTCAACCTCCCACCACACCTACCTGACTGTTTTCAAAAGCCAAGTACTGGGTAAGATTCTTTTTTATTTAATCATATAATAAATGATATAATTAAAGTTAGGTACTGGGCACTAGTTATCAATGCACAGTGCCAAAGTCTATACAGATTCCACAAGAGAGGTGTACATGATGAACTTACCTAAACAAAGCTTTTTTTTAAACATCTCAAAGTTCTCATTACTTGTAATATTAATGCAATTGTTGTTTGAATGTATGAGGTATGAAAAGTTCTGTATAGACCAGAACCGATCAGGTGAGGAAGATGCTGATTTTTCTGTTTTGGTGTACAGGGAAAAAGGGTGACATTTCCATGGTTGAAGTTGAAGACATGTCTCAGACAGAAAAATGGATTCTGGTAACATCAACAATATACCATGTATATGGGTATGTGTATCAACTTAGAGGAAAAAATGAGGAAAACAATCGTTAAGACAAACAGCAGACTAAACTGAACCTGACAGGCTTGAGTGATGACATAATACCCTCTTACTCTGTGATGGTGACACAAAAATGCCAAAGGACACAAAGCTGTCAGTCTTGTTGTTTATCTTCTATCTAAGACTAATAAAAGGAGGTTGGTGATTGACAGAACAGACATGGGCACAGTGCTAGGCATACAGTTTGCACTCTGAAAAATATATTGATGGTTTTAGGGGTGGCTTATTTGTTACTGCCTTTTTCTGCATTACGTTTGTGATTTTTCACAAACTTTTGATATAACTTTTCTAAAGCTATCATTGCTTTTTTAAATCCATGATTAGTAGTTATAATTGCTTATACTGCAGTAACCTAGTAATTTATTAACAGTATCAGCTTCTGGACAAGTTTCCAACTTAGTTGAAAACAAAACTAAGTTTTGCATAATCCCTTAGGTACTCTCATGGTGAATAATGGAATATTATCAAACATTTCTACTTTTAGCTGTCTCAGAAAATAAAGCCTAAGTGCATCCTGCTACATCAGCTCCTAACTACTAAAAATGGAAAATGACACAAGTCTCTATAGAGCACAACACTGAAGCAGCACCATTTAATTTTAGCACATAAATCTTGTAAGGCATGTAAAACTACAAAGAGAGAGAACAAGGAACAGTTTACATAGTGAAGCGTTGTTGAAAACAAGTGACTTATTTGGTTATTGCCCCAATTACTCTGTAGGAAACAGCTGTTAGAAAATACTCTGAAATGAACCAAGTATCTTTCAGACTTCTGCAGAATAATTCAGTGGGGAAGTCTGTGTTATTAAAAACACAGGAGACAACAATTTCAAAATCTTCCCCTAAATAAATGTGTGTGTGTGCATGTGAGGGTGCAATGCCAGTCAAATTATTCTGCTTTATTATGCAAGAACCTCATACAATTGAAGAAGGTACCCTACAGAGCCATACTGTCTTGCAAATCATTCCTTTCACTGGAGGGGTTGCACAGGCCTGTGTTAGCGAGGTACATCTTTAAGACTTCCAAGAGATCTCTTCTCTTCTAAAAGCAAATACACACAATAAGAAGGGCATTTCACTCTTCTTTTCATATGGAAAGTAACACTGAGAGGCACAATAGCAAGGAGCAATATGTGTTTCCCACTGAGGCTGGCCTGCTCCCCTGGAAAGCGCTGAGTCTATTCCTGAGAACCACAAGATCTGCTTCTGTTTCGGATCCTGGTTTGTTATTTGACCTTGTCTACAGTCACTCTAGCTCACTGAGCCTATGATTTCTAACCCCACACAGCGATAGTGAATTTTCCTTCCGTCTAACACTTGCTGTAAAGTGTTATTAGGGGAAAGGCAAGGTACCTGAGAAAGGTGGAGATTCACTTCTCATTCCACAGTGGACTGGAAAACATTCCTTTATTGACACAGAAATACAAATTAGCTGAGTTTTAACAGCTCTAGTCATCTCCCAGTTGCTAAGCATTGGGGCAGCAGCAACAAGGACAAGAAGAAAGTCTTTGGCTGGAACAGCTGAACTGAACAGGCACTTCACTACGCTGTATGTTCACGTGTTTGCTACCATGGTGTTTGAGACAGAAGTTTCAGTTCTGATGCTCTCACTGACTACAAACGAGTGCAACATCCTCGCCCTTATTCCAGTGATTTTGACTGATGATAAATATATTTTTCAAGTTTCAACAAATCATTTTGCTTTAAGGTTGTGCTTTGGCAGTACATTTAACACTGGCCAATGTAGGCACAACAATTAATAATGTGAAGGATAATCAGAAAACTTCCCTCTCTTTCCTGTATTGCAATTGCATTACAATGCAGTTATATATTTTATAATAAGACGTGTCAGTGTGCACCACTGTGCTACAGGCACATTATTCCAGCTGTTGAAGTTATTTCTTTTTGGCACCAAGTTTCTCAGTACCTGAATCCCCCCAAAGCTCAGAAATGCACACCCTATCAGGTCTTATTACTTCAGTAATATAGAAAAGCTGTCTAGCGAGTGAACTTAGCAGCAAGTAACTCTTTCTACATCCCCTTGCCTTGCACTCCACTCACATGCTTCCAGTGATAACAGAGTATTTTATTGTTATTTCAGGTGCAGGAATCGGCCAACGTTTCAGCCATCTTGTCTTCCTTGGGGCAGGATAAGAGTAAAATATGTGAATGAAACACATGAGTGGAATAGAGGGGGTTTTTATTTGCTGAAGTGTGCATTAGCTGAACTGCTTCTCCCTATTGCAGTATAGCTGTCAGACTTCTTAAAGACATCAGTACCTTTTACGAGTACATCCCTAGAAATTTTATATAGAAATCATTCATTACATTTTAATATGAAAATCTCCCCTTACTTTGTCTGCATTTTTTGTTCAGGAAAAAAAGGGCTTCTTGCTATTGTTAATAGTATAATAAAAATCATCTGATAACATTGTATCATTTCAGTATGATATAGTTAAAGTGGTAACATGATACATATACTGTCATTTAAATATACAGCCATAATACCATGTCATTACTCCTCTCTCCATGCCACACTCCGTAGTGAAACTCAGAAACAATTAAATGGAGGCATTTAAACAAATTTATGGTTTCAAGGGCAGCCTAAAAATATTGAAAGACAGCCTGAAAGCACTATGTTCTTAACACCCTGATGTCAGCCTCCTGTCAAAGTAGCTTTATTCTGACTACGAAAGAATGTGATCTTGACCAAAATAACAATGAAGAGAAGCACTCAGTCAGAACTGCTCAGATGTAATTCCTTCTCTAACAAATTCCTCGTCGTGAACAGTCTCAAATGACATTGGATCAGTTAAGTTTCTACCTCAAAATCTAAAGCACTTTGCTAAAGTAACATCCTTACATCTTTAAGATAGTAAAAATGGAAATTTTACTCACACAGCCACATGCAACACCCTGAAACAAATATTGGTACTGGGAAGAGAATAACTCTTAGCTAGACTAAAAGACTTTGAGAAAAAAGATATATGACCAAAATGCCTAGGAGGCAGGAATTGTAGATGCTTATCTCAGAACTTATACCAATCTCTTCTTAGTCTTTGATAAACCAGGTAAACTTTTTACCTTCTACTCGTATTTAAGAAATGCATATGACAGTTACTAGCAGCACAGAGATACTGAGTTCAATAATATATAGGGCGTTCAGAGGAAAAAGCTAAAGAACATTATTTCTCTTTATATTCAGGAAAATAATGACATTCCTAATTCAATTCCTAAAACTACAGTTTCATTAATAACATCCTATATTTTAAATCAAATAAATTAGCAATACCAGACTCTAAGTAGAAAAAAAAATCATAGCATTGCAACCATCTCAGAGCTCTACAGCTTATTTTCTCACTGGTCAAAATACAAAGATGGAAGACAAAATACAGTTTACCATATTTTAAGGATTAGCAAATCTGTACTTTTTCTAATAAAAGTTGGGAGTAGTTTCCACAGCCTGGAGTTCCTTGGGGAAAATCTAGACACTCATATTCCATTTTTCAATGGTCCGTGCCTGAATATAGGTGTGTACTGCAACTGCCACAGATTACATGGTGCTGTCGAATCTGAGCAGCCCGGCCGTACTCTGCGGAACAGCCATCCTCTGCTCCCCAGCCATAGCAGCACCGTCTTGTAAATGCACAGTCCCAGAGAAGAGCTTGCTTCTTGCTTCTTAGTTTGGGCGTACTTGGCATGTGAAATCCCCAATATGATGAGAGGGTAGTGACTCTGAAGGCACATCACCTGAGAAGCAGTTGATCACTGTAGACTTTCTTTGTTATCTGGCCAAAGCATGTACCATCACATGATCCTCTATGGATACGCGTGGAAGACACCCGCTGCAAATGTGGAATATCACTGAACATAGCTGAATACCACTGTGTGAGGCTGAACTAAAAAGAAAGCTAGGCTAAGCTGTATCCAGAAGTTAAGCAGAAACAGGATATAATACACAATGAACATGTGCCTCTACGTGCAAATGTACTTCTTGGTAGTCACTGCTTGAATTAATGACCTTTTGAACAGTCTCAAAGCAAAGCGCCACAAAGCATACATTATAATAAGGAATAGCAGTATAGTCACCACAAAAGGTGATTCTGCAGTGGACAACGTAGTACCACAATAGCAGTATCAGACCTAGCATGCATACAGTGGCATAGTGCAGAGGTATCTGAAACCAGTCCAGCTGCATTAGCTGGGCTCAGCAGCAGTAATGCAAGCCCAGTGATGTGGCTATACCACTCCAGGGACCTATGCTGGTATTTCTGCACAGTACTTTGCTTGGCTGCACGTTGCAGTCAGCATCTCTGCTTACTGACTGAGACATATTTTTCAAGACTTCTTGCTAGGTTTTTATTTCCCTAACACAGCAATGCTGAAAGTCACTGTGGGAAATTTCCAAGTTTTTCCGATCTACTGAGTTGAACCTGATTTTACTGGCACATTGATTGCTGAAAAAAACTCCCAACAAAACAGAGAATTGTTTTATTCTTGTAATTAGTAAGGTGTAACCTTCATGTTAAGGAAACCTTTTATCCTTCAGATACTATACTATGCCATTAAAAAGCGGATAATAATAATTTGTCCAGCAGAACTACCAAGAGCGCATCAGAATTCACAGTAACGATTTACAGGACCGTTGATTGCCTAAATATTTGATCAGTCTGTATCATTCATCTATGGCAATATTTATTCTAGATTTAAGTAGTTTTTATATGCTCATTATCTCTGCAAATCATATTGGGAGTTGTAGTTCTTCGAATAAGTTTTTATCGCATAGACTGAAAAGTGGCTCTTAAGTCTATAAACGGAAAAATAAAACAGGAATTATTCTCTATTTTTCATTGCAAGGTGATGTTTTCGCTAATCAGACTACCAGAATCAATGCACCATAAAAGATTGTTTGGCACAGAGAATATACATCACAAATAAACTTAATTACTTTTCAAAGGGGAAAGAAAACTGTTCCGTGAAAATAGTAGACAGGTCTCATATTGACCTGACATGAGCAGACAGACCTGATTGCTGCTAAACCATAGCTCAGACATGGTTGTGTTTTACAACCTTGTGTCAGGCATAGGCAAGTTACCTACTATAACAATTCTAGAATTAGTGCTGTTTTCACAGGAGTCTTTTTACTCTGCACTATTAGATCTGGTGGAAGAGTAGGATCAGTGAGAGCCCTCTAAAACTGACACCAGAGATTTACAGTGAAACACTTTTTCAGTCAAGACCACATCTGTCACTATTATTCACACTGAGAAGCAACTTAATCGGCAGGAAGCCCTGCTGCAATCAATTACGAGGCAATTCCTGCTTGTGGTAGCCTTTGGTCCGAGCGTGTCACAGTTTGACTCAAAGGGATGCCTTCACTCACCTCCTGCTCCAAACACGATAATGTAGTATTTCAGCAAACTTAAATTGTGAAGGACTCGTAGCGGATCCCTGGTCACATCAGCACCATGGCAGGTAGCTTTGTGTATGATTTTCCCTTTCTTATCCTAAGGTAGCCTAGCTCACAGAGAAGCAGAGACAGGCCATGTAGCCGCTTACTTAGAAATGGTAGTTATGGGAGCCTGTGTAGCTCTTCATTTAACTGCCAAGATTGTGTTCTCCTTTCTTGAGCCAAAAGGAACGTGAAAAACATACTGATAAGACTGCACCATTTTTACTGAGGTTAGGTTAAGGGCACCGAATTAATGAGTTGTAATTAGATTAACTGATGGTCAAAGAGAATTTGCAAGATCTAGCTAGTTTGTATC
The DNA here is from genome assembly GCF_030936135.1 of Gavia stellata. Lineage (NCBI taxonomy): Eukaryota > Metazoa > Chordata > Aves > Gaviiformes > Gaviidae > Gavia > Gavia stellata. Next base: position 115,217,866 of record NC_082594.1, on the reverse strand, counting down.
TAAGATGGAGACGTGTGTGATGCAAATTTGTAGGGCCACTGAGGCAGACAGGGCACGCTTAGGAGAGAAAACTGATAGTAAATATGACATTATCTTCCAAACTGGGAGTCACGGTAGACATGCAATCTGTCATATGGGTATATAAATACATAAAAAACCCTCAAGCACTTGTAGATGTACTCAAAACAACTTGTTTTCTTGAATTTAATGTCACGACTTGCATAGTCCATATTAAGCATTGGTAGCACTGATTTTGCAAAAAATATTCTTCAAAACACATCTCACAAGTATACTAGACTGAATTACTTTCACTGAATAGGAAGTTAGTGACATGAAATCCTTCATCAATAATCTTAGTGTAGTCCTGTTCTATTTCAATCCAATTTACGCTGCTCAAAAGCTTTCGAGCTACTTTCTCCTTGAATAATGATGCTGCTGCTTTTACTTCCTTTTTGTGGCTTGCACACCATTTCAGATTTGATAAAGCAAGCCCTACAAATTTTACGATTCTTTCTGTTGTTTCAAGATTCCTTTCCACATACTATTTTCCTGTCTTATGTTTTCATTCTCTTTTCCTTTCCTTTCTCTTTTCCTTTCTGTACTTCATAAATACACTTTGTTTTACAGAGTTTTACTAGTCTGGTTTTTATGCTGTCTCTTTTATTATATTCTACTTCTTTCATTTCTTTTGTTTTCACTTTATCTTCTTTCATGTCTCTGTGTTGTTATGGTGTGCTGAAATACACAGTAGGAATGAAGCTACCACGCATTCTAAGGAGGATGTCTGAATTTAGAGGGGGAAAGAATCAGTCCTAATCTGGGTTTAGTTCCCCCCCTTTTCTTTTTTCTGTAATAACAAGGTAATTACTCAATTGTGCTTCCAGAATCTAATTATACTGAGTATTATTTCATCAGCCTTTTCTTTTTACTAATCATTACAAGGTTTGTAAACTCTTTCGTATGGTTGTACTCAACACAATGATGGCCATGGCTTACACACCCTCTTAAATAAATTGTAAACTGCCATTTCAACACACTAGAGTGACATGCACATTAAGAGATAAGAAAACATGAAGGGAACTAAATAGTAAATTACTCCATATGCTTTCTGAGACACTTGCATTAAATATTAAACACATTTGAAGAACACATAACCTGTCATATCTCAGCTCCCCTGTCTCTTTCTCCTCATACTTTCACACGTTCTTTTTCCTTTTATTTCAATACTTACACTGAAAATACAAATTAATGGAAATACTCTTTAATAACCAACCACCCAGCTGGAATGTAAAGTCCACTGTTTCAGATGTTAATCAAACTTCTTCTTGCATGACAGAGGAGTGTTATGGGGCAATGTTTTCAGAGCCATGCTGCCTGCACGAGATGCGGACATTGTGATGGCACAGCAACGGAAGATGGCAAGTCTCCCGTTCTGTGCAAGAGCATGTAACTGGTAGGCCTGCGCTAATGCTGAATTTCCTCTTTAAGGAGCTTTAGATACTATTACTTAAAAAACTGGTTTCCTAAAACCACTTCATCTTCAGAATTTGCAAAAGCCAACAACTAACTATTTGGCAACTGGAACAGGAGTAAATCATTGTGTGGCAGGTATTTTAATGAAGCTTTTCTCACTCCTGTTTTTCTCCTGCCTTTCCTTCCTTCTCCAAATATATTTCCGTTCTAAGCTGTCCATTTTTTAAATGTACAAAATTTCTGTACATGGAACTGACCTCATGTAGACATGAAAAGAAGATTGAGTGGCAAGTAATTCAGTTATGTCTGGCTGTGATTTCATATTTTTATATAAAGTAGCAGGAGTTTTGTTCTGTTTTTTTAGTAACACCATCTCAAAGGTACAATTCTACAATCCATATTTAATCTAGCAAATAATGAAAAAGAATTGGTTTCATAATCAGTTTACAGAACCATTTGTTTTTATTTTTTGACTACAGGTTCTCAACTATTAGCTGTTTTTCTAATGATAATTATTTTGTTAATGCTATGAATCTATAGTTCCATCTGAGTGCAAAATAACTGTGGGAGGCAAAATCCCAGTTCCATCATATATTTAACATTTTTTTTTTAGTCTTTTTTAAGTAACTCTCAAAATGTTATGAGAATTAACAAGTTTGCTATTTCTGATGATACTTATTCTAGTAATCTAATTAGTTCTTCCTGATCTGTGATTGTTGTGCAATTATATTATGTCATGAAAACAGCATGTTCTGTCAAATTGTTCTTTTTGTTTCTTCATGAAGTTTTACTGCATTAAAAACAAGACAAAAAGCATTCTCTGTAACAAAGCCACAAATAACCCCCAGCAACTTTTTTTATATTTATAAAACTCTTATTAACAAATGAGACCTTCAATTTACTGAAACATATTGAGTATATGAAAGTAAAATCTTGCATCATAACGCACTATCTTTGAAATGTTCTGCGCCAATCATATCAGATTGTTCTCATTGACTCAATCAGGCATAATTTAATCAGAAATAATTTAGACTTCCTCTATTAGAGTAAAAATAAACACTTGATTCATATTAATTTCTTAAAATATTTGCTTGTATCCGCAGTCGTGTAAGGATTAAGGGGCTCAGCAGGCCCTCTGGCGAAGTGATGCATTTTCAGCTGATCCTTTGGTCTGTTTTCCTAAGTCCACAACATACAAGGCATTATGTGTGATAATGGATGTCTTTTTGGCTGATGACACTAAGATTGCATGAAATGACCAGCTGATAATATCTCTCTCACTGTAACTGTATCTGTATCTATATGCCAGTTCTTTGTTTTAGCTAACCATAGCTAAAATAAGGACCATTTTCTTGGATGAACTACATCTTTAGCCTAAGTAAGAATAGAAGTTTTCCTAAAAGCAAAGTGATTTTGACAACAGAACAGTGTCTGTACAAAAATGGCAGATTGTGCTTTGTGGGTAACTTTCAAAATGAAACTGAATAAAATACTAGGAAACGATATCCAAAAATGAACGATCTTGAACCAGAAAGGAGGTACCTGTCAGTGAAGAAAGACATTCATTATGTTTTATCTGAATATCAAAATGTTAAATTGGTGTGGGCAAAGTCTTCAGTCTCACCAAGCCTGTCTGATAATGCTATATGTTTTTGCCTTTGTCTAGCCTCAGCTTATGCCACAGTTTGCCTAAGACCATCAAAGAATATTATTCAATATACTACACCTTTTCCTTGTGCCTAAGGTTCTTGAAGTAAGACATCACCAGACTAACAGTACAATCCATGAGAATAAGGTGGGGTTGAGAATCAATACTTAGTCATTCTCTCAGATGAAACATGTAGCTGCCTCAGGTCATACAGAATATGGTTGCCGCAATCTTCATCAGATGCCCCGATGGGCTATTACAAGCATCTATTAAACAAATGCAGGAATGATGGGCAGCCTCAGATGTGATTAAAGAAAACACTGGAATCGCAGAACACTGAATGAACTGCTGCCCTCTAAAATCCTTTTGTGAAGAAACAGCCTTGATTCATTCTATGTCAGCAAAAACTGTCAAATGAATGACACACTTGGGCATCGAGCATTCATGCTTCACATTGCCAAATGAAAGAAGAAGATGAGAAAGTCCATCTCGATACATTCAACTCTTTCCCTAATGGTTTATATAATGATAAGTATTACGTATCAAGCAGATGGGAGAACTGAAATAGACGTGTCACTTGATGCATATGTTAGCATCTCCTCATTCTCTTGTATGAAGTGCTCCACAAGGTGGGAAGACAGAATGAACTCTTTTCATTTTCCCTATATGCAGTTTCTACGTGAGAAATGCCCTTCTGCAGAAGTACTCTAAATGAACAGCTTATTTGCTGGGGAAGACCATGATGGTTGGGATGAAGAAGCTCACACTTGCTTTCGTAGCTTCCCTTTAGCAAGTAATTTGGATGTTTGTTCCTTATCTCAAAACCTTTTCCTAGGTATGGCCCAAGGCCCAGGGATGTATAACAAACCACTGATGCAAAATCTTTGGAAGACTTGCTACTGTTGTTTCCCACAAGCTGTATAACCACACAGTTTTACTGCACTGAGAATTACAAAGTATGGACATGTGACTTTCATGTACTTATAAATACCCTCATGTATTTATAAATACCCTGGTTCCTATTTTTGCTATTAACAACTGTGACAAGGAAAAAAAAATTAGTATATGCACTTATTGTTTTCTCCTTAGCCTTTACAAAAATTGGAATAACTACTGCAGATAGGCTTCTAAAATAAATAAAAGGCATGTGCTCTCTTACACTCTTTGTTTCACACAGATTAGGACAGCTCACCAGCTAAGCTGTTTATCAATTACAATTTCATTTGGCTACCATTTAATGGCTTATTTCTCTGAGGCAATGAGAAGGGAATTTTACACAGATAGTTTCTACCTCAGGTGCTCTCTCATACAAAGCCCCCTTCTCATTCATCACACCTATCAATCAATACATCTGTATTTCCCTACGGAAGGTGAGTGAGAAGTGAGGGCAGTGGCCTTTTACATGCATGACATTCCGTAAACCCTTAATATCTAGCTTAGTTTAACTACTGCTGTGAAGTGCCTTACCTGTTCTTTGGAACAGGGCCTGAATGTGTAGCTCCTGTCTTTCTAGCTCCAGGCAGGCAGAACTGAGGTAACTGCTGTACACTTAGAGGAGCACCTGGATAATGTCACCAGAATCGTGCCTGCTCATTGCATGGAGGGGGCTAGCAGCCTTTTATTCTTGAAGTTGACGGTCAAAGAGATTGTGGAGAAACATTATAAAGGGGTGGTTTTGACTTACTCTTGTGCAACATAGAGTTTGCCGACTTTTCTTACTGATGCCAGGTATTCTAAAATTACACTTCAAAGATTTGAGACATACATTTTAAAAGGAGTTTAAAGAAGCACCAGTATCATGCTGATTTAGAATAAATTTGCAGTTGGTTTACTTGGAAAATCCTAATCCAGATTACTACAACACATACTACGCTGACTCATACCCCAAGGGAAGAATATGTTGCCAAAACTGCACGTAACTGTTCGGGGATCTCCTTGGCTGTTTGCTAATCTCCAGACAGGAGGTAAGATACCGTTTCAAGCCACACAGCTCTAAGTTGCCTGGGATGCAGACAGCTGATACAGTGTTATCTTTCCAGGCAAGGTTGGGATTAGCAGAAATGCTTGAGCTGGAAACTGCTCAGTGCCCAACAGGCAAAAAATGAAGGGAAAATGCTTTCCATGCCTTGCTTTTAATTCTGCAGTTGTCCCTGCCTTTGACCAAAACTGCTGACTTTCAGAACGTGCTGCAACAGCCCTTCTTTGCCCAGGTCATGGTGCCACATGAGCTGGTGTCTTCATTTTGGCAATGCTTGTTTACTTATTATTTTTCATTCTCCTGCTCATCAGCATTGTGGGGACTTTTTAAAAAGTAGGCAGAAGGGTTAAGACATTTGCAGAGCTATCTTTGAAAAGGAGGAAGGGGAGCTCTTTTTGCATTTGAAATTAATACTGGACTGTCTGAGTATTTATTAAGAAGGTAGAATACCTGAACCTATGTATAGTCCAACTGGATTTTTTTTCTGTAAAACCGTATCTGTATCTAAGTTTTGGACACCCAGATGTTAGAAGCACACTTAATTTCTGTACAGAGGATAAATGAGGGTGTAGAGTACTAAAATAAGAGGAGGGACAAATAGAAAATATTCCTATTTTATCTGTATTTAGAAGCAACAAAAATTTCCATTAATACAACGGCTGCTCCTTTTTAAAGTCATAATGAGTCACGCAGGTCTTACTGACACAAAACATAAAATTTTTTAAAGTCCTTACAAAAAATAGTCATTGCTCCTGAGGCTTCAGGGGCCAGTATTTTCAACTGAGGTACATTAGTGTGACTCATACAATGCAAAGAATAAAGCTTTGGAAAAGCCTATGGAGTAGTCTTCCTTTTTAATCTCAGTCAGCAGGGAAGCAGATGTTTTGACAACTATTTAATGGCAGAGGATAAGGACCAAGCCAGCTGTGTCAGCCTTTCTAGGCACATCATGCAAACATGTACTCATCTGGATGATATCTTATCACTGTAAGAACATGAAAATGGGCACATAAACTTGAAATATTAAAGTTCTAGAAAAAAAGGTGATAACTGAGTCACAAAATCCTTCATAGGCTCAGGGCAATAGTCTTCTGTCACTGTAGCATGGATTTGCCTACTTTTAGTGCATGTTAATCATGAAAGTGACAGCAGTCACTGCATTTATGACAAAATACCTTAACAAAAGTGGAACAAACTACAAACAACATTCAGTAAAGCTAAGCAATATTATAACAAGTTCAAATTTGAGTAGCAAACTTCTCAAATATCCTTTGTGAGTTATACTACTTTCTTGTATCTACTTTAGTAAGGTTTAGTAACAAATCCTAAGAAAATGCATATTGTAAGAAAAGAAAATGATCCATTTAATTATGAAGCTTTTATTCACTTAAAATATCAATCAATGTAAAAATATTCTTCTGTTTACATGACTTACTGGAAAATTACAACAGTGACTCATTCACTAGACAAGAAAAGTCTTATTATCTCTAAACTATTGGTACAATATGTGAATGAGTGATCTGTAAGGGGAAAGATGAAGTTTCTTTTGATACTTTTTCTTAAAAAAAAAAAAAGAATTACTTCAGCAGGAAAAGCGCATAAACTTAAGTATATTCTGTCCTTATTTGAGCTGACAACAGAGGGAAATTCAGAATTCAAGACCTGTAATTGAAAATGGGCCAGGATTTTATAAGCTAAGTTCTCAGGACTAGGGTATAAACACGTAATCCTATTGAGTTTGATGGATATCCCTTTCAACTATCTGATGAGCCTGTCCAAAGAATTATTTTAAAATTAAAATTTAACCATACATTTTTGAAATACATACAGGGTCAATTGGGGCTCTTATTTTTCTATAAACACCAACTCTTGATTTTGTAAAATGCATTGAAAATATTGATATTATTTAAGTTATTAAAATGAATACACCATACAATAAATGAATAAATAGTATATTTTTTAAATAAAATTATTTAAAGTTAATATCTAATATGACCTATAGGGTTCACTTAATAACTAGTGTTATCAATCACAGGGATTTTAAAATGGCAATGAAACATAAAGCAATAAGGGTTTTCACGTTCAGATAACTGTTTTCCATGGCAGAAGAGGACAAGGTTGTGATGAAATAGTTTGTGAGCTCAGGAAAAGTTTGAAACTGAGTCCTGCAGTGTGGTGTAAAATTTAAGCAATGCTCTGAATTCCCAATTCCAATCAACTTCTAAATTTGAGACAGTTTGCCATCTACCAGTCTTTGACAGATGAAAGAACAAACTATTGTGTGATATCCTTTCATTTTTATGAAGCATTCATAGAATGAAAAATGGCAGCAAGAACGTCAATAAAGAAAACAAATTCTGAACACTGCTACTGTGCATCAGAGTAGACTGGAAATATGACAATAATCTGGATATTTAAAATGTAGCCCAAGGCATAAACCTACATAAAGTTTTCATTATCACATATTTAATGGTAATCAAATGTTACTGTCAATCAGTTTAAGAATATTCTAAAGTTGAGTTAAAAAGACAGGTAAGCCTCTCTAAACCACTGAGGAAAAAACCCCTTCCCATGATTAACACTTCCAGAGACAGAAACCCTTGTTACTTGCAGCTTTTACTTGTGGAGTTTAACAAGATCACAATCTACTTACAGCAGCAGCTGGTGGGACATTTGTCCTTTTAACAGTTGCTGTTTTAATTATCACTGTTATCAGAGATGGTACTTTTCATTGTGGCAGCACATAAAATAACATACAATGAAAAAAAATACTGAAAAGGACGGACAGATAAGAATGAAGTGGGTAGGTTTATCAGAAGTTTAATAAACTTTTTTTGTAGTAGAAAATGTTGGGGATTATTTTATGCATACTGCATTCTAGTACATCCAACCAGCCCACGTTACTCTTCAAGCCAAAACCAAGACCACCTTTAAAGGCTTGATTCACTTGAAATAACAGCAGTAAAAGCAATTCGTCTAGGTCCTGCTGATACTTACTAGGAGGACCAAATACTGAAACTGTTGAAGAAGGGAACTTTTTTAAAAAGCCTGCTCTACTTCATTACTTTTTCAATGAGAATTGGCATACTTTTCAATGAGAGATACTGCTATTGTCTGTCATCCACACTGATGCAGCAAACTTAACTAAGCATGAATGCTGCCTCTTCCTGCTTCTGGCTCCTCTTTGTATCCCTTTGCATCCAAATCTTCTTGTTTCTTTTATCTTATTCAAAGTCCTCTTAAAATTCAAATCTGCAAAATTTCTTACCAGATGAAAAAGGGAATTTGTCAACATAAGAAGGAAACACACAAGACATGTATGAGTTTACTGAACTGTCATCTCCTGTGAACTAACTTTCTAGAGATTCCATGAATGAATCCCATAAACAGCAGCTGAAAATATCAGGTGTTCGTGTCAGCACAGAACCCTGACATTTTGGAAGTCACTGGGTTCAGTTTTTGACCATGGACATAGCTACGATATACCATATCAAACTCACCCATGAAACACCGTGGAATATGAGCATTTACCCATTTCCTTTACACTCTGCATCCCTGAGCACACAGCACTGCTAACCTGTACTGGTTTAGAGGAAGGATATCATCAGACCTTTCAAAAATAAATTGGTTTCTTTTCTTTTTTTTTTTTTTCTTTTAACAAGGAGCAGCACTGCAGCATTGATGTTTGGTGAAAGTTTTAGAACTACAAATAATTGCAGATTGCAGTCCTGAAAACTAAACCGCAAGAACTGGCCTGCGGCTGGCAATTGCTGCTACCACAGTTTTGGCTGAATGAGCTATCATTTGACCCTAAAGCACCTGTGCAGCCAAAACATATCAAAGAATGGATGACAACAGCTATTTCAGCAGTATTTGTAGAGACAAGAACACATCAAGAGTCAATAGTGAAAGTAATAAAAAAGGCTAAACTTTCTATTACAAATAAAAACCAAGAAAACCTTTCTGATCCTGTTTGTACAAGAAATGTGTGTAATGCAAAGGCTTAGGAGTGGAGGGGGAAAAATAAACTCCACACATTATGACCGGTCAAAGTAAAAAAGTTTGCCACTCTAACCCCCAGAAAGAGCCTTCAGGAAAATAAGCACATCTTTGTTTTCGCGAATATTTTTGCCACCGTATTTACAGTTTCTTTGAGTATTTCTAATCTCAAGTTATTACCCATCTGAAAAGCATGCTAGCAAAAATCTAGAACACCAACTACTAGACAGCTCTTTCAAAAGCACATTTGAAATTACATAGTAAGCACTACTCAGTCTCCTCCTGCCTTTTATCATTAGTTAATGATGAGTTGTTGGAATTGAGTGCTCGGTGCAAAGCTTCATACAAAATCCTTTAAACTTAGTGTTGGCCAAACAATATGAAAATTTTAGAATTAAAAGTACCATAGAGCTAAGGTTTTAAGTTATGGTTTTGTATTTCAGGGTTCACAATTTTAAGTGTTTGTGAAGAATGTTATTTTATTTAGTTTTTTTGGAGCAGTGTTTTGTAATTGTACTGGATACTGAGGAAACAAAAAGACGTCTCCATGCTATGTTTTAAAGCAATGCTTAGATTGTTATATATTTTAGTGTATCACTCATTATAGTTCTGCATTACTTGTCAGACAAGATAGCAGTCTGATTCCTTCTAGATCTAATATGTTGCTGGATTCTACGATATTAATCAATTAACAAGAGTGGGATGAAAGACATGTTAAACAGGGCTAACTATGTCCAATCTTATCCACCTACTGCTGCTGCCACTGGAAGAGGAACCACAGTTGCATGGATGGTGAAGAGAATGGTCCTCTGACATCAATTGTCAAGCCATTCTTCAAGTGCTATGTACCTTCTTTTTTTATACTTCTACTCACTGCAGTTATTAATGACATATATCTGTACTGCAATCTGAAACCAGGCCTGAGCTTGCACTGCAATCCAGATTTATTTAACCTTCAACATAACCGGCCCCAAGCACAAAGCTTTGGATGAATCCTAGAGAAGGAAGGAAGCAGCAGCTTGCTGTCCCTTAGCACAGGGACTACTTGTTCCATACAGGCATATGGCTGTAAAAGAGTAGGGAGGTGTGCTTTGGGCTTGCCTTAGATTTTAGGAATACTCTCACATCTTAACAAGTGGGGGATGCTAATGTGGACACTGACAGAGCACTGGGTGGGTGCACCGCAATCTAGACATACCCTAGTGTTGGCTACCAAATACGTGGAACATACTAGATTTCATCTGCTATCTTGTCTGTATGGCACTGAGCTGCTTTGATGTAAGTTGAAGGTCAAGACAACTACTTGTACTCTTGAAGCAGCTATTCCTAAAACCTGAAATATATTTGCCCAAAGTAGAACACTCGATCAAAGAATTTTGTATATGCATGTGCCACTTCCAAGTAAATACAAACAAGAAAACTCCCTAGGCCGCTGCCTTTCCACTTGTTACCCTGTTTGGTTTTTGGGGAAAAAACCACAAATAATCCCAGTTATAAAACATACACCTTGAGCATTCAACTATTGATTTGTTTCCATCAAACATCAGTTTATCCCGTAACCTAGTTTCCTTGCATGTGACCTGCAAATTTCTTTTTGTCTTGGGAAAATATTTTCATATAGTCAAATCTACAGTGCCTTTCAAAAAGGGAACATTGCGCCAATATATATGCAAAGAAGAAAAATCTCTGATATGCAAGCAGCTGTGACCTTCAACATATATTGCAAACTCACAGGAAGCACTGCAATTAATAACTTTATCAAACTGCTTCATTAAAATTGCTACAAATTATTTACTCAATTTCATTAACAAAATAGAATTTGTGCAACACACAGCCAAAATACCCTCTGAGAAAAAGACAGCATGCTGTCTGGTCATGGGGCCAATGAGCCCATTTAACAAGGAAGGGGAAAAAAGTAGAAAGTAAATGAAAAGTGCCGTGACTGAACCTGGAAATCTTACTGATGGAAAGTGATCACATTTCAAAAAGGCTGCAATAGAGAAACAGTCATTAAGCAACGCCTAAGTGGCATCAGGACGCATTAGGAGTTAGCAACCTGGAATTAGAATTCTGAGACGGAACTTTAAACACAGAGTATATCATGCTTTTTATTTTTTTATTTTTTACTCTGTTATTTACAGTTTTATTGTCAATTTTTTCCTACAGCTAGTTGCCAGCTAACTCTGAAATAACCTACACTGCTATCAAGCACCACGGAGGTCACTCCCACACATCTGATTACCTCCGTACTTGATTCATAGGAGTGTTGCTAGAAATAAACTAAAAGCTACCATGAACAATCCATTCATTTCTAAGACAGATGTCTGTTACAAAATGCTCATGGAGTCTGGAAGCTACAAGAAGCTAACTAAATTTTATGGTAATAATATGACTTCCAGAATAGCGGTTCTACACTTTAAATATTGGGTCTTAGGAAAAAATATTCTTCATAATAAGTCAGCAATCTGAAACATTGGCAATAATTTTATATGTGGTGTTGCTAAGGGAAAGACTATGATAGAAACTCATAAATTTGCAAGAAAAAAATTTTACTTGTAAAGTCTCGTATGTAGAGTCAAGTGTATCTTTTCTGACTCTAGCTATAAAAACTCTGAAAGAACCTTGATCGGGAAGCAAACCAATATTATTAAATTTGCTACAGGTTATCCAATATATTACATACTTTCCAATTGAATAAAGCAAAGCAGACTCAAAGCCCACTGCTAGGAAAATAACAATTACTACTTGCTCTGGTTGTTAGACAAACATCTAAAACCTCATCTTTCATTTAGGGTCACTGTACACTAACAAAGAGGAAGAGACCTTGCCATCAAAGGTGTAATAAGTATATAAGGCAAAGCAGAGATAGGAAAAGGGAAAACTTAGATCCTCCAAGCCATAGGCAGCATACAGAAACTGAGAAAGATTGATGGCTGTATTTCCAAAAGTGCTTATTTGCCAAAATGGAAACTACACCTGAAGACTGTCTCCCTAGACATCCAGAGAGGTAAGGGCTCCTAAATGGCTATCTAATCCCCACTCCCATGCTGAAAACACATAAAAGCTTATGAAAAACCCTGAACATTCATTCTCTCTGGACCACATTTTTATGAGGGACAGATGAAAGAGCGCTTGTTACTGAAAAAAGACAATATACTTTTTCTTAAAGAAGTGATCAAAGCCCTCACAAACTTTTACCTGATGGTCAAGAATCTTATCTGAGAAATTAAAAATGTACATTTGGAGTCTTTTAGACTGAAAATGGCATTGAACATTAAGTCACTGAGGTAGGATTTTTTTTAAATGCTGATTTAATGTTTGAACAAGGGAAATGTTACAGAAATGTGGCTAAGCACTATCATTACCTCCATTAAAACAAGAAACGGGTGAGACATGAATACCTCTTGCAAGGGTCTTGTTTGTTTATGAGAGAGAGAGAGACTGGTTACTCAGAAAACTTAAACGTGGCTTTGGATACTGGTAGGGCTTAGCTGCTCTAGCTGACGTAGCTCAGGACATGAACAAAAGTAGAAATCTACCCATGTTGTGAGCTTTCAAGTAAAAAAAGGTGTGCCTCTATTAAATTCTAGACATCTAAAATTCACTAAATGCTATTTTATGGTCTTGCTTAAGACCTTCTTAAACATTTAACCTGATTAGGTGTCTCTCCTCTCAGTACCCTCTCTTCTCTCAGTACCCAGGTATTTTTGAAAATGATACACCATTTTGTTTACCAAAGGTTACATAAGAAGCCTTTGACTGAAATAGAAAGTAAAACCACATTTCATGAATCCTAACCCAGTGTCTTAAGCATAAAATTATTTTTCTGTAACTACCAGTTTCCCCTGAGCCAGTTTCTACCTCCATGGCATCTTACGGTGAAGTCATTCTGCTACTGAGACCTAATGTACTTGAAAGTGAATTAAGATGATCTCTTTTCCTGTCCTGTAGTGTTCTTTTAGATGTTCTGAGCTCCTTTGACACCATCTATATTCCTTCTTCATTCTTCAGTTCTTTTCCCAGATATGGCTTCTGCCTCCTCTGTCTCTTTGAAATCCCCACCTTCTTCTACAGAGAGAAGCGGCATACTGAAATCTCACCTCTTGATGTTATTCAAGGACCTTTCTGACACTCATTACTCAAAATCCTGAGTCCTACAGAAATCTTCAGTGAAACCATGCGAAAGTGAAGGGAGTAACAAGGAGTACAGAGACTTCCAGATGATGCCAGAAGTGAGATTAAAATGACATCTTTCCACCATACAATGGGTTAAACGGAGTTTGGAAAGAACCAAATTTTACCTATAAAGTAGTGAGTCAGAAAAGCTAGAGAACACCAAGAGTCTAATTCCAAGTCTATGCATTTGAACTTAGGTTACTTAGGACTAGATTGTTAGGTGGGAATTCGTGGTTCTCATGAAGTGTCCTATCACTTTCCCCACAAAACGTGGCCTTCCCAAAAGCACCTGATTATACTTGAAGAATAATGGCATGGGCCTGTCACTTTCACAAGCTAGCTGAGCAGTTCACTTGCATACTACACTACCAAGGAAACAGACTTTCATTTTGATGACATTGCTTTTGTTCTGCGTTGCTTAGAAGAAATGTTGCATTTAAAGTTTGCAGCATGTCTTTCTTTAGATCAGAATAGAAGAATTCTGCTCCTGATGTACTGTAAAAATGCGCTGTAAATTGCACCATTATGTAAAGCCCAATGGTGACCTTCCTCTCATGCACCTCATTCACTAGTGTACCCTGGTGAGACAGGAACACTCTCACAGTACTGGAGAGGGACAGGTTCAATGATCAGAGGTTCTATCATCTCCTTTATTCATCAACATCAGAATCAGTGACTCAGAGGTATATTCAGAGGAAAAAGCTGTGGGGGAGTTCGCTTAAAAAGAGCAAGCAAAATAGAGTAAGCAAAGCACAAAACTAATTAAACTTGATGCAACAAAAAACTAAAGCATTTTTGATGCAATTTATTAACGAGAAAAAGCTGTGAAATTAACAGCAATCAAAAACTAATTAAAGTTGATGCAATAGGAGCAGCCAAAGAATGCCTGATAACATTTATTGAACCAAAGAAACATGGCTGTCAAGTTAAAAGAAATCAACCAAACTCTGTTTTTGAATAGTAACACAAAGATAATTATTCTCCGGGTGACACTTACAGAATAAGATTCAAGTCATTACCTCAAAAGACAAAAGGACTGACATGCTGTGTTTAACTGCCTGTGAAAAAAAGGGTCTTAATACAGAAACTTTGTAAGTAATTCCTAGGTCTTGCGTATAAACAAATATGACTCATCAATCAAAAACAATGCACTGTTATTGTTATATCAGTTACTTCTGTAAACCAATATTTGACATTTAGAAGAATACCTTGTCTAACAGGGTACTTACAAACCAGAGACTCCTGGTGTTTTCATCCTAGCTTTGAAACTCATTGCCTTAGTGCCTCGGGCAAGTAATTAACATCTAGGGAGTCCATTTGTTTTAGGATTAGGATGCAAAACTCAACTCCTGATGTCAAGCACCATTTAAAGTATGGCCAACTGCCAGAAATTCTTTTCTTATAGATAGTCTTGGTGGTAAATAGTGAAGTGGGTTTGCCTGGAGTGAGCGTAAGGCACTTGTATTTCCCCTGCATAGTTGTACATCTTTTATATCATGGCCTTAGCTTTATAAAAATAATTCAGACAAAAATAGATGTTCACAAGGGGTATAGTGAAAATGAACATATAAGTACTATTGTCAAAAGATTCTAAAGTACGTTAAAAGCTTGCTGTTTAACTAAAAATCCATCTTGTAACTCCTGTAGGAAGGGTCATAGTCAGGGCCTCAGTTAGGTGAATCTCATCCAAAATACTCAACTTCCAGCACCTTTATTCTGGCATCATGGTTTAAAACCAATTTGGGGAATTCTTCCCAGTCAACCTCCAACATTATCATCATCCTGCTAAATCATCATTACAAGGCTTCCATTCACACACTGAACAAATAAAATTGTATCTTACAAAACATGATACCATAGCCAAATGTAACACAGATCTCAATCAATCTATCAGATTTGTTTTATTTTAATCTTGCAAAGACAATGTCCTCAGCTGAGAAGTAAGGTTTTCCATAATTCATTTTAATGCTTTTAAGTTCCACTTCCTTTTCTAATAAAAAACCTACCTGTCTCTGGTGTACAGTACATCAAAAAATGACTGCTGAAGCCCATTATTCAATTCCAAAGAGCTGCAATCTGGTATTACTGACATTCCTAAGGAAGATTTCCACATCACATTACTCTATTTTTTCATAAACCCAGCATTGTTTTTAAGCATAAAATAGTAAGTTAGTCTGTTTAACGGTGTAGATTTTACTCTTTACTGAATTTTTACCCCCAAGGAATTTTTAGCAGTGGGAGAGATCCTCATTACTCACACAATCTTTCAGCTCTACTTCTTTTTTTATAAAAATGCTCACCCTTACATGGTCAAAATGCCCATTTTACTTGCAGAGACAGTTTACATCATTAACACGGACATTTAATGGATCATTTTTTTCTAGTCTGTTCATAAATTGCTTAAAATTTCTCAACAAAAGTTTTCATTTTCTTCTTCTTCATTTTGTCTTCTTTATATTGAGTCAAGATTTTAAACTCCTTTTTACCTTGGGAATAAACACTGGCTTGCAGTGAGCACTTGCTTGTGTTCACTTCAACAGCAGATCAGTAAAGCTCCAGTCAAGCTCCAGTAAAGAGAACATTTTCATCTTTGCGTATTATAGACTTCTGCAGCCTGGTGCAGAAATTTATTACACCTAGAATCATGGGGCCAAATTAACTCCTTACACCAGCAAGTTAATGTTACTGAAGTGGACAGAGTTGTATCTGCTATGCCAGGTCATGATTTGGCCTGTTGCGGACAAAACCTGTCTATTAGGCAACTGTTGGTATGTATTTATCCTTAGGACTGAGCCTGGAGTTCAATCTTATAATTTTATTTCTTGAACACACAGTAAGTTACGCCGAAACCGCTAGTTATTCATGATTTTTTAGTTAGTTGTTCCGCAAAGAGCTACTGAAACCTGAACTCCCAAGTAGTTATACCCTTATATATATTTGTCCCTTTTACAAAAATTCTCAGCTTCCTTCTCCATCCTTCCCTGCTGGGTAAGAAACAAATTGGACTTACCCTCCCAGTCTGGAGCTTTGCATGAGTTGACTAGCTGCCTCATTCTCCTAACTCAGCTGCCTGGCTAGTCTCTGCCTCTTTGAGTAGAGAAGAACAAAATTCTACCTCCCTTTCTCGCAGTAGCAGAATAAATTTACATCACTGTTTTCTACTCCTAATACCCATGAATTTATACATATTTGATAATCACACAAACCGGTTGGAACTGGACAAGAGATACAAATATTAATGAGGGAGCATTTGGAAGAAAAGAACTTTAGTTAACCGATGGTGCAATCATATATGCTACCATTCACTAGGAATACTGGCTAAAAATTATTTTTCTTCCAACATTTCAGATTAAATACACACACTCACAAAATTCCAGAACAAGTCTGAAAAAACCACACTGACAGTACACACCTTGTAGGAACATCACTTGAAAATACCTGCTCATTTTGAACCACCGCAGAAGGGAAAACCTTTGAAGATTTTCAGATCATATTGTTGCCAGTACCACATAAATTACACCAATTCAATTTCTATTACCCTCTATTCCAGGCCTATTAAATCTTTACTAATAGGTCTCCTTCATGTCATGACCGTACAGTGAGATGCAAGGCCCTTTTTATCATAAGTTAAATGGTGGTAATGGGGGGATGGTTGGGTGACATACTGCTCTCAGACAAGGAGAGTAATTTCCACATTTTAAAATAAGAAATTAATCCTTATCGCCTCTATTACATCTTGAAGGACGATTCTGATCTACTGTGCCTTGATCAATTTGGCATAAAAAAAATCTCTTTATTGTGGGTAGTTAAAAGAGAGAAAAATAAATAGGAACTCACTACAAAATATGACTGCCTGAATATCTTTCTTCAAAATTGTTACAAAGCACATAAAATCAAATAAGGATGTTCTCATATCACTGCCATTTGCTCTTTTCCTTTGCTACTCTCTCCCATCTTTGAGAACATAAACATAGATGTAGGCTATTTGACTGTTTTAGGAGAAAGGGGAAGATTCTGTCACAATCTGAAAGAGATAATCTATATTAAAAGGGGTGTGATTTTTTTCAGCAAAATGGCTTTATTACTGACCAGTGTGAAAACCATCCTCTCAGGCAGCTACAATACACTGATAGATTGTATATGGACCCCTTAACTTACTTCATTACAAATTGACAACATCATTGCCAGCACATTTTGTTAAACACAGATGAACTGCACCTCTTAAATTCTTCAGCAGCAAGGCTGACATTTTTTGGACAGTAAATCCTCTCATTTTTGAAAAAGAATTCATATACACTTTAGGACACATCGATCCGGAGGATGAGTCCAAGCTCATCCAGGCTTAAAAATCTGGGAAATAGCACAAGCTGACCTGAGTTGCATTAGCTTTTCTGAATTCCTCTATAGGCTCTCAAAAGAAGTGGTTCAAACATAACATGATAGGAAAGTGTTTATGACTGTCACTGGGAGCCTTGGCATTGTGTGTTGATGTGGCACTGCATCATCTTGTGGTGATGAACTCCGCCTCGAGTAGCAGAGACAGAACAGAAAGAAATATGTTTGAAATGAACTCTTCTTACATCACCTTAACTTGAATACAGTCAGACAAAGAATAATGTGAGTAATGAAGCAAGGACGCGGTTTGCAAGACTGGGTACAATATGTCTTTCTGCTTAGCACACTTTCATCTATAAATGGGTGAAAGTATGTACCTCCTTGGTAACTTCAATTCTCCAACTAATCTGGATTTTGAAAGTCTAACATTACAAAAGTGAGCTATTTTACACAAAGCCACAACATGTTCTATATCATAGTTTTAATTTCCTCAGAGGTTACGAGTAGGAGAGTTCAGCAAAAGAGCAGGGCATCAAAACAAAGATATATCTTGTTTTTCTTCCCTGTTTTAGAGCAGAGATGTGACCAAGGTCCTAATTTTTAATGAGCAAGGAAATAAATAGTTAAAGGACTTGTAAGCTGTACCTTTCTTTGCCCCTATTGGCACTGCTTTCTTTCTGAAAATAAGCAGAAAAAACCTTAAGATGCCTCAGTGAAGAAGCAGCAGCCATCTTTTCTGCTTCTGTTTCTACTATGAATGAATCCCACCAGAAAATGACACAAAAGGAATCTGAAATGATCCAGTTGTACTACTCTCAGATCTTTTCATAACACAAAGTAATGCTATTTAGCAACACATTACCTTGTAATGCTATCCTTTCACCATCTACAGACCGGTGTGCCCTAGCCCTCAACGGATCTGTGATGGAGCAGGGAACTGAGGTCGCAGCTCTGAAACCCAGTGGCTTGATCTCCCCTCTGTGAGAACTGGATGTTGCCCTGATAGGAAGGTAACTCTTGTGAGGAAGAGCCGTTCTAAGAAACAGGTTGTTCTGGTGGCGTTTTGCACTGCGATGCCGTGGTTCATGCCTCACTCCTATTTCCCGAGGGACTGAAATTCACAGCTGTAGGCCAACTCCTACACATACGAACCCGATTCTTGAAGTGGACCTTTCGGCTGCTCCAGCATACCACACCTGTCATGTGTGTGTGACGTAAGAGGATAAAACCAAAACCGATATTAAATTTTGTTTCTAATTCAAAGCCAGTGAATAGAGCCGAAAAAATGAATGATGCTTTATCAGTAATCTGTGCAGATGGGCTGATGTGTTCTGAACAAAACTAGTAAAAAACCATGTTGACAAAAGCATATTATTTACTGAAGAACAAACTAATTAATTGATGTAGTAATGCCTCATTTTCCACTTTCTATTTTAAAAGAAAAACTAATTGTAATGATAGAATGGAAATGGATTATTTTCATTTTAGAATAAGTTTCCATTTCAAATGTAAAAAGCTCTACTGAAATAAACGTTTTATTTAAAAGGGGAAAAAAAAGTTTTTTGTTTACACGAGACAACTTTCCCCAAAATTAAAAAAAAAATTAAAAAATCAAGTTTGATACTTGATGTTGCATTTTGAAAAGAAGAATATTAAAATGGTGTTATTTCCTCCAAAATAGCAAGTCCAGATCTCACTCCAGTTAAGTTCTGAAGTAGGATAGCTTTAAAAAAGAAATTAAGATTTCCTTATTAATGCTCAACAGCTTCAGTAAAGAAGCTTGCAGATCATGAATACACAGCTATACTTGAAAGACAAACAAAGGCAAGACGTCCTGGTGACTAAGGATGCCTGTTACAGAAGATGAGGGTACAGTAGTCTGGTACTTTTTTTCAAATACTCTCTGTTCTTCACTGTGAAAGATGTTCCCTTTTCACAGCCTTTTACAGATGTTAATTCAGATACTTCTCCACTGGGTGAAAGATCAGGCATGCATTGTTCACCTGAAGCCTTGACATTTTGTTTATAATATAATTCATACTACGACTGGTGAACAACAAATTTACCTGCAAAACACATAGGGAGGATCCTTGGCACCTACAAGGAACTGGAACCCATGAAGTTTCTCAAATGCTTTACTAAGAACTAGTGAATAGAGGCTGACAAAGGTATTCTAATGAGAACACCACAGACTGCGCTCGGCCTCCTGACTCAGAGCAACAGCAGGTTGCATGATTTCAAGGCTCCTGCTTGCCTCAGCTTTAAGGTGATCCTTCCAGTCTAGTGCAAGAACAATTTCAGTACGAAATTGGACACTGTGACAAACAAAGAAGGAATAAGCCCTCCCTTTCATGGCTCCCCCCAGCCCCAAGCTAACAGATGCTCATCTGCAGGAAGACAGTCATATGGATTGCAAAAAAATTGACCAGGCAGCATCAAAGTGCTGTGCATTGCAAGAAAGAAAATGATAAGCAATTTTTTTTAATGTTAATAAGGGGAAACTGAAGCCTTCAACAGGTCTGAAAAGATACCCATTCACAATCCTGGCTTAGCTGCACACAGAGAAAATTCCATATGTGTGAGTCAGTTGCTAAAAAAGCTCTGTCTAATGCAGATAGAAGTCTGACTTTTTAAGTTGACATTTCTACTTTTCCAGTGGATCAGAACTGTCAGAAGAGTTCCCCAGGCAGACCAGAGGAATGGAGAGGAGACTTAATCTGTAGCAGTCTAAGAGTTGTGGCCTAAGTGCTTTGATGGAATTAGCAATGGTGGTTTAAGAAACATCCACAGACTCTATTCCCAACACTAGCAATTACCACTCCCATAACAGAATCAGAACAAAGGAACAGAATCAGAAGGAAATCAGCTGCAAATTTTCCTATATGGGCAAAGACCAAATTCCCTTCTGCTGCTGCTTTCACGATGCCTTTAACTAAAATCTGGCAGTGGGGCAGGACAGACAACTGGAGACAGGAGCATTTAAAGTGTTGCTACTAGACTTGCCAAGAGCTCAGCTGCCACAGTCCTTACACTGTCTTCATGCCTCTTCTGGTTTTCTCACAAGATATGACTATGATAAACATTTATTATTCAAAAATTAAAAATGATCAAAAATGTCCTTTATCAAGTACATGAGCAGAACATACTGTGCATCTGTAGAGTACCAGAATAGGGATTAAATAAAATTTTGCTAGGTAGTTGGAGAAAAAAGTCTTTAAAGATAGTGTTTGGCATGGGTTAATCGCCTCTTTCATTAAAGAAAAGAATACATACTGAGAACATCTTTCTGCCATCTGATTAAGCAATGAGCCAATACAATTGTAAATCTTCCAGAAATTCCCCATGGTTCAACTCAACAGAGGCAATTCTTTACTTCTAGAGCCCATCCCTCATTTTCAGATAATCATTGCATTAATTGTGTACAAAAACTTTCTATCATGCTGTTAAAAGAAATGGAATGTGACTGTTCTGTGATTCTCCTTAGCAACCTTTGACAATTAAGAGATTGAATTATTCATATATAATTTTAATACAATATCAATTTTTAAGTTTGCTCACCGCTCAATTGCTCAAACAGCAAGCAAAACCAAAACTGTTTGATTCTAGTATAAACAGTGCAACCATTCATTTTGTACTGTTTTAGTGGCTGATACAACTTATTCTATCTGTAACTGAGGTAAAAAGGATTTAAGGGTACTATTCTATCCCCACAATCATATGCTATGAATTGCTTTGCAAGTCATTGGAATTTTTTCTTCCTTTGAATAAGGCAGGTTTAAGTCTTGTCTGCACATATTTCTATTATTAACAAGTATTGTAAGTACTAGTTCTGTGTAATACTTACCGATGTTACATATGGTTTCATGCAAGTTCAATCAAGTTTGGAATATTCATTCAACATGGTTCAATTCAGACAGGTTTTTCTCTGTTAGTAAGCAGCACAACCATGGTATTAAAATAGAAATGGTGGGATTTGCACCAAGACACATGATAATTTCATTCAAGATGGGATAAATACAGATGACACCCGCTTTATTTTTAGGCTGCAAAATTGACTAAATAATTTGAAGAATATCAGAAAAGAAAATATGCCCTGTATGAAGAAAAATAGATATCTATGTGCTAAGATTGTACATTGCGATGCATTTTTTATAAACCAAGCTTTTGTTCACTAGTGTAAACTAAACCACGACCAGATAATCTGTATAGGAAGAATGATCTAGTAAGATGGCATTGCATTTTTTCCTCTAAATGTTATTTTAGATAACGAGAAATTCTATTTAAGTTGGTTTTGCTTCCATTTAACATACATTTGAGCTGTCAGTGTAGTTGCATGGTATTATTCTCTTAGTCTGCTACTGGACAATAAAGCTACGGATAGAAATATAATAGTTTGTGACAGGTTACATTTAAAATGTTTGATCAGACTGATCAATGGGCCTTTGCTTCAAAAGCTAAGTTGAGGTTCAAGGAAGGAAAAGATAAGGGTTTCCAACAGTTTGTCCATGTCTCACCGAACTGGGAATGCATTTGGGGTGCAGGCCCAGTCTTAATACAGCTGCCACATACAAAAAATGCTTTTTTGCTTCTCAGACTCCCTGATGGAAATTCACATCTGTCTTTTTCTTTCAAAAAAGACTTCTGTCAGAGTCCATACACCTAACTTACATCTTGGTTTTATTTTAAATTTCAGAAGCTTTATTTTTCTTCCCAGTCTTGTAATTATTTTATATTCTTTAGGCAGCATTCTGAAAACTGATTCATATTTGACAATTAATATATATATAACAATAATTATCAGTCAGTTACTGTAGATTAGCTGTTACAGGCGTGGTTTTTTTAATTTTTTTTTAACATCTGTTAACGTGCCTTGAACTCTCTGTGTGCTACTGGTTTGTTAAGGTTTTTTTCTTCTCCATTTACCCAATTGCTTTTTGGTTTTTGTGTTTCCTCAAGCTCCTTTTACCCAGAGTACATACCTCTGAAAGTAATCTCATTCAGGTTGATTCAGTTCTCATTTCTGTTCAATTTATTTTCTTTGGCTCACAGCAGAACATCACACAGTCTCTCACTGAGTTATTGAGGATTTTCACCCCATATCAGCAGCTCATCAGCAATTACTTTTCTGCACACAGATCCTTAAAGATCCAGGACATGATGATTTGTTACACTTTCTGTGCTGAAACAATCATGAAGGGAAGCTCCTTAAACAAGTTTCTACCAGAGAGGGAATGGAGAGATGAGCACTTCTAATAATGGTAGATCCTTCACTTCCACCTCAGAAATTGAAAATAGTAAAATTTTTAGGTCTATGCACTATGAAAGTGTACATTTACTGCCTTTATTTAAATCTCTGGTTATATTAAAATCCTCAGCTTGCCTGACCTTAATACTGGGATCCTCGTATAAACTAATCATCTAGCTTTTGGATTGGCTTCATAACATCTGATGTTCGATCTGGTAAAATTTGTCTTTAATTTGTTTCTCACTGCCAATGGAAATTTAAATAAGGTATTCTATTTTTGGTGATATAGTGGGATTTATATTCACATGATAAGGTGTGACTAATATATAGGAGGTATTAAAAATTTCAGTTAGATTTAGTATGTATCTTTTACAAATTTGTTTCAGTACATATATTACACATATTTTTAATTTGCTTGTTTTGGGGTTTGGTTTGTTGGGTTTTTTACAAGCAGCTCTTGATCCTAAATCAAATTAGTATATTAGTATTTCTCATTTCATTCCTTTGTATCACCTGGTGCCAGTCAACAAGGGCCTAGTTTTTTAGGATCACTATTTAAAAGAAAAATGGTATTCTGTTTTACTATAGTCTTTAAACTTTAAGAAGTCCAGCCTTTTACCATTAAGTCTTCCTGTGGTACACAGAGCGGCTGAAAGTGAGCCTTTAGTAGTATCTTCTCCATTTTTAGGTTAAAGAAAAGGAAATCCATGCTACCAGTGAAAAAAGACCCACGCTGTCTTCACCCTTACTAAGCATGAAAACAGAAGTGAAGGAAAGCATGATGCAGAGACATTCATATTCACTGTATGCCAGTTAGCTCTAACTCAGAGAGAATTTATCTCCCCTAGCCAATAAACTATTAAGCCCTGCTAATACAACATTGTGGGAACTTGCCATCTTGGATCACAGGTAGCTTTGGGACTTCTCTACCTTATTTGACTGAGCAATGTGGAAATGGTCACACAATCTGGCAAGCCTCCATCTTCTCAGAGAAGCTGTAATTTCAGAAGACAGAGGGCTGAAGTCCACAGGTACAAAACTATGTTATCAAACTGGTTTCTGGGGCAGGTTTGGAATCCAGTTGTCTAAGGTCTAGTTAATCCAGACTGGGAATTCTGTATCATGCTGATAGAAGGGGCTTTTCCTATTCCTTTACTATTTTCCTACATAGGACTCACTGTCCTTCAGTCATATCCTTTGGAGTTGTTTTCCATCCAATTGGGTCATTCTCTAAAAATATGTTGTGGAATCACTCTTCTGGCCTACATTTCTCCTTGACCTGCTGTGTTTTTATTCCTCCAGCATTTGCTGACTGATAGTTAATCTCCACATTAACCCTTCTAAAAGCAGCTGGAATGGCAGTGACTGTACCACCTGCTATTAGTCTAGGGTTGCTGTGATTGTATTGCATTAAATTTCAGTTTCCGTTTAAAAGTCAGCTTTTGATGGATTGTTTCCAGTATCACTAGTTGGTGTGTTCAAGAACCTTGGATTTTAAATGTGTTAAACTACATCCATGTTTATAAGTCATGCTAAAAGGGTTCTTCTTTTCAGCTGACCTAATTTGCTTGGAGAAACCTTGTGGAAGCTGGACAGACCTGCCAGCAACATCTTAGCTAGCTTAAGTGCTAACTCAGATGTCTCTTCATGGCACTGTGCCATGCAGATATTGTCATGTTTTCAGGGGTTTCTGGTTTGCCCTTGTAAGAGTTTTGTCATCCAGATGCAAAGTCATGACTGTAGTTGTGGTGTGGATTTCTTCTTATTTCTACATGCAATTTATCACATCTTTCTGTCCTTGGAATAGCTGAATGTTCCATGATTGTCTTTCCCTTTTAATTATAAATATTTTTATGCTTTTATCTTAAAGCATTGTCTATTTCTTTATAATCTGATATGCCATTTCTAAATATTTGCACTTCAACATTTTCCACTGCTGCTGTTTTCCTTTTAGAAGCATAATTTTCACCAGCACTGCAAATATCAGCTATTTTTTGCCAAGTCAGTTCTTTCTATTCTCCAAAGTTAAGTTTTCTTGGATGTAACAATCACTTATATGAGAAAACATTCATGTTCTGATCTGTCTGGTAGTTCTGTTCAGAGGTATTCTGACTCTACCGTACTGAATACACTGTGATATAACAATCGCCACTCTTGCCTGTCACCCAGTTCCTTCAAAAAAATAACCTTCATTTTCCCTAAGGAACACTGTTCACCGTGTTCCTGATTAAAAACAAAATGTCTTTTTCTGCCTACCTTCATGTTCCTTATGATGTACAATGTTGAGCTCTACTGCTCCTGGATCTACTGCCTATCATCGTGAGCATATTCTCCCACTTGCCCTTCTCTGCACTCAAATTGTTCCTCGCTGTCATTTGCTCTAAGAGTTGTCTGAAAGAAAGCAACGGGCTCAGAATTTAACGTTAATAGGTCCGTTTTCTTCAGAAACCCCAGGAAGTTTTGCTCATCCACACAAACAACTAGTGTAGATAGGCCAGGTATATGAAATTTCTCTTTCCACCATTTTTTTTTAACCTCGCCTCCAACCCCCTCCAAAAGATTTCTCACTCCTTAGAAGATTCTTTGCCATTTAAAACAAAAATAGCTACCAGCCTGAGTATCATGAAACTCCATAACAGAGTAATCCTAGCAGTGTCATCACAACTACTGCTTCACTTCATCATATTCCAATGTATCAGCTTCATTCTCCATTTAGCTTGAGCGATGGCAAAATTAATTTCTGCACGTACCCACACTTCAGCACAATATAATGCAAACTCCTACACTTTCTAACCATTTCTACAATACGCTCATTTATTCCCTTAATATTGCTAAGGAATGAAAAAATAAATGCTGTAAGTGGGAGTAGTTCTACTAATTTATTGCAATGAAATAATATTCTAATGCATTGTAATACACTTTTAAAATGTAATTTTCATATTCATACAGACAATAACTGTCAAGATATTTTAACAGACTACTGTTGTCTTTTATCATGTTATCTTTTTTAAGATGCATGAACACAAGCATTTTGGCTTTCAAAAGTGGCAACCTGTTTTTGAAACCTTGTTTTTTAAGCATCAAGTGAGACACTTCTTGATCTTAAAAGCTCTAAGATAGCTTCTTTTTTTCCTCTGAGCACTAAGGAACTACTACCCAAAATCATTTAAGCTTGTTTTCTACCCATGGCTCAGAGGTAAGTTGTACTGGGTCTGGTTGGGATGGATTTAATTTTCTTCATAGCAACCCATACGGTGCTGTGTTTTGGATTCATGACCAAAACAATGTTGATAACACACCAGTGCATTGGCTATTGCCGAGCAATTCTTGCACAGCGTCGAGGCCTTCTCTGGTTCTCATTCTGCACCCTCAGCGAGTAAGCTGGGGGTGGGCAAGAGGCTGGGGAGGGACACATTCGGGACAGCTGACCCCAACTGACAAAAGGGATATTCCATACCATATGGCACTGTGCTCAGCAATAAAACTTTTCCCAAAGTATGGATTGCTTGGGGACTGGCTGGGCATCGGTCTGCTGGTGGGAGGTGCTGAGTGATTGCCTTTGCATCACCTTTTTTTTTTTTCCTTTCATTTTCCTTCACATATTAAACTGTCTTAACCTCTACCCATGAGTTTTTCTCAGTTTTGCCCTTCCGACTCTCTCCCCCACCCCACCACAGGGGAGTGAGTGAGCATAAGAACCCATTAGTAAGAAACAAAATTGCAGCTGAAAGACTTAACCCAGGTTATCTATCCCTATACGTCACACCATGGGCCTCAAGGAGAGACAAAAGCTGGCCAGACAGCTACTGATAGTCGTGTAGCATAATTGTGAAATCAACAGACCTGACCGACATAAAAAATGAAACTTAACTACAGATCTTGGAAGAACTATTCTAAAAGATCTTCATGGAAAGCTCTCTGTGAAAATCAGATTTCTATCTCCTACAATTTTTTTCTTTAAATGCTAGAAAACTCTCAAATGTTATAAGGCATTTACAAGCTATTGCTATTCAGCTCAGGGGAAAAAAACAAAACAAAACAAAGAAAATCCTGTCCCTCTGCATACCTTCCCTCCAACTTTTCCATCTGTGAAGTCATACTTCAATATTTGTCTGTATAGTTTCCTTGCATTTTTCCCATTGCTTTTTATGCTACGTCATAGGTTTACTACAAGGTATTATTTCATTGAAAGTGTCTATTAAACTCTAAGTAACAGTGAATCTCTAATTTATATGTGTACCCTAGGATGGAGTTAAGGTTGGTCATCATCTACTGTCTGATACCATTTCTACTCAATTATGTAATAGAAAACAGAGCGTGTGAAGGTGGAGGCAGAAGTCCATTCATCATTGCTACTAGATTTCACATTACTTAAATGCTAATGCTCTCAGTCCCCCAACAATATACCTGTCTGCCTCCCTGTCTGCATAACTAATCTAAAGCATGTATTTCCTACTTCCATTTCTATTGCAAAAAGAAACATTATTTTCTTTGCTTCTTTGAGTTTTGTATTGTACAAGCCTCTTCCTTCTTTCTGAGGATTGTCAGTCTGCATATATACCTACATCTTAAGTTCAACTGCTTACTAGAATCATTAAATGTCCTACAGGAAGGAAATTCACCATTTCTCCCCAACCAGAAATATTGTCAAATGATTTTTGCAACTGACAAGTGCCTCTGCTTGTTTACGTAGATTGGAATCTGAGGCTGAATCACCACAAAGTGGTGTAAGCTGATGTTACACTTAAATTCAATATCTGGAGTCTGGCTTCCACAAAACAAGTCAAAGGGTAAATACAGCTAACTAGTAAGGAGTTGTATGTCTACAACATCAGAGACAGGATTTTCATGCCTGAAAGTGCCAGCCTTCTGTATGGCAATTCTATCACCACTTAGTTTTGACAGTGTCACAGTAAGAACCAAAGTTCTCTGCACTAATAATTCCTCCTAAACTGACATATGTGACATGGTAATTAAAATCCCATACCTTGTGCACTGTGAATTTCAGAGTCTCCCTCTAAATATCTTTATATTGAGAAAGAAAAAGGTTAGCAGTTGTTTTCATGGAGTTGATAGTACAGCTAAGTATGCCAAAAAGGCATGATGTTTTTATTTGAGACACGTCTCTAAATTTACCTGCAAGTTCTAAGGTAATAATGCCACCCCTGAGAGGGAGCAAATGCAGAACTTTATGGGCAGCTGCTATACCCAAACATGTTTCCACAAGCTCACTTGAGGCATCGTGCCTATCAGGTAAGCTCTTGGGAGCTTTGCAAGTACAGCACCCTCTCATAAACCTTGCCTAGTGCACCAGTATCTTTGAAAGCTTTCAAGATGATAGGGACTTACATAAATGCCAAGTACTCTTACATGTAAAAAATCAAAGGTCATCTAAAGAAACATATTCTGCTGCTGAGGGATGAATAATCCTGAGGTTGGAATACGCTTTCTAATGTTTTAGTAAGATATGAAAGTGCTACTGCTTGATGAAAGCACAAGGGACATGTACCCATCTATGATTAGCATCAGGCATATGTCTCGTCAAAATGTGGTGTGTCAGTTTGCGGCAAACTTATCATGATCAATGTCAACACATCACTTGTTTTACTATCAACAGACCTGCAAACTTCCCTTTAAGGTGAAGAGCAGGTATTTTACACTTTCACTTGCCTGAATGAGCAAAACTTAGATATACACCAGGCACCATTTCTCTTCCTTTCTATAGTCTGATTGCACATTTTTATATTGATGAGATTAAACACCTTTGACATCAACAGCCATCGTTCAGTTGTACATGTCTCCTTTGTAACTCAGTGTCCTACTCCATATGTATCTATATTCCCTACCGAAGGGGAAAATGAGAAGACGTCTGCTATAACAAACTGAATGAAGGTTCTTTTCAGTCTTCTCTTTATCAACCATCTCTGTGTTTCCATGCTACGCTCTTTTTGTTATACATCTGCATTCATATATATGTGTCTCTGTGTTTATTGCCCACTTGAAATCCTTAAGTAGTACCACCACTGAAGATAAAATAAAATAACCTATATTAATTTAAAATCATATCTGCCAGTTCTATGTTGTTGCACGTTGTGCTTCTTCCAAAGGCAGCTATGTAATTACAGGTACTTGGGTGCATAAAGTGATACGGAGGTTTCTATGGCAATTATTCATTTTAATCGAAAATTGTGTAGGGAAAAACTCGTTTTATGTGCAGCATGCAATTTGCATTTGTTTCCAAAGACTCTGAACTTGCTCAGGGTGAGCTGTGAATTCGTATTTTCCAGGAAGACACAATCTTTAAAATTCTGTTTGGGGGGTGGGAAACCAAAGGGGGTCTTGGTAAGGTTGTTAAGCTTATTAAAATTTAAGGCCATTTATCCATTTATGCAACTAGACTATTTTTTACTGTCAGGTAAAGATTTAATGATTCAAATGAAAGAGGAAGAGTTAACAATCAAATTGATACACAATGTCCCTGAAGCTACAAGGTAGAGGAACCAGAAAAAAAGAAGTACCCGACAGGACAACAGAGAGACAGCATGCTGAAGGAGACAGGTCATCAATAGGACCAAATCCACAAGATCAAACATTTGTGTTTTCACATATTTTAGCCACTGTGTGTTAAAATAATAATGAAGACAAAGTTAGTTCCAGCTTTAAGCTATTTTAGAGTGTCAAAATAAGAGTTGGAGGGAAGCAACTCTTTTACCTTGCTTAGCTAATAAAATGAAGCTATAACTTATTTTCCTACAGGAAAATAGGATTTCTTTCCTCCCACAATTCCCATCACCACAGTAAGTCAAACACATTTTAGGCCTAAATTTACAACAAACCCCAAATCAACTACTTCAAGTGTTGAGGGCCTGGAAACAACCTCTGAACTGTGGTTTCATAATCACTAAACCTATAGCATTGACTTTTCTGAAACAAAACTCTACTCATTTTCTATCTATGTCACCGTAAGATTGTACAGGCTAGGTGCCAAAAATGTCTCAAGTTAAAAATAGTCCTTGTCTCCTTCATAAATATTAAATAAATATTAAAATGCTGGGAGGGGTGGGGGCATGGGGAAGTGTTCTTTACCAGCCACAAAATCCTCCTAACTGAGCAAAATCCATACTTAAAAACATGTGGCCATAGCAGTACGTGAGGAGAACCAAAAGAATAATTTTAACAGTGCAGCTTTGGTATTAGTGTATTTGGCTCATTGCATTTCCATACTTATTTAGAATATCTAAAACAGAAAAAGGAAGAATATGACTCCTAACTTCAATGTCAATGATTGCATCACAGTCCAGAAGAAAGTAAAATGACATGAATGTGATTGTCATAGTATATGTCATCCATTTTGAATAAAACGGATACTAATAATAAACCCCTTGTTGAAAGGCATGGGACTGGGAAACAGACATTCTCTCCATCTGACCAAGTGACTCTTTTTTCCTGGCCCATGGCAAGTTCGATTTTGGTCAGAAAATGTTTTTGCGAGACAGGGCAACCAACCTGCTTGAGAAAGAAGTGTGAACATGAAAGGGGTCCCACCAAGGGCAATCTAGCAGCAGAGGGCTTTTTACTGCATGGACAATTTACTCCATTTTTGGCACATGTTCTGCCATATGCTGACATCTGTCATGTCCCTCATCTTCTGCTGCAGTTAGAACCCTCTTTTGATACTTACCTGATTGCCTTTGTTTTACTACCTGACTCTCTCACAGTTATTAAAATATAGAGCAATCAATAGAAAGGTTTCCTGATTTTTTTTATGCTTCCAGACATAAAAGAAACATACTGTCATTCATTTGTGTGTCATTCTTACAAGTACATACATAGAAAATGACTTACTGAAGGGAAGTAAAGTTAAAGGCATCCAAACTTGATTTAGTTCTGAACGTGGCAATATCCACAGTTCCTGAGCTCTGATGGATATAAAGGCTACTGGTGGTGCTCCTCTTCTAAGGTTCTGTTTCCTACACAGAACTTAATCCTACACCATTGTGTACCCTACCCCTACTCAGCAGTTTTCATGAATTTTCAGGGTTTGAGAAGCACAGCTATTAAACAGCAATTTTCATGGTGCTGAAGGAAGAAGTAAGATCTGAAGGTTGGTTTTGGCTAACATTAAGAGACAGGTTTGAAAAGACTCTGGCTGAGGCACTGCTCTCAGTAAATTAAATGTAATGACTGGATCTAGTAGAAAGCTGCTTTTTATAGCCAAATAGTATGCCTGGCTGGGAGAAGTGGGAAAGGAAAAAGAAAAAAAAAAAAAAAAAGAAAAAAAAAAAAAAAAAAAGAGGAAGCCTTTACAGTTCCTCTTGCCATCATTTACTGAGAAAACCACCAAGATATCAGAGCTATAAATATTTCTCTCCATTTTGGCTCAATAACACAAGCATCAAAAGAATGTAAAGGAAATATCTTTCTTACTTATAAGAACACATACATATACACACAGAAAAAATTGCCAATAAAAGCTGTAACTTCATTTTCAGAAATGGCAGAATGTTTTCCATGTAGGACTTGGGTGCACTGCTCACTCCCCTCGGTGTACTCAAGTCTGGAAATGTCACACAGAATGCAAAGCTTTGACAACGTAAGAAAGACTAAATATCTCTGATTGAAGGACCTAAAGTTTTTCTTGACCACATCAAGACATTTTTCTGTCTAACAGATGCACAGTAATCCCTCTGTAAAATGAATCATCAAGTATTCCTTGAAGTCTTGGGACAAGCTAAAAGTTCAATAAAGAGTGTGGCCCTTTAAATTTATACACTTCAGCTCCTCACATTTCCTGTGGGGAATATAAATTGCTTCTAAGTACTTACTATGCTGCATGCCATTCAAATTCTGTTGCTTCAATTCATTATATTAAAAAGTAATGCAAACTTCAACTATTCATTGTAAAAGTACAGATTTAGCTAAAGTACACAGAAAATTCAATTCACACCAAGATGGCTACAAAGTTTGAATTAATCTGTTTGCAATCCTCCCATGTCCTTCTCAGCCTCCTTTAAAATGTCACTTATTTTATAAAAGATATAGATTTTGTGCGTATTGATGTGCTCTATTAACAGGCAAGTTCGCTCTGCTTTTACTTTTGCAGACATTATTTCCCCATTCCAAATCACTTAATGATTACAGCTAAAATAAAGGGGTCCATATGAGTAAAGGTTACAGGACTAGACTTACAGCTCAAAATTTCGCACCTTACAAACCTCTCATTTTCAATTGTACATTCAAAAGGTACTTATGATTTCAAAGAAATTGCAAATCAAATGATTACACGCTACAGGAAATTAGATAAAAGAGAAAGGAACCACTTCAACACCATAAAGAGATTCTATTCAACTATTATATTAATAGCAAAAAACTATATTTTGATTGTAGCTTCTGCAGGTATAAAATGACAGGTTTTAGACTCTACTTTTATTGAATTGCATAGATCCACAAAGCATTTTCAGTCCTGCAAGGTGTTTTAAAGTCTTGTAATCATACAGCAAAGCATCTGGACAGCACTTCTTCAATTTTAAACAGAGAGGTAGCTGCACTTGTTAAAATATGTTCTAGAGTATGTAGCACCTTTCAGAATAAATTCAGGCAGTAGAATTAAGTATCAAATACTGTTGAACTTCTGTACCACTGAAATCATCACCAAAGCTTTTGCATTCTTGAAGCCAAGTGATTAATTTATTCCTCATAAATTTAGTTTTAATTTCTGTATGGAACCTAACGTAATCTTTATGTTAACATTCCGTTACATAAAATGTAATGCTTTTTCATTTCAGATTAAGATAAACGTCTTAGAAATATATCCTGCTGCAGTGATAATGCCCTTCTTTTTGTAAGGAGTGGACATTTTCCTGTCTTTTTTCCCCTCTAATTTAACTAAAAATAAAAAAAAACTGTGCATGGTATAATTGGAAAAATGAGGGCCCTAAAAATGAACATTTTGATTAGCTGTTACAGTAAGAACACCTACCATAGCAACTGCGTATTGCACTAACAACCAAACAAAACTATAGCACACTTGAAGCAAGTAGTGGGATTATATACATATATATATAAAATATATATAAAATACATAAGCATACACACAAATGCACACACTAATAAAGGCAAGTCACAAGGTTTATGGACTACTTCTTCCCTTGCCAGCCTCTCACCACCCATAAATGCTCTTCCAAGATGTTCTGCAATAATGTTTTCCAAATTAGCTTGCAATAAGAATTTCAAATACTATTCTTTTCCTTTAATAATAACATACAATTTTATATGCAAGAGAGTACTTCAGTGAACCCCCTTCAAAAAAGAGTATATAATAATTAGAGCTGAAAACATATATTCCTAGCAAAAATTTTCAAATTAAAATATTAAAGGGAAATGGTTTTAAACATTTCTTTCTTAGAAAAAATGATGCAGAACCATGAGTTCAGGAATCGATTTACCTTTCTTGTCATCGAAGTACAGTGTCTGTTGAGCTGGATTTGACCACTGGAGGGAGGTGTTATCATTTTGATCGACCCTGCAGGTCAAATTTGCTGTTCCCCCTTCAACAACCGTGACGTTCTGTGTAAGTGGAAACTGCCCTTGGCTGCCTGAGGAGGGAGGGGAGGGATGGAGAAGGAAAGAGAGAAAGAGAGAAAAAGAAAGGATTTAAGTTGTAGAACTGAATTTATTGCAGCAACATCCCACATATGATGGAATCTGAATTCAGTGTGCTATATTCTGACCATAGAAAGCTAGTACAAGAAATTGAAAAAAATTATATTCACAATATATTCTCTGTATCCAAGAAACAGATTAATTAAGAAATAGGGATTTTTTTTTTCCCCCTCCATTTTCCTCCTTGTAAGTCATACTAATTAGTTTGAAAGAAATACTCTGCAATTTTATCTCCTCAGAATATACCCATACATCCAGGATATGTCTCCGCATAGGGCTCACGTGCTACATACCTACATAGATGTCTCAGTACAGATAATATAGTTAAACGGCTGTTGAAAACATCACTGAAAGAATAACATAAAAACCTGCATGGGATTTTTAAAATAGAGGGACAAGGCAGCCTTGACTCCCTGTTTCTTTTTATGCTTCTTAAAGAATTCTCAGGACAATGCTTTTCCTGCCAGGTTTGGAAAGTTGTTGGAGAACAGATGTAGTGGGAATCTAATACTCGATGCATTTTCTGTTGAGGGAATATAACCTGATCTCATATGAAAATGGAAGTGATGATGTAGTAGGTCTCTCTCACATCTGTGATTCTATCCCAGAGCATTATGAATCACATTAAATGCTTGCTGAAAAGGCACCGGGAAGATTTCCAAATACCTCTACACAATACAGGAGCAGTATCACCCAGGTTCCTGAATCGCAAGCATTTTCAATGGCATAGTTAGACTAAAGTGTTTATGTATTGTGAGAACAGCACACACCTTGCAAACAGTACAACTCATTCTGACAAAGTGTATCACAACAAAGGAGCACAGTAAAAACATGGAAGTAATTTTTAACATGGGTGGGGAAAGAAAAGTTATTCAATAATAAGTAAGACACATCATTATCTGGGAGATATATTAATTTATTCAAGGATACAATGCAAAAGAAAGACAATCCAATAGTCTAAATCAAATCTATCCTTCTTTCTCTCCTTCCTTTTATACCGGTTCTATTAATACAAAAAACACTTAAGGGTAGGTAGAACTACTAGCATAAGAAGTATAATACCAAGATTGACACTCAAGTGGGATGTGTCAGAACTGAAAAAACTCTCTACAGGAATGAACAAACTCATAGACATGTCAAGTACATCAAGGAAATTATATATATAATATCTACTAATTATACCAATATGGAATCACAAATCCAGCATAAAACCTTCACAGAAACATCCTGTTTTAGTGGCTCTCAACAGAGTTGTTCCCAGCTAAGTTAAACTGAGGCATGCCTTCTATATGGAAGGCATGATAGTATAGAAGTCTATTATCTAGCACACAGGTTTTCAGACGACCAGAGTAAGGAATTACTAAATAAAAGGTTAACAACTGAACTTCTATCTGACCTGCTGATATTGCCAAAAATGTATTTCTAGCCAGGTTTTGATAGGGGCCCATTTCCTTATGAAAATAATTTTGATGGCCTTAGGCCTGGTACATAAGCATCTATGTCACTGAAACCACTAGTAGTCTAACACTCTCCACTGTCTTCGTTTAAAATAAGTAAGTAGGTAAATAAATAAATAAAGGATTTCCATCAAAATGCAAATCTGAATAACTGGTATAATTTTTTTTATAAATATCGACTTCCTGCAGATGTCTAAGGATCAAAATTTACTAGGTACTGATATTTAGTATAAGAGGGTATTTACTATCAACAGGGTAACAGATATAGTAAATAAAAAATAAGGAATATTGAAAACACCGTGGCTAATTTAAATGCTGCAAACAATAAATGCCAAGATTCTCATGACATCCTCTGTATCTGACACTTCATTAATCAAACCCTGCTTCTTGAAAACCACACGTTGAGAAATACTTGATGAGTGAAAAATCATAAACAAGGATGGAAAAAAAAAGAAAACAGAAAAGATTTGTCATTTCCTTCCATTTCTCCTCTTTCAATTCCAATGTGTCAAGGAACCTCAAGATATTGCATAAATTGCTTATCGCTTAAATTAGAATTTTAAAAATCCAGAAAAATGCACATAGCCTGTTATTACTTCCACTAAATTACAGGCATCTTACCAAAGAAATAACCTTCTAAAGTATGAGTTGTGGATAAGAGGCTATGTAGGCTACAACATTTTTTGCATACAGGAAGCATTAAACAGAACCTAGTGCCAGAGATTAGCACAGTGAAATCTGTCATTTACATTAAAGACTAGAAATAGAATATAGTTTAATAAAGAACTGCTGTAATGATTTAGGACCCTATTAACATGATTTGGGAGATGTCCCCAGCATTACCCTATATTCTCTTTCTGCTATTATAGTTCTTATCATGAAGGCGTCAGTGTATATGCAGTCTATCATTTGCTAATGATTGTCAAGTTACAGACTTGTTTGACCAGAAGAGTGGTTAGTAGGTAAACTTTTCTGATCAACCATTTAAATGGAAACTGTAGATGCCATGATCTGAAAGAGGTCAGAAGAACTTTCTTTTCTCTGCCCACTCTACTGCGTGCTGATGTTTTGGAAACAAGAATTAATCCAGGATATAAAAGTGAAACCACAGCATTCATCCTATCCCTTACCAATACAGAAGCTGTGTGGATCTGGAGAAAATACACATAGCTTCTTAGGAAGCTTGGAGCGGAGAAAGAAGTACAGAGAAAATGAGCCATTTAATCTGGAAACTAGCACAACTGGAAAGAAGAGAACCTGTGCAGAACAGAGAAAAAGAGACAAAGCAGGACCAAAAGAATGGATACTGCACACCTCTTAATGAAGACCAAAATTATTAGTAATTGATGGGAGAACTAAGACAAAGAAACATTTATGAAATTTACTTTATTGTTTGTATCAGCATCCAACCTGGGTTATTGAAGTAGGAACTTTGGGGCTGGAAAGACTGGAAAATGTTGTAAAAGCCTGTACCAGATTGATGAACATTATAGAAAGCATCAACATTGTACTATTTAACACAGCCTTGTAAGTGTCAAAGAAGTGGTTTTATGCCACTAAAGGTTAGATCTGGTCCTGGGGGGCCTGACAGTATTTTGGGGGAGAGGCCTCCTTTCTGTTAAATAGGTAGGTAGCGTGTGCCCAGGAAGCATGCCACCAAAGCTGCTAGCCTGAGCAAATGCTCAGTGTGATGGAGAACCCAGGCCATTGGTGAGGCAGACAAGGTGTTCTCAGCCAGTTCTAGGTGCCATCATTGAGCTGCGGGGGCAGCAGGCTCCAGCTGCAGCACAGAGACCCACAGCTGGAGGCCACTGACTGGAATCACAACATCATGCCCTGAGGTACTTGCTTTGTAAAACACCCTCACACCTGGGATAACTTACCACCACTGCAAAAAAGCATTCATACTCCCAGCGTTGAGTACGCTGGTTCTGATCCATGTGAATGGTCCTATTAATTCAAGAATACTTGGTGATGAGCCTTCAATAAGAAGGCAAGCCTAAAGACCCGGCCAGATTG
The DNA here is from genome assembly GCF_030936135.1 of Gavia stellata. Lineage (NCBI taxonomy): Eukaryota > Metazoa > Chordata > Aves > Gaviiformes > Gaviidae > Gavia > Gavia stellata. The sequence goes on along the minus strand of NC_082594.1, from coordinate 115,180,874 downwards.
AGTCCAGCATGTTAAAAGAAACACAGTTTTCATCATCATTTCAACAACTGGATGCTACCACTGTGGTTCTCTAGTATGAACGGTTCTTAATATAATTATTAAACATTCTTGCCTTAATTTCTTCTTTAACTCTGGGAGCAGAGATTGAACAAGACAATGTCCTCTAACAAAAGCATTCTGCCTTGACTTAAGAAGTCTAGTAATGCAAAACTTAGTGGCACCTTTGGTAACTTATTTCAGAGAGCAATGGTCATCACTGTTTAAACAAGCAAACAGGATTTTATTCCTAGTCTGACTTTGTCTCACTGCAGCACCTAGCATGCACTGGCTCTTGTTATATCTTTTTCCCTGCTCTGAAAAGCCCTCTATTATAAAATTTCTCTTTCTTTTGTAGGTACTTAGAGACTGTGAGCATATCACCCATTAACCTTCTCTTTGATAATCTAAATAAATTGAGCTCCTAAGTCTTTCTGTAGAAACCGTATTTTTCTAATCCTTTAATTAGTCTGTGTCTCTTCTCTGTGCCCTCTTCAATTTGCCACCTTTTTTCTGAAGTGTGGAGCCTAGACCTGGAAACCCCATTGTAGCAGTCACACAAGGAAAAAATACAAAGGTGATACCACTTCTCTACCAACACTTCGTATTCTTGTTTGCACACCTAAATGAGTTCTCTTGGCCAAAGGGTCAGATAGGGACCAAGTTTGACTACCATGATGCCAGTGACTTTTCTCAGACACCGCTCCAAAGACAATCCCCCATCCCAGTTCTCCTCCTGCAGCTCTTAGATGTACATCCCTATGTTTCACTGCGCTGAAACATATGTTTCTTTGAGCCCAGTGACCTGTGCTCTTCATTATTTCATATATCCACAGTCTTTGTGGCATCTGCAAACACTGCTGGCAACAATTGTGTTTCCCAGGGTGTTTCTAAAAACGAACTCTGAAAACCATCTAAGCAGTACAGTACAACTGCTTTTCCCAAGCAGACAACTGCACAGAAACATGACTGTTCAATGGCAAGTTCTTGTTTATCATTACATTTTCACCCTGTTGCACACGTTGTTCAAATCACATGTATCTTCTGGTTTGTGCATATATACTGTTAACCAACACTTCTATACTCATGCTACAAATGATTTGACATAATTTCTATTCTCCCTACCTAAACATAGCTTCATTCTTCGGGTATAAGCCCTGGTAATAAAAGAGTTAATTCTAAATACATAAAAGTCTTCATTTGTGGAATTTTTTTTCTATTTGATGCACAAATTTTGGACACCATCAAGAAGTAAAGTAAAAAAGAGTGTATTTCCAAGAAATTTAAGACAACTTCCAGATTTTAGTAAAGAATCTAAGTCCACCTAAATCTCTTCAATTTCTGAATTGGACTTACCAATGTCACAAATACAAAAATTCTTGCATCGTACTTAATTTATCTTGTTGATAATGTGATGGTGGCAGTAACAAAACTGCACTCATAGCAATAGCAAACAATACTGACCTAAATTATTCTTTACTCCAGCAAAACTCCTACATGGTCAGTATGCGTGAGCAGAAAGGAATAAAGAATATAGCATATGACTTAATAATAATTAATTATAAGTTAAATTTCAACATCCAGTGGAAAACCTCTAAGCACTTCCTGCACTGATGAGCAGTGCATTAAGCACTTCCCAGATCCATCACCTTTTCATCTGCACTATGCTAGCTGAACAAACCAAGATGTTTTATTTGCCTCTCACCGGGTGGCCCCTCCATTCCCAGAACAACTTGGCAGCCCTTCTCTTCCTTGAACATGAGCAGCCAGGATGCTACACTCCAATCCAGAAATCTTAGCAGTACATTATACAATAGCAGTAGTAATTCCTTCTTTCAGGTTGCAGGTATGGAAAAGTGGCCCAAATTTGGTACTTGTACTAAGGGCAGATTCTGAGACTTGCTTTAGGACATGTACCAGAAGAAGAACTATCATATGGGATTACATCATGATGATGGGACACTGGGCTTACAAAGGCTAAAGCTCTCTTGAAAGTATGCACCCACATGCACTCCAGGCTTTTGCTGCCTGTCAGCTCTTAGAGAACGCAGAAAAAAGCACGAGGCTGATCAACACCAGGAATATGGGAATTATCCCTGTTTAGCTGAAGAAACAGAAGGTAGGAGTATAAGATTGGGGGCTAAGAAGTTAAGATGGGGCAGGGGAGGGGGACAAAAGTTCTATCTTTCACATGAATTTTAATTTGTACCAAAGAGAAATCCCCCCTCAAATGCTACTTAGTAAGTATTAAAAGGCCATTTTATTTTGATAAACATACAGAAAATGCAGGACATGCAAATAATAAATACTCTTCTGAACACAGCTTTTTAGATAAGTTCTGTGCAATTTACTTCCTACTTTACTATTGACTGAGGTAACTGACAGGTATGATTGAGATAATGAACGTGACTTGGATCGTCACTGTCCTACAGACAGGGCTACCCATCCAGCTTGCTTGCTTTCTTCAGAAGAAATGGTTGGCAATCACACCTCTACCCTCCACTGGCAGGTCAGGTCAATCAGACTCATATATATCCACTACAGTATATGCAATTACGTTCTGTTCCGCAATCAAACCTTGAGGCAAACCAAACAATTTTACTGTATGTCTGGAGTATACTAACAAAGAAAGAATGAAAAAAAAAGTACTGATGGTCCACATTACAATTCCCTTGTGTCTGAAGAGGAAGCAAGAAGTTTCACTGGAAAACACTACAAGGTTATACAAAGTTAAATTACAATAAGCAAAGAAGCTATTGCAAAAAGAAGGTGGCATCTAGATATTACTGTCACCATGCTGTATCCTGGTCCCTCTGCTCATTTTAGGGAGCTTTGTTAGCAAAATTATTTCAGCTATTCTGCCTAGATGGGGCTATAGTTAAGTATATTCTATCACAGGTTGTTTTTGCGATGCTTTCTGGAGGACCAATGCTGCTTTCCAGTAGAATTGACAGGCTCATATCTCATTAGCCACAAGCTGTTTTCAGTCAAGAAAGGCTTTTTTTTTTCTTTTTCACCCAGAAATCATGGCTCAACTGCTTTTACAGATTTTAAAACCTATTTTTATCTCAGTATGAGACAAGACTATGCAGAATAATTATCATTATTTGGTCCAGTTTGGAAACATTCATCTTGTGAGTTCATCTCATGTTTGTTTATGTTTGGGGTGTTGGTTTTTTTTTTTTTTTTACTTCTTGCAATCAGAATGAAAGCTCTTTAATGAGTTGAAAACTTTCATTTGATGCTTAGGTTACATAGTCTAATCAATTTACCAGGGTAATTATAAATGTGACTTGGTGGCTGTAAGCACCGAGAAAACATAACCCTCTCTTTACTTTTGTTTCTGTACAGGTCTGGGTTTGTAGGAAACAGTTACATTATAAATTAAGAGAGTTTCACAGTATCAGTACAGCAAGCTTTGCCTATTCATGTCACTGTGTATCAGAAAGCCATAAAAAGAAATGGGTGTGGAAAGAGGGGAGGGACTGGACAAGAGGTGAAAGCCGTGAGTTAGCAATCTTTTGGCACATCAGCTCCACCTTCTTCTGCAAGCCTGGCTGCCCAGCATCCCTATGAGGTAAATGAAGTTATCAGCATATGCAAGGGAAAGAATAGAGCCCATAGTTCTATTCATTCTCACACAGAAAGCCTGTAGCAGAGTTTAAATAAGAAAAACATTCATCCTCTTCAGTCTTGCACGGAACCACAAAGCTATGGGCTTTTTATTTGACCCCTTTACAGTATGCTGTCAGTCAAAATCAGAGCGCATAAAACTGCAAAAACTGCAAAACTGTGTGAGAGGAAAGAAAAAAAAAAATCTTGAGCAAATTAGTATTCCAATCGGTCAGATTTTTTTATATTGACTTCAATAGGACCAGGTCCTAAAAGAAAAAAATACAGAGTAAATATTTGGGTGAGGAGGCAAGCAACTTAATGCTTCGAATAGCAGCCTGCATCTGTAGGGAGAATACATTAATTTTGGCTTTCCTTCTTACTAAAGGAACTAAAACATTAGAAACAAAAGCCAGTATGATGAAACATCTAAATATACTGAATCAGTTTCCTGTCTTTTGCTGTTAATTTATAGATGAAATAATGCAAACATCTCTCCAAGGAGATGAAGTGTTATTAGGTTGTCTTTATCTAATTTAAAGAAAAATGATACTGTGAACTGCATTTCAGCGGGCATAAACTGAGGTCTGCATTACTGTGCAACTAGTGTTTTCTCTAACTTTTCAATAGGAATTAATCCCTTTCTCTATTTTTTCAGCACAGATACCATATAGAAATTTTGAAGAAGGAAACTACAGAAAAAGTTGTTGGTCCTATCATTTTATTTAATTTCTAAGAACAGTCTTGAGAGTGTGGTAAAATACTGACTACAGATTAAAGAAGATTTAACTCTCAATACATAACTACCTGCTTTGCTTTATTCTAAAAGACAAGACGATAATGTAGCCTGCATGCTAAACTGCATTCATACAGCATTTTCAAAGAAAGATAAATTTGCCTGAGCATAATTTGATACACAAATAGTCTTTGACTGGGTCGACTGGCCTTTCCTAAGTTGCTGACTCAAATCGCAATAATTTAGTCCCATATCTTGACAGCATACACTTTTTAGAGTTGATCTCCAGAGAGAATGTCCTGTAAATTGTTTGCTCACTGAAGAAACATTGTTTAAAAAAGAAAACAAAGGAAAGAAAAAATGTGCTCCGGTAACTGTTACAGGCTCCAGTAACAAAACCACTTGCAGAGAAAATTTGAGTTAATGAGAACACTGCAGAAACTTTCTACAGAATGACAGAGTTTTAGGAAAGAGATAAGAAATAACTCAGAAAATAACTTTTACCTGCAAACTGTGCACTCAAAGTTGCTGGACTTCTAAAAATGTTTCAGGTATTACTAAAATAATCCAAAGGACAAGAGTACACTGGTACAGCCACTGATTTCAGACTATAGAATTTATGTTAGACAGCAACAATAGAGGAGGAAGCCTTTGTTCCTTTCTTCAGTCCCTGTGTTTCAGGTGTATGTTTCTAAAACAGCATTCTAACTCAAGATATAATTGATTCGGACTATATTTCAGTTAAAATGATTGCAGATATAAATTTGAGAAAATTGCATATTGAAGTACAATTATTCCATAAAGATAAAAAAGAAAAAGTGAGAGAGAGAGAATGGAGTAAAAAGTATGCGCAAACAGTGCTAATTCCTAGGAACCTTGCATAAATGGCTATTTTTTACTCTTTTCAGACTATCACCATGGTATTATTTGCTTGTGAATGGAGAAGAGTATCCAGTGATTTTACTTACTAATTTAGAAAGGGGGAAAAGGCATTCCCTTCCACCACTCTAAATTCCTGATGGAAGTTACAAACCCAAAAATAATTAAAGTGAACTTCATTCTCCCACAACTGTGATAACAGACTGCTGAATTTTCTGTTTCTCGTGAGTGCAAATACAGTTTAGAGCTTTCTGTCACTTTTCACTTTAAATCGCTATGTTCAGTTCTTGGCACCTCAACAAACTCTAAAGCCCTTTTTCTCTAAAAGCAGGAAGATACCCAGTTCTACAATGAAGAATAAGGAATTGGGCACTTTAATTTCTTTGAGGATCTGGGCCTCATTGTCACCACATTTTCATTCCTAATCTCTAAAATGAGAATAATGGCTTTTTCTTACTTCTCCAAGAAGAAAATGCACAAAAAAAGTTACACAGAATCCAGATAATAGGGTAATGGAAGAAATATATGAAGCTATGGCGGAGACAAATATACATACACGTACAACCCTATCAAATCTACCTCTTGCTACAAGTTAGAACATACCATGTGCTTTCTTCTACCCCAAATTCAAGCATTTCCTCAAACTAACTGGTACTTCTTGCAGTTAACACAACCAAAAAAAGTAAGGTAGATCACCTCTCATAAAAGTCAGTCTAGAACCTCCATTGGTTTAAGTCGGTATCAGGCACTATCAACTTCGTATCAGTTATGTACTTGGCCATTCGTGCTACTGAAAGTACTTTCTGTTACGATTACTAATTCTCTGTTCAATTTTCTCGTCTGACCAACAAATAAAATGAAGTTCTGGACATGTCATCTTAAAACAAAATTAAAGAGCTGTAAACACATGACTTACCAGACTTTTAAGGACTGACCATCAACCACACCAAACAGGGTTCTGGGAGGTCCACAAGTGGCAGTAGACCCCAGGGCTTTGACTCTGCCTTTGCATGAATGTGCGCTACTGGTTAGAGGCAGGTTTAGGACAAAGATGAATTTATAATAGAACTGAAGAAAGGGCTCTGAGTTGTTCCAAAATGGAAGAATATTTAGGGGGTTTAAGGACAAAGTGAAATTCATATTTGAAAGTGTAAAGCATGTCAACAAAAACAAGGTAAGATCATTTCCAATAGAAATATACATAATACTCCAGCAATATTAGCCCATCTCAAAAACATTCACTTTTGCAGAGAATAAAGCTCCTATCTCACACAGAATCACTAAGGTTGGAAAAGACCTGTAAGATCATCAAGTCCAACCATCAACCCAACACCACCATGCCCACTAAACCATGTCCCACAATGCCACGTTCACACGTTCCTTGAACACCTCCAGTGATGGTGACACCACCAAATCCCTGGGCAGCGTATTCCAGTGTCTCACCACTCTCTCAATAAAGAAATTTTTCCCAATATCCAGCCTGAACCTCCCCTGCTGCAACTTGAGGCCATTTCCTCTTGCCCTATCACTCGTCACTTGGGAGAAGAGACCAACACCCACCTCTCTGCAACCCCCTTTCAAGGTAATTGTAGAGAGTGATGAGGTCTCCCCTCAGCCTCCTCTTCTCCAGGCTAAACAACCCCAGTTCCCTCAGCCGCTCCTCATAAGACTTGTGCTCCAGACCCTTCACCAGCTTTGTCGCCATTCTCTGGACACACTCCAGCACCTCAATGTCCTTCTTGTAGTGAGGGGCCCAAAACTGAACACAGGATTCGAGGTGCGGCCTCACCAGGGCCGAGTACAGGGGGACAATCACTTCCCTAGTCCTGCTGGCCACACCATTTCTGATACAGGCCAGGATGCCGTTGGCCACCTTGGCCACCTGGGCACACTGCTGGCTCATCTTCAGCTGGCTGTCAATCAACACCCCCAGGTCCTTTTCTGTGGGGCAACTTTCCAGCCGCTCCTCCCCAAGCCTGTAGCATTGCATGGGGTTGTTGTGACCCAAGTGCAGGACCCGGCACTTGGCCTTGTTGAACCTCATCCAATTGGCCTCAGCCTATCGATCCAGCCTGTCCAGATCCCTCTGCAGAGCCTTCCGACCCTCCAGCAGATCAACACTCCCACCCAATTTGGTGTCATCTGCAAACTTTCTGAGGAAGCACTCAATTCCCTCATCCAGATCATTGATAAATACATTGAACAAGAGCAGTCCCAAAACTGAGCCCTGGGGGACTCCGCTTGTGACCGGCCACCAACTGGATTTGACTCCATTCACCACGACTCTCTGGGCTCGGCCGTCCATCTCATCCTTACCCGCAAGCATTCAACCTTGTCGTCACAGTCATTGAGCTCTATACAATCAAAACACTCCCTAAGGTAGGTCTTCCCCCAAAAAACATCATACAGGTAAAACAGTAGCCAGTCAGCCTATACTGCTTCTATTGCATAGAATGTCAGAATAGTTTGGGTTGGAAGGGACCTTTCAAGATCATCTAGTCCAAGCCCCCCTCCCACCCCCCAAAATGAGCAGGGACATCTTCAACTACATCAGGTAACTCAGAGCCCTGTCCAACCTGACCTTGAACACTTCCAGGGTTGGGACATCCATAACTTCTCTAGGCAACCTGTTCCAGTGTTTTACCACCCTCATTGTAAAAAATTTCTTCCTTGTATCTAGCCTAAATCTACCCTCTTTTAGTTTAAAACCATTACCCTCATCCCTGCTAAAAAGTTTGTCTCCATCTTTCTTATAGGCCCCTTTTAAGTACTGAAAGGCTGCAATAAGGTCTCCCCAGAGCCTTCTCTTCTCCAGGCTGAACAACCCCAACTCTCTCAGTCTGTCCTCAAAGGAGAGGTGTTCCATACCTCTGATCATTTTTGTGGCCCTCCTCTGGGCCCGCTCCAATAGGTCCCTGTCTTTCCTGTGCTGAGGACTCCAGAGCTGAACACAGTACTCCAGGTCGAGTCTCACCAGAACAGAGTAGAGGGGGAGAATCACTTCCCTCGACCTGCTGGTCACGATTCTTTTGATGCAGCCCATGATACAGTTGGCCTTCTGAGCTGCAAGCACATATTGCCGGGTCACATCTAGCTTTTTATCCACCAGTACGCCCAAATCCTTCTCGGCAGGGCTGCTCTCAATCAATTCATTCCCCAGCCTGTATTGATATTGGGGGTTGCCCCAACCCACATGCAGGACCTTGCACTTGGCCGTATTGCACCTCATGAGGTCCACGTGGGCCCATTTCTTGAGCTTGCCCAGGTCCCTCTGGTTGGTTTCCCGTCCATCAGGTGTGTCAACTGCACCACTCAGCTTGGTGTTGTCTGCAAACTTGTTGAGGGTGCACTCGATCTCACTGTCTATGTCATTGGTGAAGATATTAAACAGTATTGGTCCCAATACGGACCCCTGAGGGACACCAATTGTTACTGATCTCTATCTGGACATTGAGCCGTTCACCACTACCCTCTTGATGCGACCATGCAACCAATTCCTCATCCACCGAACAGTCCACCCATCCAATCCTTATCTCTCCAATTTAGAGAGAAGGATGTTGTGGGAGACCACGTCAAAGGCCTTACAGAAGTCCAGACAGATGACACCCGTAGCTCGTCCTTTCTCCACTGATGTAGTCACTCCATCATAGAAGGCCACTAGGTTGGTCAGGCAGGACTTGCCCTTGGTGAAGCCATGCTGGCTGTCTCGAATCACCTCCCTGTCCTATTTGCTATGTCAAAGTTTTGTGATTTAGTTCAGCATTAAGAGTGGTTAACACAATCAGTTCTCCAGACTGCTATCTTAATACTGTGATTTGGGGGCCTCAAAAATAGACCACCACACTGCAACATATAATCCAGAGGCAGCACTCTGCCTGAACACTGTTTTCTATCTTCTAATTAATTGCTTACCTACAATAAATAATAAGTTAAAAGTATGAAATACTCTGGTTTGGATACTCCTCTCCTTCACTGTGGAGTGTCTCCACAGAATAAGAGCCTGGTAAAAGGAATAATCAGCAAATCCAAGCAAAAGTTCTGACTCTAGTTACGTGCACACGAATCTGAACAGTTTACTCAAATGTCTACAAAAGGAAGAGAAGAACATAATGTTGCTGATTTTTCTAAGATGACTGTAACAAAACCAGGGTTGTCCGCATGAAGCATCTCATCAGTGAGCCAGCAATACTGTAGCATGTGTGCCAAAAAAGTTTTGACACCAATATCATTCTGATGTGCAACAGGACAATAGGAAAACTATCTGAGCCTAAACATCATGGGAAGACTTAGACCTACCTATATTGTTAACTAAAAAGTAAAGCATGCAGCTACATGTGCTATCTGACTTGCATTGTGAGTTCTTTGTATATGACAACAACTACCATGCAGATGTTTAGCAATGACAAAATATAATTTAAAATATACTGTCTGCGTAATTTGAATACAATGTATTAATAGAAATGATCCATTAGCAAGTACTTGTAACAGTTCTAAAACTGACTGCAGTGAAATGCAATCTAAAGAAAACATTTTTCACACATTTTCTGTTCTGTGTCCATGTGATAACTCATTGCAAGCCACAGATGTATGGCACTGTGATGGAATGACCCAGCCATTTACCTCCTTGAAGTCCACTGCACTTCAACAAGTGCAAAAAACCCCAACCAACCACCACCAACAACAAAGAAATTAAAAAAGAACACAAGTGTTCTGATGTACTCCAGCCCGGCACAGCATGGTTCTGCTTTGGGGAAATGGTCACAAGGCCTGAATGAATATTTTGTGTGAGAGATTTTCTTTTAGTTCTGTACACTCAACATATCCAGAAAATACTGATAAGCATCCAGAAGCTTACATATTTATTTGAATGTAATGCAAACCATGCCTACTCTTTAAAGTGCACGATTAACACAAGTTCTTTTTATTAAAAATAGCCCAAAACCAAAAATTCCTTAAAATGAGATCAATGTGGGTCTGTAGATACATATTTTAATACTCTTAACAACAAATCTTTCCAGTATCTAGAAAGTAAATACTATGAAAGGTGCACTGAAGTAATGCCCAAAGTTTATGGCAATACATTGATAATCCTCTTTCAAGCATGCTCCATCCAGAAGCAGTTTCACATGTAAATAAGTGGGGTGGGGAAGAATATGAAATTATCAACTACCATTCTGCAACAATTATAAATGGGGGAATCTAATACTTTCAAGGAAGGTATTCCTAGAAAGGTGACACAGACACGTAACCTCAAGAATGTCCAGAAAGTTCATTATTAAAAGGTCACAAAAGCACTTTATCTTCCTGGAATGCCATTTAGAAGGCTGATAACCAGATGAGCAGATATTTCTCTCTCCCCTTGCAACAAAAACAGTTGAAAGACAAACAGCTAAGAAATAAGAAAACTACAATCGTATTCAGAGATGTTCACAAGAAGACAAAATCACTCACCCAATCCTAGATTGAGGTATCAGCTTGGAGCAAGCGTTCTGACAAATTTTGCACGGGTACTTGGACCCTTTAGGATTAGTGTGAAGATTCAGCCCATCTAGGATAAAGCAGGCTTTGGGGTTGAGGATTTTTTGTTTCTTTGGGGTGGTTTTTTTTTGTTTGTTTGTTTGTTTTATTTTTGTTTTTAAATAGGAAGGGAGGAAAACTAGTTTGCTGTGTCATTTTGTATAAGTTGTTCCTCCAGAACTGAGAATTACAAATATTCACATACAGAACTTCAATATGGAGCACATGGCAAACAACAGCTAATGTACCAAAGCACTAAATAAATCCTTTCCATAGACTTCCTAAATCAGATCCACAGGTTTTCTCTTTAATCCTGTATGTTTCACCTTTTCTGTGAATTAAGAATTTGTGTAAGCTATTAAGTGTTAACAGCTGTCACTGCCTGGTCAAACTGTGCACTGGACATTTGCAACCGTTGCTGGATTCTACATGCTAAACTCATGTTACTTATGATTCCTTACAACTTGGTAGTGCTTAGCATTGGCTCAGGTGAGTGTCTCTCCACAGGCTACATGTATTACCCCTTCATTCAAGTCAGATACCCAACTGATCTGCTTGCAGAACCTGTGCTGACCTCACAGATACTTCATTAGCATAACAATAGCTTTTTCCACAACTCTACCCTGTTTAAATCTTGGCTTGAAATACTCTGGGGATATATAATAGCATATAATCTTAATATTGAGTGAAGATATTTTGGAAAATAGTAAATTTTTTGGAAAAATGTAATGTTTAAGAAAGACTGAAATTACTAGAAATTCAGAAATAATTGAGAAAATAATTTTGGCTAGAGGAAAAGTAGAGATGGACTGAAAACATTAGAAATATTAATTTTTCCTTAAGTGTTAAAAGTAATCCATTTTTGTTCAAAAAAATCCAAATACTATGTTTTTAATTTTTCTAAATTAAACATTCCACCGAGAATTACACAACCAAGAAAAAAATGGAATTAAATCGGTAGATTTGATTAACTTTTTTTTCTCCTCATTTTGCCACAACCCCTTTCTTCATTGCTCCCATCACGAAACATTTCAAATCTATTGGAAAAAATGCTCTCTCAGGCTTTCCAGCTATTGAGTCATCATAAAAGAAAATATTCTTGCATCTCTCCAGAAATACACTTTTCCTTCATCCTTAAAATAGATAATGAAGTCCAACATGCAGGTAACCCATCTGGCAAGGATGTTATTTTTGTTTGTCTGTTTATCTATGTTCTCTGTTCAATCACTCTTTTCATCTGAGAACACCACAATCAAGGTTTAAAATCCTTCCACTTTTATCTTTGTCTCCCCACCTTCTGAAATTTTATCCAAGAGAGATGTTAAAAGACAGCAGAAGAGGCAGCTATGCAAGTCAGCTCCAAGTAGTGCTGTTTTTTGAACATTTGTAACCTCAAAGAGTATTCAGGAATCCTCAAACTGCACCATCACGGAACTGCTTAGTTTCATTTACAAATACCCCTGGCTAAAGCTCGCTCAACACTATAAACCTGTGTTTAAACAGAAGCTGGAATTTTTCACTGTACCAAACAGTTGAGCAAAAGTGAAAATGAAAACTGTTCTGGGTTTGCCTTACTACGTGCTCACACACTAGCTTTTATTCTTGTTAAAATATAGAAGTAAATGTGTATCTTTTACATTTTTACACATATATACACAAACGTGAGGGGGGATGAAGAACAACAGTGATATATCTGTCAATAAACCCCCACTTTTTTCTGTGAATTTAACTTCTTTCTCCTTCAGACTGTATATTAATTAGAATAGAACAGTGTATCTAAACACTGATCTTACTGCCTCTGGTTTGGAAACAAATCTGAACAATAATCACCTGTCATTGCACTGGTACATTAAGTAAATCCTTGCTACCTGGACTTCAACACTTTCAGTGATCTGTTCAGTTTGCTTCAGATCATATGCAATCTTCAAAGGTAAATGAAGAAAAAGTAAAGGTAAAAAAAAACAGATTTTGATCAGAGACACTATATGTGGTTTTACACTTATCTACTCTGATTGCTAGTGTTTTTCAGTGAAATGCTTTGCAGTTGTAAATAGTCCTGATTAAAATATCCTAGTGGTAAATGGGGATCAAGTTAGATACTTGAGTTCTCTCAGTGTAACACAATATGGACAAATTAAACACACTTTCAAATAAAACCCCTTTAATAAAAAATATATTTACTGTAAAAACTATTGTGAAGGGGGGTGTGTGTGTGTGTGTGTGTTAAAAGGCAGTACTGTCTTAAAGGTGGGAAATATCGTGCCTGCAGATGGTTTTGATCTGAAAAGGCACTCCCTTAATGACTCTGTGTTGATCAATACATAGACACATCCAGCCAACTGGGAACATTCCCTGAAGAAAGCAGTTCTGATTCTCACAGGGCAAAAGACTGAATGATTAATAAAAGGTTTTCCACTTGTGATCATCTGTATGTTCACAAAGTTTTCATTACTGGTGATTTTACTCGCCATGTCAATATTTACCTTCTTTGATGTTTGACTCTTTTTGTAGTACAGAGGTGATCTCTGAAACACAGCTCTGCTTAAGCAAATGAAAGTTCCAATAAAAAACAAGTTTCAAAACTGACTTAGTATTTGATTTTTTCCCTCTTTCAGTTTACACTATAAAATAACACCTGCAATTCCAAGAGACGATGATCGCTATATATGGTTCTAGTAGCCCTTTTGAGCCTAAGTAGCACCAAACGATAAAAACCAAAATTACTTAGGCCAGACTACACTTTCAGGCACCATAATCCAGGCTTGAAATAAAGAGATGAAAGGCAGTTTACACCAAATGAGGATGTATATTCTCCTCTGTTCTCTACCCTCATTGCTCTTTTTCTCTGTTGTGTGGCCTGACACAGAATGGCCGATTCCCTTCCAACAACCATGTACACACGTATTTCAGAAAGCCAGAGGAGGCTTCTTCTGGTCCAAGCTTCTGAGTAAAGAGAATATTTTCTCAGGTGACTGCTTTTTGTCAAGTTTCATCTGGAAACCTACGTGACTCGCTCCTATTAGCAGGTATTAGAAGATCAGGATTACATCGTGCTATTTTTTCATGTACCTCTTCCCTAATGAGTCTTGCACTCTGATCAGTTGTAGATGTGGCTCTAATTTTGTGCAGTTTAAATATCACTTTATATAAAACTACACAAGACTTTGGTGTACTTTGAAATAAAATCACTTACTCTACTGACTTTCTTTTTTCCTCCCTATGGTCTATGAAATATCTATTGATATGGCAGTGCTGATCTGCAGCAGTTCTCCCTGCTGACTTAGGCCAGCAAGCTGCTCATGAATCTAGCAGATGTTTCAGTTGTCTAGGCCAATGGAAACCTTATGGACCCTTTTTTCTTCATCTCCTCCCAGGAGCAAATGTTAGTACAGCAGATATCTGGACATGTGCCATGTAGCAACAGAAACAGGAAAAAGCTGCTGTGGCTTCGCTAAGCATGGTGCTGTATACTGATCGTATTTTTTTCCAGTCCTCTCTAAGAGGGTTATTTACAAATGCCACACTCCTCGTATAGAGTCAAACATTAAATATGTTTTTTAAGGGTATCCGTAGACTTACCCTGTTGTGCTATTGAACCTTAGATTAATAAACAGATGTAAATCAGAAAGATACATTCATGTATTCGACTTCTTTTTCCCTGCCTATACAAATTTAGAAGCGCCTAAATGCAAGTTGCATTTAGCATGTGTCCCTAGTAGATTGTACGGACTGTCTCAAGGAAACTGTTGCGGGGATTTAAGTAGAAGAACAATTTAATTTTTTAAAATTTAATTTAAAATAGATTAATTAAAAGGAAATTATATACCCAAATTCTCTAGCTGCCCTCAAAAATAGCTATATGGAAAATAATTTTTTTATTATCACTTGACCTCGCTTTCACAGTAGATGGAAGGAACAGTCTTTTATTTAAAATCTCTAAGTTTTTATTCTAGAGTCTGTTTCTTTTTTTATTGTGACCTTTGGATCCCTTTTATTTGTGAGAATTTAACATGGGGTCTGTGATTTCCAATGGTCTATGAATAGAAAGCTTCAACCAAACATCGTATTTGTCTGAAATTCTTGTCCTTACTGTTCTTAAAGGTAATGAGTTGGTATAACAAAAGGAATCAGCAGAAAAACATTTTCCAAATTTCTTCACTTTATGTATTCATGAGATGTATTTTTAGATACAGGCATTCATTAATCCTCTCTCATGAGTCAGTTAAATTCTAACTCCCTGGAAAGCACAAAAAGGGACAGGATGGGTATACATTGTGAAGCCAATGGCAGAACTAGGAACTCAGAACTGACTTCTGAATTTCTGCAAGAGGCAGTAAAATGTTACCATTAGCTTCATTATCACCTGGATGGAAATCTTTTGCCTCTTTTTAACCAAAAAAGCCTATTACATGTCAATAGGCCAACAGAATAACTTTATTAATCAATTATTTTCAATTAGGAAAAACTGCAAATTTCTTAGGAAATAATTCCAACTCCTCACAACAACAGGAATGTCAATGCAACAATGTAAATTTTCTGTCTTCCTTAAAATCATATTTTGGTATGTCCTCTTGCACAAAGAATCCCTTATGGATCTGGGATAAGATTCACAGTTTAATTTGATTTCTTGCCTTTTGAATGCAGTTGATTTATCAGCTCCATATAAACATTGATATTTTACAGCTAAGTTCTACTTAAAAATTTATAATTTTTTATTAAAAAAAGGTAAACGTAGGAGCTACAAAAGTTGTATTATTGCTTTAGTATAGAAAAGTTTTAGTGAATTTTCCAACATGCGAAACACAAGGGCTCTCTACAAGAACAATTTTTTTTTTAAATCTACTGAAATGTAAGAAATCAGCAAGTATATTGATATGTGCATTAAAGTAATTTTCTAGATCAGTGAATCCATGTCAGTAATGGTTGACTAGATTTCCTACTTGGCTGTAAGAATATTTTAGTTGAAGCCTTTTATTGTATAATTTACTGAATTATTCTAAAGGTTATTTGGTACCTAACAAAATGTTGACTTGAATGAGTTTCTTCTAGAAAAGAGAGAACAACGCTCATTCTGCACATTGTTGAGAAAATGTTTGCATGTGTCAAATATGCAGGATAGCCAAAAATTCTGTTATTGGTCACATTAACATTACCTTATTTCTTTCATTTTACATAATAAATTGATATAAATACAAGTTTTTTCAGGATTAAATCACAGCGCTATTTTCTCATGACCAAAAGGCAGGAATGCTAACATACACATCTTTAAAGCCCAGCAAGCGAAGTGGCTGTAGAGTGACCATATATGAGGAAAAAAAGTGCAGTGCAGTTGAAGGTTTGCTTGCTGAATGACAAGCATCTTTGGAACAAGCTTTAATCTTGCTAGTGTGGGCATCAGCAGCTCAGATGACATATCCACACATGGTTATTACCTTGAATCAGTGCCATGCCCACATGTCCATACAAAGATGAAACTCCGAGTTCACTAAGGGGTGTTATGAAGAGAGCCAGGAAGAAGAAAAATGATTCAGCAAGTGAGGATAAGCAGCCGCCCCTTTGTGGCTCATGAAATAAGAAGCAGCGACATTCATGAAAGGAACGTATGGGGCAAACACAGGTGTGCCATTTCCTTAATCACTCTAAAGGATGAATCATTTGGAAAACTAACAAAAATGCTGTTATGCAGTTAGGAAATGCAAAGAAAAGAAGAATTTCTCAATTGCATCTATTATTGTACAGTGCCAGGTTAGCAGCCTGGCAATTTGTGAGCTGCACAATCGCATGCAACATTTATGTGATTCTTCTTGTAGTCGGTTCTACCGAGTGTTTGTTAATTATATTAGTATTGAGTGTTGATGGGTTTTAGTCATAAGAAGAAAAGGCAAACAGAGCAAGCATGAATTAAAATGCCTTAAAATATACTACAAATTCATTTTTGAAAATGTAGGGGCTTGCCCATCCTCTGTAAAAAGAAAAATCTCCCACTTAGTAAAGACTTCCTTACCTGGCAGAGGAGGATATCTACTAAAATTCATAAAACTGCTTTATCAGCTTCAATATAGAGATTTTTTTTTTTAAATCTCAGCAGTTACCACAACTGGCCTAAACAGACACACACCTACATTAGGGAAATATAAATGCCAAAGACACCATTTGCGTATCAGGGGAGGGCAGGAGAGGGGAGGAGGAGACACAATGACTAACATCTGTTGCACAGATTGAGACAACTAGACTTCTTCCAGACAGCAGAGTGCGTTTCTCAGGTGAAGAAATGAAAGAGCAATACAGTGAATTCATGTGTTTCAAGGTGGAGTAATGCAAGTTAAACGTGAAGTTTTGAACTTCTGATTTTTAAAGTAAGTTTTCAAAATACATTGCATACAACCAGCTCTTGGCTTTAGATCTTCAGAATGTGCATAATCTTTTTAGTGACTTTCAATCACAGTATGTTCTATATCTGAGTAAAATAAGTAATTTTTTTCTAGCTGGTCTTGGTTTTTTTTAAGCCTAAACAGTAGAAAATGCAACATGACTATTTCGAAATCTTGTTGTCTGCTTACATTCAACTAATTTTTTTCTTTCTATTTGCATGAAGCACCTTTTTCTTGGCATTCATCCACTCGGCAATCAGAATCCCTGCCTGAAAGACTATATATGAGAGGAAGGTATCTCATCTCCCTCACCAAGTGCCTTTGTTTCGAGTATCAAGACTTCGGTATTCTCAAGACTGTGCACTTGTTCGTGTATACTGACAAAGCAAACAAGCAAGCACTAAGAACACAACGTGTTTAATTAACATCGTTACTGCAAATTTTATATCCACACATATCTACATGTTTGCTGCACAGACTCCTTTGCAGCCATTATAGAGTAGCTGGTTTTGTTCTGAAGTAGTTAGCTAAGAATGTAAAGATTTGAAAATTGTTTCATTTGGGAAGGGAAGCTGATGACATAGTGGGGTTTTTCTGTGATGAAGTCATACAAGTTTAAAAAGAATGCACGAAATTCTATGTCTGAGCACAGAGCACATGAAACAACAGAAAAGGTGACTTTGCCCATGATTCAAATCTTCTCTCAGTCAATACTCAGCCTCAGGGCACCTGTCACACTTAGATTTTTTTTTTTTTTAATTATTTTTTTTTTCAGTCTGTAGTCCAGTGCTCAGTACTTTTTCTTCAGAACAGGCTGTGGCAAGTAGCTAACTGCTACAGTACCAAGTCCTACAAGGGCTCATTTATGCTGTTTCTCTGTTTCTGACCTACAGCAAGCACTGCTGTCTCCACACTATACCCTGATTTGCAGTGTACCCATCAGTTTTACTGATCTTCTTGAGCTTCTTTCACAGAACTACAAACACAAACTCATATCAACTAAATGATTCAAGTAAACTAAATTCTATCACCAGTGTTTATCTTCTATGTCTGCCCTTTGGGCCAGGCAGTTGTGGGGTAGGGATCGCTGTCCTTTTCCACATCATTATATCGCTTTTTTGAAACTATCTTCAGTTCAATAGTTATATATGCCAATTTCAAGAAGATACAACAAAGTCTATAACAATATCTTTAAAAATCCTTAGTGAAAAACTAGCTATTCTATAGGCTTGTACCTATTGATATGACAAGTGCTGTTTTACTCACTTTTGGATGTTGCTCCTTCTGCTCGACTCAAAGGAATCAAAGGAACAGTAAGAATGATAGTAATGAAGACATCTTTCACCATCATGCATATATAAAAAGCCTGAGTGAGGTCTCCTGAGCACCATGGAATTACAGTCTGTTACATGCACTTATAAATCTTTCCAGTAGCATTCGCTGGACTTTCCATTCTTCAGTTCCCCCAGAACAATATCCACTGATGAGAAGAGATTTATCAATACAGTAATGCCAATACGAGTCATAAGTCAGGAGAAATATAGCCCACTGTAAAATAATCCACTTGTAAATAAATCAGAGGCATAAAAGAGGATTTGATCTTCTCAATTAATTTGATCCATAATTAAATCATGCCTAATTTAGATATTCTTCCATTTACAATTTATATTTTCTGCCATCAAAAGCCTTGAAGCCTTTTGTTAAGTATGCTTCTCATGTACAACAGACTTGGATCCGTAAATCTACGTTACTCTTTCATTGGCAGCAGACTCTAGAAGATCTCTGCTGCTTTTCTCTAGATGCTTATTTCCCTTGCCAAGTTCTGCTTACTTTGCCTTGTGTGCTGCTGAACTGCATCAGCTGTCAGGCTGGCCAGACCTCGAACTGAATCTATGAAATGATCCAGTTTAAACAGCTGGCAAACAGCTGAATCAGTGCAACCGAGGTCGTGAGGACTGGGAAGAACTTCTCTGATATCAACTCGTAAGAGAGAAAACCGGTATCAAATCACATTCCTGTGATTTCCCGTATGCAAGAGAAACTGATATGCAAACAGATACACAGCAAATACGCGCTGAATAACAATGCAATATGATTATAAAAGAGGAATCCAAACCCAGCTGGAGAGTTCTCTTACTTAACATTACACTAAATTCACAGAAACAACTTACAATAACATTTCACAAAGGAAGTTTACAGCTTTAAAAGACCAAGAATAATTGGTTAGCTTTTATTAAAACATAATTCTGTCCCATGTTTTGAGCAGAACAAAACAAGGTGACTGTTACAGTCTCCAAACGAGAGGCTGTTACAGTGTCTGTGCCACTGAAAGACTCTAACATTATTTACACTGCTTCTGGGCAATTATTTTGAAATAATAAATTCAATGTAGCTAGCACATCTCATTCCCCATGCATGGAAACTTTCCTTTCTAGAAGTATATACAGGTCCTCAGAAGATGCCCTCTGTAAAAACAGCTTTTAATAGCTTCGCTTAGGGGCAGCAGGGGAAAAAAACCAACAAAACAAAACCAGACCCTGCTTATGTTTTCAGCAAGAACCGCTTATATGCAGCTGTTTTAGACCTGCACTGGCCCATAAAGAGAACATTTTTTTAATTCGTCTAATCTTTACAACAGGCAGAACATTCAAATACACCCTCAAGAAAAAATTGTTTAAAATAAATGAACCTGCTCCAAGAGAGGATGAAAATAAGAAGAAAAAACAAGCAATTGAAATTATGATTTGGGATTTGCATAAAGATTTCCCATTTTTTATGCAATGCCATATGGAAAAATCTATATAATCCAGCGATTCCAAGAGCTGGAGCTTCAATAAAAAAGAAACAAACACAACACCAAACAATGTGAGACTTGTCACAGGACAGCAGGAGATAGCAACTCTCTTCTTCATAGATAAATGAAAATGTGAAAGAAACAATTGTGTGTTGCACTGCTGCTGCACTCTGATTCTTTTGTTCCAAAAGCCACACTGAATCCATTAAGCTGCTGCTACGAGAGCAGGAAAAGCATGAAAGCTCTATGCCGGGCTATATTTGAGAACTGGTGCAGTGATACAGAAAACTCAGTTGCTGTTGACTGCTGTAACTACTGCTGTTACAGACACTGTTGCTTCAGGCTTCATATATAGAAGGACAACATCCCAGGGAAGAAAGAAGGAAAAAAAAAAAGAAAAAAAAGAAACAAACAAACAAACAAAAAAACAACAAAACCAGCAACCCCTCTTGCCCCCCCAAGCAATATCACATTTGTTCGTATATGGGAGGTTCTCTTCCAAAAGACTGGAACAAAATGTCCAGCAAACCCAGTGCTTGCAGAAAGCCCTCCGAGCCTGCGCAGCGTAGCCACTCTGTTCACATACAGCCAACGCAAGGCTTCTGGAAAATGCTTAATATGCTGCCTGTGAACAGATCACACACACAGACATGCTTACTGTGCATGAATGGCAGGTCTGTTTGGGCCTCCTCCTGGCTTTGAAGCGAGATGTGTGGTCTGGCCTTCAAGAAACTTTGAGCTACACCGTCTTAAGTGAAGCTTAACTGGAGGTGTGTGGGGGTAGGGTATTTCTTTTTTGCTGCCTAGAACACACAGTAGGAAAAATTGTCCGATACGAATAAATGCCAATACACTTATTATTGCCAAAGATAGATTAAATAAAATTTTCGCTTCCAAATTACAGAAACCATAGACATCTAATGAAAGGTATCACAACATCTTAAGATCTATGGTGAAACAGTTACAATGAGAAGCTAAGACTCTTCCCCTCCCCTCTCTACTCCAAGGAACATTTGCTAGCTCTGGCAGCCCAGAAAGTTAGCCAGGAAAGTAAACTTTTTATTTGTTCTCCCTCATATGCTTACAGATGACTCAATAGTACCAAAATTATTCAAATACCTAATGGAGGTAAAAAGTAGAAGGTAATTTTTCTAGCACTCATACAGCTGCCCAGTGTGGTTGTGCTATTAAAAATGAGACAGAAAAGCTGCATCTATCCTCTAAGCAAGCACACTGCTAATAAGCCAGAAAAAGTTTTGATGGTGTGTGATCATCCACAGATTAATGACTACAGAAGATAAGTCAAAGAGAAGACAAAGAGCTAGTTCTACCCCATTCTCTATCTTGCATTTATGGTGTATATGTAGGCTTCAGTTATTATCATTAAAAAATATCAGGAGACCACATTACATAAAACCCCCCAACATTTAGAACATTAAAGCTTAACAGCAGAAACGAAGGAGGGACTAAAATGATACAATGTGTTGCAGATGAAACTACAGAAATTTAATCTGATGCAGTGAGAGTCAGAAGGCTGGTATAGTGGGCAGAAAAAAGGAGCAATTGAATTGGACTGCAAACGGAGAGAATATTTAAATCACTGCTTTGAGCAGACTACCTGCAGATGCCCGAAATGCAGGGAAGCCAGAGAGAAAAAGATTATGACAAGACATCTGAACAGCAACGAGCAATTTTTAATCGGTCTTTAATATGCCTAACTTGACATGTATAAAAGAGACCTAGTTTCCAAAGGGCAGATCTTAATATTTGCTGAAAAACTGAAAACCACTAGTCAATTCTAAAATTTCTTGCTGAAATAGCTCGGGTGTGCTTTGCTCAGTTTTGCAGGGGGAGATGAAGAGCTTGGTTGCATTGCAATTGACTTAACATAACCATAATCTCCACCTCAGCAGGCATCTCGTTGGCAACTTCTGCAAAGGGCAGGGAGCAGTGGGAACAGCCAGTGCACTGTCTGTCGCATAGGGTGACCCTAAGGGAGGCTGGCTTCTCCTCCGAGCCAAGGCAAATCAGCACGGAGCTGGGCAGTGCAAGGGAAGCCGGTGCTTTTGCTGCATTCGCTACATCACTCTCAGCACACTTCTACAAGTGAAGAGCTCTGAAGTCATCATGACTGGTGCCTCACTGTACCAAGCACAGACCACCAGCACAAAGCGCCACCAGGCAGTCACCATCCCTGCTTTCACATGCAAATACCAAGTGCAGCGTGTAGATAGGAAGAGGCACTGAAGGTCAGCAGACATCCAAACCTTGCTTTATGCAGATAAAGTATAGTAGGAAAAAACACCACCCAGAATATCCACTTGAATACCGATCTTTGAACCTCTTCTGTATCAGTACTAGGTAGAGAGCACAAAAAGACGTGACTTATTGGTCAACACAAAGTAACCCCTTCTCAAAATTTTCAGACCCTCAGGAGCCCCAAGAGCAGGTAACTGTCTCACCTGCTTACACCACATAGGAACATGAAAACTTTTCACAGGCTTTTAAAAACAAAGAACGATAATAGGTTGAAGTATAGTGATATCTGGAAATGAAAAAAAAAAAAAGGAAACAGTACTGAGAAAATTGGATCAACATGGAGAAAGGTGAAAGAACAAACTCCATCAGAAAGCGCTGTTATGTCAGCACTGAAACATTTCACAGGAATGCACCCATTCTGATGACATACTGTTTAGAAAAAAATGACTACAGTCTTTGAACCACCGGAGAGGAACATTGTGAATTTACATTTAGAAATGCATTTTAGATTGTTATTTTGTTTTAAAATAGTCTTTTACATTTGATACTGTTTAAATTCACATTCACAGAGAATGCTAAACAAACTAAAGACAAGGTCTAAAAGAAAACATTTAAGTTTTAGCAAACGGAAACATTTTAAACTGACTTTTTTTTTTTACCCTGATACCTTACTGAATTTGAAAGATGGAATGTATTTTTGTTTAATATGGATTATTTTAATGTGGAACTTTCCCACAAAACAAAACCAGCACATTTCAATGAGATCCAACACATTCATTTACATTTATACATGGTCTCTAGCTGCATCACAGCATTAAAAGAGGGATTCACAGAACACAAAGTCTATCTATGTTTTCCTCCTACAGGTCACAAGAAATAACAATAAATTCTTTAAGTAGAAATATAGAATAGACTATACTAAGGTTTCTAAACTAATTTACATTCTACTTCAAGTTGGGTGTGGAGGGAATTGGCTAATAAAAAGTCTTACACACAAAATCCATTATAGGAAGGCTCATTTCCCCAAAAGTGGGTCAGAATCAATTTCAACCTTGTTAACGGGATGTGAAAGTGAAGACTCTTGAAACAAGCAATGCAGGAAAGAGATTTTAAAGTCTTTGTTTTGTACTCAACCTCTAAGTTTAACAAACACATTTTAAGGGATCAAAGCTAGCCTTTTATGAAGCATAAAACTACCTCTGCTGAAAACCATAAATTATGTATGGAGCAGGCATATTTACTAGTGCTGCTAGTAATGCAGAACATCTCTGAATGAGCACTGACTGTTGGAATGCCTCATGTTCTTTTATGATGAATTATGCAGAAAGCTCCAACACCACAACTATGCTAAGGTGCTAGAGTTCATGTACATGAGCGTTTGTGAGTCATTCAATAAGCAGGAGACCAAATATTACGTTTTTCCTTTTGCTCAGGTCCAACATTTTGCGAAGAGTAATTGCCACTAACACAAAAATGGATATATTGAAAAATGTCACATAAAATTATTGTCTTTTCCACCTCCCTTCCCTTTGTTTTCTTTTTTCCTTTTCTTCTCTTCTCCCCCACTTGCCATGCCTCTCTTCTTCAAGCGATGCAGCTGCATAAAACTTTGAAATACTGATTGGAGCGATGCACGAAATTTCATGAACAGAAATGGCATTTGAGAATATAACAATCAGCATGTCAGTTTGAGTACTTCCTCCATCATGAACAGTTAATTTTCAAAAAAGCTTTTGCTTCTTCCAAAACAAGGACATTTTCAGAACTGGTTCATTTATATTCAAAACTCAGAAGAATTTAAAGTACTAGTGAAGTGCAGGGAATGTCTACATGGCCCAGTGAGGCACAACGCATCACCTCTTCCCCCCTCTGAGGCAGTGACATCCAGAAGCCATCTGTTATGCTTCTATCAATATGCCTAGATTGCTTTGATGCATAGCTATGCCCTAGCTGTACTATTTCTGATTCGAGACCTAAGTCAGTATTTCTGGTAGCCTCACTGAACTCCACGAGTTGGTGTGTGTGCAGGGATTTTTATTAATCAGAATAAAAACCAAAGCAGAACAACAAGTGCAGGTTTTCCCATCCAAACCTGGAGCACATAAGGAGACAGCAGTCTGCTGTGGAGAAATATGTGAAGGACAAAGAAGTAGTCATCAGGCTTGTTCCAGAAGACTGGGAACAAAAAATTAGCCTAAACCCCCCACCCATACAGTCATTATGAGACTGCTTGGTTACCTGATACATGTGTGGATAGGCCACAGGTGGCTGTGAGCAGTTTACCATTTCCTAAAGTGGAATGATAAAAATCCATAGGCAAGTTATCAGATTCAACTAAAAATATAGTGAAATACAATTCATATGCCACTTGTCTTAATATAGGACTGCAGGGACATACAAAGTGCTACTAAACAATGCAATTTTCCCCCCAAAGACTTGAAGTGGTTCTGATTCCAACTAAAATACTAAAGTATTTTTTAGTCCTTGTGCTATTTGCAGATTCCAAAGTCTTTTTTATTTATTTAGACCTATACAGAAGTAAAAATATATAATTTTCTTCCTCCCTCTTTTCACACTGAAGACAGTGGTTTAGCACACTGCATTTTTTCAAACTCCTCATTTAAAGCAGGTGGTTTAATTTTCAGATCTTCAGGGAAAAATATCCATCTTGGGCTGAAACTTTATCTGTCTCATTTCAGTAGAGAGGATTCATTTTTTCCTCTTTAAGAAAGTTATAAACCTCATCTTGAATTCTTTGAAGATGAAATGCATTTTCCCTATGCTCCTAACTTCAGCAATGGCCTAGAGATTTAACAGGAAACTAGGTCATTAGAGTCCCCGATACTTTCTTTCACATAGCTAAATGACATCTCTTCTGGAATCCAAGTGTCATTTTTGCCCTTTATTCTTAGAAAAATAGATGTCAATCCCCACTAGAAACACTGTGATCATTACCTTTTGATAGAAAATTTAAATCAATGGGAAATAAAATAAGTTTGAGGTGCTGCTTCTCTACAGCTTCTGTTTCAGATCAATTTTCTAGGCTTCCTGAGCTGCCCAAGCCTCTCTTACAGCTGGGCAGTCTCTTCCTCCAATCAAGAATGAATCTAGAGGTATACAAGGCCAGTTCACGGAGTTCAGAATCAGAAAAATTCTGCTTCATTTCACACTGGTTTAGAGAAAAAGCAAACCTAGCATTTTAGTAAATTTTCATTCTACAATCTGACTTCACATTGTAATGCATTCAACAGCAATACAAAGCATAATGAATACATTACCATACTGTCGATAAGTGAATAGCAATGGGTGAAACACAAAGCTCAATGAGTTTTGAGATTAAATGGCTTATTCCAATCATAAGTGACACTAGTTGTGAAAGCCTTGTCTATCCTTTCATTGGCATCCTCCTGACACCAGCCCAGATCTCTCATTCCTCCAGCACAGCATTCCTCATCTAAGAATCCCCACCTCTCCCCCATACATTTTAAGCATGGCTTTAAATTTTACAGATTGACTGGCGTTTTGTGTTTTTCTATTATCCTCCCCCAGGATACACAATTTATATCTAATAGAAGCTCAAATCACACACTCAAGGGAACAAAGCAGAGAGAAACAGGGAAACAATGTGTAGTAAGATAATTTGCCATGAACAGCCCAGCAAGTACCATTACAGAGACCTTTATAGCTGCAAGGCCTTAATACTTGAATGACAGAAGTGACAGAACAACACTGAAAATGGAAAAAAAAAACCAACCCTAGGGCCTGGTAGGAGGCCATCCCCTGGCCTCCCAGGAAAAAGTCTGAATTTGAAATCAGTATGGAAGCTGGAAGATCTGAGCACTAGAAATATGGTTTAGTTTAATTGATATGCAAAATCTGTGTTAGCATTTAATTCAAAATCCTCTCCTGCTTATTTCAGGGGTATCTTGAGTCCCTTCCTCCCATCACCCTTCACACAGGCCCCAACTATACCAAACTCTTGTTCTTTTGTCTTGTTTTCTGTAACAGCTTTCAGCTCCCAACCACAGTGTAGAGAAGTGAAACACTGGCACACAGGCTTTGACCAGAATCCAGGGAAGGGGCTCAGACAATCTCCTCTACTTCTAGCAGCACAGAACGGAGTATTTACAAACAAGTGAAAAAGATCCACACAGTCACATGCACTTGTCTTCTGTGTAACTTGGATCCTGCTAATAAAAATGCAGGGAAGTCCTTAAAATGCCTCCTCTTGCAAGTTCTCTCTTAATGTTAGTCTATTCTATTTTCCAGTGCCAAGCTACTAACCTTCCAGAAACCAGTACCTTCACCTCAAACCGAGAGGCTAAAGAAATGAAGCCAGTAGCCTCTCAAAGAAATATGCTTTGACATTAGCCCAGCAGATGCAAAGATCACACTGGAATTTCAGTGACCTATGTCAAGCGTGGTCCTGTGGAAGTGTTCAAGTGCTCTGCTTTGCTAAAAACAAAACCTCTTACCAGCTCTGATTGCAGCAAACCCAGCTCTTATGTCACCTTTCAAGGAGACAAGGAAATACGATTCAAGAGAAAAGCACTCCAAAGCAGCATGAAGCTCTTTGGTCAGGGAGATGTGGGGATCAGTACTCATTTGGCCAAGCAGTTCAAGGGATTCAGCTGGCTCAGCTCATGAGCAGCCTCCCATTATCACACCTGTGGGGTTTCAAACACTGGAACTTTAATGCGGTGGAAAGACTTTGGGAAAACTGTGTATTTAGAGCTTTTATTTTTCACTCTGGACTTTACACACTGAGCTGTCTCCCCCAGATAGTAAGTTCATTCTGTCACAGAATCACTAAGGTTGGAAAAGACCTGTAAGATCATCAAGTTCAACTATCAACCCAACACCATCATGCCCACTAAACTATGTCCCGAAGTGCCATGCCTACATGTTACTTGAATACCTCCAGGGAGGGTGACTCCACAACCACTCTCTCAGTAAAGAAATTTTTCCCAATATCCAGCCTGAACCTCCCCTGCTGCAACTTGAGGCCATTTCCTCTTGCCCTATCACTCGTCACTTGGGAGAAGAGACCAACACCCACCTCTCTACAACCCCCTTTCAGGTAATGGTAGAGAGCGATGAGGTCTCCCCTCAGCCTCCTCTTCTCCAGGCTAAACAACACCAGCTCCCTCAACCACTCCTCATAAGACTTGTTCTCCAGACCCCTCACCAGCTTCATCGCCCTTCTCTGGACACGCTCCAGCACCTCAATGTCCTTCTTGTAGGGAGGGGCCCAAAACTGAACACAGGATTCGAGGTGTGGCCTCACCAGTACCGAGTACAGGGGCACGATCACCTCCCTACTCCTGCTGGCCACACTATTTCTGATACAGGCCAGGATGCTGTTGGCCTTCTTGGCCACCTGGGCACACTGCTGGCTCATATTGAGCCGGCTGTCAACCAACACCCCCAGGTCCTTTTCTGTGGGGCAACTTTCCAGCCACTCGTCCCCAAGCCTCTAGAGTTGCATGGGGTTGCTGTGACCAAAGTGCAGGACCCGGCACTTGGCCTTGTTGAACCTCATCCAATTGGCCTCGGCCCATCGATCCAGCCTGTCCAGATCCCTCTGCAGAGCCTTCCTACCCTCCAGCAGATCAACACTCCCGCCCAACTTGGTGTCGCCTGCAAACTTGCTGAGGGAGCACTAAATCCCCTCATCCAGATCATCGATAAAGATATTAAAGAATACCGGTCCCAAAACTGAGCCCTGGGGGACTCTGCTTGTGACCGGCCACAAACTGGATTTGACTCCATTCATCACGACTCTCTGGGTTCTGCCGTCCAGCCAGTTTTTAACCCAGTGAAGAGTACACCTGTCTAAGCCATGAGCAGTCAGCTTCTCCAGGAGAAATCTGTGGGAGACAGTGTCGAAGGCTTTACTAAAGTCCAGGTAGACAACATCGACAGCCTTTCCCTCATCCACCAGGCGGGTCACCTGGTCATAGAAGGAGATCAGGTTGGTCAAGCAGGACCTGCCCTTCATGAACCCGTGCTGGTTGGGCCTGATCCCTTGGTTGTCCTGCACGTGCCCTGTGAGCACCCTCAAGATGAACCTCTCCATAATCTTCCCCAGCACCGAGGTCAGGCTGACAGGCCCGTAGTTACCCGGAACCTCCTCGCAGCCCTTCTTGTAGATGGGTGTCACGTTGGCAAGCCTCTAGTCATCTGGGACCTCCCCTGTCAACCAGGACTGTTGATAAATGATGGAGAGTGGCTTGGCAAGCTCCTCTGCCAGCTCCCTCAGCACCCTTGGGTGGATGCCATCAGGCACCATAGACCTGTGAGTGTCCAGGTGGCATAGCAGGTCATTAACTGCTTCCTCCTGGATCATGGGGACTTTATTTTGCTCTCCATCCTTGTCTTCCAGCTCACGGAGC
Organism: Gavia stellata; assembly: GCF_030936135.1. NCBI lineage: Eukaryota > Metazoa > Chordata > Aves > Gaviiformes > Gaviidae > Gavia > Gavia stellata. The sequence goes on along the minus strand of NC_082594.1, from coordinate 115,152,275 downwards.
TGAATACCCTGAGGATACCTGGTCTGGCTATTAAAGACTGAGGCAAAGAAGGCATTAAGTACATCAGCCTTTTCCTCATTCTTGGTGACAATGTTCCCTCCCGCATCCAGTAAAGGATGGAGATTCTCCTTGGCTCTCTTTTTGTTGTTAATGTATTTACAGAAGCATTTTTTGTTATCCCTTATGACCATGGCCAGATTGAGCTCTAGCTGGGCTTTTGCCTTTTTAATTCCGTCTCTGCATGACCTAACGAGGTCCTTGTATTCTTCTTCAGTTGCCTGTCCCTTCTTCCAAAGGTGATAAACTCTCCTTTTTTTCCTGAGTCCCAGCAAAAGCTCCCTGTTCTGCCAGGCCGGTTGTCTTCCCCGCTGGTTCTTCTTACAGCACATGGGGACTGTCTGCTCCTGCGCCTTCAAGATTTCCTTCTTGAAGAAGGTCCAGCCTTCCTGGACCCCTTTGCCCTTCAGGACCATCTCCCAAGGGACCCTCTTGACCAGTGCCCTGAACAGGCCAAAGTCTGCCCTCCGGAATTCCATCATAGTGATATTGCTGACCCCCCCCTCCTTACTTGGCCAAGAATTGAGAATTCTATCATTTCATGGTCGCTAAGCCCAAGATTGCCTCCGACCATCACTTCTTCCACCAGTCCTTCTCTGTTTGTAAACAGCAGGTCAGGCAGGGCACCTCCCCTGTTAGGCTCCCTTACCAGCTGTGTCAGGAATTTATCTTCCACACACTCAAGGAACCTCCGGGACTGTTTCCTCTCTGCTGTGTTATATTTCCAGCAGACGTCAATGGGTATGATATCTTCTAATACTTTGCACAGGACTGAAATTCATTAATACGGGGTAAAAAGTGATACCAAGATGAAGGTAGGGCCTCACTTTGCTTGGTCAACTTAGTTCTGTTGCAAATGTCTTCTGCAATACAAACCCCTTATTTCTTTCTGCATTTTACCTTCACCTCTGATTGCAATATAGTGGCAATCAGATGGAAAGGAGAAAGGTATTTGGAGTCTTGACTCTGGCACCTACAAGACCTAGCCACCCATGTGTCCAGGTCCGTGGTGGATACCACATTATTTTTTCTCCATAATCTTCTTAAACATCTTTAAAGAAAAATTTAAACACTTGTAAAATAATCTTTCTTCATATCTAGCGACTTACTGGGCATTTACCTTCCCATGCTAAGTTAAAACAAAAGATAAAACAGCCCATAAGGCATCTGTATCATGTTTTCCAAGACACATCATCTGATTCACATTCTCCTTTCTCCTTAACATCTTTCATGTTACATTAATGCCCATGCATATTAAAAGAAACTAGTTACACATACTAAACAAATAGTAATAAATATCCTCTCAGATCAGGTGACAGGCTGGAATCTGAAGGGGTTATATATTATACCACAATTTTACTTGTCCCATGGAAAACAGGAAGATACAGAATCAGTTTTCCTTGGAAGAAACATGAGAAAATAGAAAAGAAACATCAAACTAGAGAAATTCTAAGACATTAAAAGAGAGTCGGTTAAATAGTTAGCTATTAAATTGGACAAGAAGCCTCCAACTGTGACAAAAGGTAGTGGGATAAAACCAGGAAATCACTGGAGAGATATTTCCATAAATTCATTTAGTATAAGAGAGACCAATGAAGAAAAGGAAGTGACAAAAAGGAGTACAGTTTAGAGGCATGTTTTGAGTGCTTAATTCAAGTGCAGATTTCTCAGGAAGAGCATACTGTGCTTACCTTACAACCAGTATATAAAGCTGCCTACTAGGAGACAAGGATTGCAGTTGTCACTAACAATGCCAATTTCGACAAGAAATGGCAATAATACGTAATTTTATGAGGCACATGTGTTTGTTGCAGTAAATAGATGACGCAACCTTGGGTTAAGAAGGGAAAATGTTTGAGGGTCATTGGAGGGATGAAAAGACTTCGATGAATTCTGCTAATGCTGTCTGATCAAGTACTGAGATACACCAAAATGCATGAGCTGATTTTCTTTAGTGAGCCAAGAAAAAAAAAAATCAAGCAAAAAAACCCCACCTTAAACTAACTTTGCAATAAACTCTTTAATTGCATGGCTATTTGGAAAGCACATCTTCTAACCACAAAGCTTCTTTTTACCAAACACCAATAAGTTCAGATAACCTTGTATGAATTCTGATGCCAATTCAAAGGCACTCAAACTGCTTTTTGAGCCTCTGTTAGCAATCCAACACTAAGTCACCAAGCTAATAATTATGAGGCATTTCAAAATCCTTCTGTATTGTCCCTAAATTGGCCTGGTTATATTTAAAAAAGAAACAATCAATCCCCCTCAGGGTCCCCACCCCTCGCCTTTTCTTTCATGCAGGTAAATTCACTGGCATTTTCTGAAACACTGGAAGCAATGTGCAAGAAAACCTATGACCCAAAGATGCTGACAGATGTACCAGTACAAAAGTTGGCTCAGAATCAAGGAAGCTATTTATTTCTTAGATATGTGGTACAATAACTAAGATATTCCAGATATTTACATTTACTTTACCCCCAATTTTAAATACACAGGTGGACTCACTGACTTCAGGAGAATTGCAGGCTTAACTTTAAGCACATGAGTAATTGTTTACAGGATCAAGTTCCAAATATATAATCCATACAAGCCTGATGCTTCATCTCTCTACATGGGAAAGCTGTAAAACCTTCTTCAAATGAAATTCTCTGCAGAGTGTAGGCAACTGCAGTGCATTACAGGAGGAATTAGAGGTTTGCTCTAGCTGAAGAAGTTTGAAGCTGAGAATGGGAAAGTATACATACCTTTAACACAAACACTGACAAACTCTTATTAAATGCAGTCTGTCAGAGTTAAAACCAAACTCCTCTCTTTTCATGTGGAACTTGGTTTATGTTGCTGTAATGTAATAATACTTATACCAGAGATAAACAACTTTTCCAATTTATAACACTTTCTACTGAGTAATAGCAAAGTATTTGAAAAGTTATTCAATTTCCCTCCTGACAGTATTAAACAATGAGGAAAAAAATACAGCTCTCCTAAGTTTACCAAATATATTTTAACATGTAATAGTCAACATTCTGCACTACAAAAATTACTTTTCAAAACTTTATTATAGCTAACAAGCAGACCTTATGGTGAAGATTGTCAATAGTATGATCCTTTCTTGGACAGATTCATCTTCTGTTTAATTCCCATTTCACGCAAGAGATTAAATCCTGTTCATGGGGAAAGGAAAATGCTGGCAATTCATAAATGCATGCACTTACAGAGAAGCAATTCAGAATGCTGACCTATACATTTTTGGTCAATAAAATAGCTTGGAAAATCTGGAGAATTATATCAAAAGCACGTGAACTCTATGCTCTTGTTTCTAACAGGACAGTATTCTTGCATTACTTCAGAAGGAACCAGTGGCATGTCCCTATATAATCGACTGCTTTCTTATTTTTTTTCTATGCTTACTCTTTGAGCACTTTTGTATTTACATACTGTTGGTAGAAATTAACACACTGTTACATATAACAAACAATCTCTATGAGAGGGAAAAAGGGGGAAAAAAACCTCCACAAAACCAAAACAAAACCAAAAAGATATGCAAAGATTGAGAAATCTAGGTCATAACTCTTCCTGTTCTTTGTAAAGGAAATACAGAGAAGCAAGGAATATAACAAAGACAACCAACAGCACTAAATGCCTCCAGGACTAGATAAATTAAAATAAAATTTTGAATGCTTTCACTGGAAACACAACTCTTTCTCAACGGACAGACTGCCTCAAAACAGTTTTCTATTATTGAGGCTGAACTGCTCAACAGGAAGCATTTCAGACTAAGAAATGAAATGAGAGACCATCGGGAGATTGTCTGCAATCTCCAAATGGTGGTTTAGTACATAGAAGGAGAGCAGTATGGACACCACAGTAAATTCAGATTTATCACTGTAGCAGTCTATACAGAAGAGAAAAACAGTCCTAAGGCTGGATATGAAAAGCATTCACATGCATGAGACATGCTGGTGAAAAGATGTGCCTAATTCAATTAGTGAACAGGTAAGAAACAAGCAAAATATTTGCATGTTAATGCAAGGAATATGGACAGCAAAATGCAGGAACTGTAGACAAGTGCCTTCTGCTACAGGAATGAGAGAAATAAGATGGAATAGCAATCATGGTTAGAATACCACAAGACCGTGAGTTTTTCCTGAAAGATAAAAATAAAGGTAAAAGTTAGCTGGGTCCTAACAGCAACTCCATGAAAAAAAGGGATGGCAGAAAAGATTTTTCTTTGGGCCAAATTGATTTTGAAGAAGTTGGCAGATGGGATTTTATTGGGAATTATTCTAGTTCTTTAGAACTAGATTTGGTTGTGTCGTAGACAGACCTTTCTGACAATGCTAAAGAAATTTTGCTGCAATGAGATAATTTTCAGAACGCATGCAGTGCTAACAATGGCAAGACCTCTTAGTAACAGGATGCACAGGAGACCCCCTAAAACCAACAGTGGTGTTGATCAAAGTGTTCCTAAAGCAAGGCTCTTTATTCCCAGTTTCACCCTTTAAGTATTGTATTCAACACAAAAATAGAGGAAAAGATGCGCTAATTAATCTAGCCAGAAACTGCATTTAAAGTCTCTCATGATGTGATATATAAGGTTTCATAACTTTTTTTAACGAAGGCTGATGATATCAGTGTAAACCAACAGACTTTCAGAGGTGGGAAGAAGGATATTCCCAGTACCCTCAGCAGTGCTAAATACTGTTCCAGTAGCAAATCTAATGAAATAATTTTTATCAGAAGGAAAGACTTTGGCTTTCCAGCTTGGAACCAGCTACAGGACATGCCAATAACTTTTGCTCCTGGCCTCTTTTCTGGCCCAAGCATGGGGAAAGCATCTTAAAGACAGTCTAAGCAGGAGAAGCACTATGTCAAGACCATAACAGATTCCTGTACCACCTATGAGACACACAGACACAGAAGCTAGCTGAAGCAGCTAGCGTGAGTGTAGTCTGTTATATACAACATATCTCAATACTATACTATGTTTTGTCCTTTCGCAACTTTGTTCCGTAAATGCAAAAATCTATGTTTTTAAGTAAATATACCCTTTTACTCATAATCTTGCATTCTAATAAGCTAAGTAAATGATCTGACAGACAAGATATTAATCTCTCCTGGTTATTGGCACGCTGGAACAGGTGTTGAGCTCCCCACGACACCACACCAAGTTATTGACAGGGTAACAAGTTGTGCCTCCCCAGGAGCAGCAAGCCTGGTTGTGAGTGATACTGCATGTATTCAAAGAGGAAAAATCACTCCCTGGTTGTCACGGATCACTGTGAAAACTCTACAACAGAGAGCATGCCTGAATCCTAAGAATTCCCAAAGGAAGGTATTATAACATAAAATAATGCTATGAATGCCTGAAAAAAAAGAAAAATATATAATCATTTTAAAGGCCATTACTGATGCACTGATAAACCAGAGAGTGTGACTAACAAGCATACCGGTAACAAATTACAGACTAGGATTTGTGATATATGTAGCATGTTGGAAGACTATGGAAGATACATTTAGGCACTTGTAGAATTCTATGCAAAAAGGTGCAAAAACCAGGAAATGTCCAAGAAAGTCCTTTAAAGATACACAGCTTGGCCAAATACAATACTGCTGGATATGTAGCACAAAGAATTACTATAGGTACTTAGTATACAGATAAATTAACAAGCCAACTACAGAGTGAATGAAAAATACCCAGCAGAAAATTATAATAATAATAAGGATGCATAAAACCACCTATCAGGAAATTATTATATATGAAGTATAGCTGTAGTTTAGATTACATTAGACATAATTTGTATTTTTTGAATCCCACTGCTTGTGGTTTTATCACCACTAAACAGCATTATACTTGCTAAATATCAGTTGTCTTGACTAAAACACCCTACCTAATAAATCCACCATCAAGTCATCTCATGTAGATCGGCAAGGGTAAGTGAATTTGTTCCCTGGAAATGAGCAGGAAGAGGTAAAAGAAGGGATCAGAAACTCTGGTATAGTCAGCTGAGACCAGCAAATTAATACGAAGTTAACAAACATAGATCAGTCAAGTCTAATCTGATTGCTGGCAGACAATAGAAATTTGGTAGCTTAATCTTAAATGTGTTAGAATGAGATCCCATATACACAGCATGTAAATTAGGCAGAAGATACCAGCACAGGAAATGTGGGAACTTGCTTACGAGAGATGGTGTTAGGCTGGAGCTGAAAGGAAGAAGAGACTTGAGGGAATTCATTAATGCTTGTGCTTTTTTCAAGGACTTTGCTTCATTATTTCTTTTTTATATTAATAATAATTTTATTAACAGGCAGCATGAATTAATGACAAAATCTTCAAAGGTATCATTCAAATAGAAGAGCACTGGTACATCTCATAGAAAGTACTGGACAGCCTTTAGGACTACAGTAATAGAAATGAGAAAAAAAGCCTTGTACTTGGGGATTAAAAATTGACTAGCTGAGAACAACCGAGATGGAAGAAGACACGTTTTCTCATTTATCACTGGATGACTATGAACGACCAATATGAAGCAGCTTGAAAGAGAGCAGTCATAAGACAAGCCAGTTGAAGTATTTCTGGTAGATGCAGGAAGGCTTGATAGAAAAGATGGGGTGAGCCCAGGTAAAACATTGCAGACCATTCTGCTCACTTTGTTCAACAGCAGCCAGTTCACACTGCAACACACCAGAAAGTATAATGTAGCCCAGGCCATCCTGGAAAGAGAAGAGACTGAAAAATACCTGGCTGTCTAACCAAAATGAAGACTTAGAGAAGAGATGATAGTTATCTGCGTATTACTCATGGAGATTAAAAACGAGGAGGAAGAAGATGATCAGTTTACAATTACAGATAATCTTGGCATAAGAAAAAGTTATGTGAATAAACTGCTTCTAGAAATTAGAAGAGCGTGCCTGACAATTGCAAGGGAAGGGTTCACAGTTTCCCTAATCATAAAACTAGCTGAGGAGGAAAACAAATCAAAACCAAACAAAACAGAAAAAACCCACCAAAAAACCAACCGAACAACCAAAAAAACCAGCTTTTCAGAACGCATATATGGAGGAGGTAATAGGTGATGCCTATAAAAAGAGACTGGATTTGATCAAGAATGTCTTTTATAGCTGTCCACATTCCTCAAGACCACACACAATTTCCTTTTAAAAAGCAGCCAAACGGCTAGAATACTGTACCTCAAAAAGTCAATCAAATTCATGTCCTCTGGAAAACATGTTACATTCTTCAGGTAAGACTGACAAGTTTCCAGCCGAAATCTCTGATACGACATCTTATTTTAAGGAATTGTCATGGGAAATAATGCTTTTCTTTTCACAGAAGCATTAAAGAAAGTAAAATTTGTTTTTAAAAAGGTAAAGTTATAAATAGTTGCCACTAACCTACACAAATGACTGAATATATTTTGAAAGATATTTAGACCAAATCAAGATGGTAGCTGAATATAGGAGAATGAGTAATAGAAGATTACGAAACTGCCTCCTGTGTTACTGGAACATACCAGAAGGAAAGAAAAAAGCCGAAGAAAAGAAGGAGGAAAGGACCAGGAAAACATGCTATATTGGTCAGCAGGCAAGGTGGATACAACTGTACAGCAGGGGTGGAAGCTGTCCGAAAGTAAATGGAAGGGAAATGCCGGCAGAGCACGTTATGTGCATTTCCCTGACGTTGGAACATGCTTCCTAGCTGGTGTCCCAGAAACCAGAAATTTGTAATGTCTCAACAGTGCTACAAGGCCCACTTTTTCTCCTGAGCTTCTGGAGAGAGAAAAAGCCAAAGATCATAGGAATTTTATTATGTCTGCTCTGGAGAAGCATTTATTTTACTTGTCTGCCTCTTGGGGAACATTTATTGTTGGAGTGGGATGGGCAGTCCATTACGATAATCATTACAAAAATTAAATTCTGTAAGAGAAGCCCAACCATAGGAGGAAAGTCTATTCATGCTATTCATTTCTGTACATAACATTATCTGAAAAGAATGTTAAATTATTAGCTCATTAGTTTTTTACACTTGTAAATTCCTAAAATGTAAATGGACATCAACACAGGGATTGATATTCTGCCTTCATTTCTGAGCTGCTACTTGCGAAGCGTTAGCTGACACCCTTTACATTTCCAGAAATCAGTGAAAAATAAATACAATAAGTACTATCCCCCAAAATGAATGAAAACAAATACTTCTGAAAGAAAACTAAGGACAGAAAAAAAGGGACTGCAGAAAACAGACATCTTGAATCTACTAAGTATGGCATGAAAAGCGGAAGTTTCTACCTTGAGAAACTTAGGGTTATGTATAATTGCTTCTAAATCCAGCTACAACAAATACTTTAAGTACTTCTCCAGATGCACCACACACAACATGTATTATGTATGTATATAGAAATAAGAATAATAGAAAAAAGATATGAATAGAAAAGCCAGCCCTCACAAATGAAAAAGGGTTTCAGTACTCTCAGCAACAGTTAACAAATGAGAAGCGAGCCTGTGGGAGACCAGTTGGATGTATTGTATTGTGTACAGGTACTGATATAAATCAGGAGTCTATAGTCTTATCTTTGCTTACCCAATCTAAACCAGCACAGTTAGGAAAGCCAGAATTTGGCAAACTGACAGTGACTTCTAATAGCAGCTGTAAGACACAAGAGGAACTGCAAAGTCCAGGTTGAACCTCTACTGCTGACTGCTGCAAAGGCCCGCTGCATTTGGAGCCATCACACACTATTCCTTTCCATTGCCCTCTTTCCAGTGTTTCCCTCCCTTCTGAAATCTTCACTTAATTTTATTTTGAACTCCTTAATTCTCTTGCTCATTTCCCTTTGAAGGATTTTTGTCAAGTTACAGCATTTTAAAGATTTTTATCATATTTTATAAACCACATAATAAATTTAGAAGGTTGTTAGGTTGGAATCATGACTTCTGGTTTGTTTTTAGCTCTTTAGGGAACAGAATGCTGATGCAAAAAATGAAAGATCCAACATTTACACTGTTTTTTCTTTATTACTAAAACTTTTATTAGTTTCAGAGATGTCATTGTAAGTGTTCACCACAAAAAAAAAAAAAAAAAAAATTATCTATTATCATTACAGTATTTAGCTTCTGGACCTGATTTCATAGAATCTGCCTCCTAAAAAGGAAATCCTAAGATTTTCTTTTTCCTGGGGTACTGGTACTGACATACTTTCAGCTACAGCAATCTGTGAAGAACAGGAACACACTTGTTCATCTGTTTAGCTTTCCGAGAGCCAGCAACAGTTTCCAAAACATAAATGACTTAGGTTCCTACTGAAATTTGCAGTTATTGGCAATAGGCCAAATAGAGTTCTGGGTCTTTTACTTGAGCTGAGAAGCCGCATAAAGGCAATATGATGTAGCTAGCTAGTTTTTGTAAGAGATGAAATTCACTTTATCAGCTTAATGGAAAAGGAGTTGGTGTTCTGTAATCAGGTGAGTAGTGAGTGAAGATGTTAATTCAGAATCAACAACCTAAGGTGCATGGTAAGTGAACACTTCATATTTCTCTCCATCTCTAATGATCCACCAGATCTTGCAGTCAATAGATCCACATGAATAATCCCGTGATTGTTTCTAATCAGACCAGATTTTTGAGGTAGTTTTGCATGATCAGCACAGGAACAAAAATCCCTACATAGTACTCTGCTCAAGTGTTTTCCGCTAACGTTCCCTTATATGCAGTCCATAATCTAATTAAAATGTGAGGAAGACCTTGAAGTTATTAGCCCTTGAAGGAATCCCAGAGTAACACAGAGCATAATGCTTACTTACAAAGAAATTCTAGAGATCCTCTATAGAACAATGGGAGCACACAGGGAAAAGTCTTAACTTCCTTTCTTCTGTTCCTATGCCTGAACCAAGAAACGAAGCTAGTATTAACATAAAGCACCAAACATTAGCAGCAAAAGTGAATCTTCAGCCATTTAAACACCATGTGTTTCACTGACTGCTGTCAGTGAATTAAAACACTGTCAGTATTATAACAAATTCTCTGGAGATCTGATCTCACACAGAGATTTAAGAAGCGGATCTTGAGAACTCAGCTAATGCGGAGAATCAGTGTTAAGTGCTATGTTTTTCAAAAGAGCATTTGAGAAAAAAGTCTTTCCTTTTATTTAAAAGCACTCTTCTCTCCACTTTCTTTGGTTAAAAAAGCATATTGGAACAAAGCCAAGCCTGAAAGAAAAGCCTCTGTTTTAAAAAGCATCTATAACTATCAACAGAGAAGTAAAAATCAGTGATTGTGGGTTTGCTGTAACCCGTACACCAACTGTATAATTTCTCCAGTCTTTAGGTATTATCATCAAATACCTTTTCTCAGAAATCAGAAATTTCATCTCAATAGAAGTCAAGGAATTTAGATATTTGGGACAAAGAGAAGTCCACAGCCTGCTTCAGAGCAGCAGCTCCATCCAACTGCCAGATATTAGGAAGTCAAGCCCGCCTATTCCACAGCACATACAAAATACAGTGAACACAACCTGGGCACTCACTATATCCTTTTCATTGTGCTTAAATAAAAAGTCTAGACTCTGAAGCAAAGTGTTTTGCCTGGCTGGAATCTGATAATTGATTTCATTGAGCCAGCACACAGCAATATGTGTCTGTGCCTCATGTGTTCACGATATTTTCATATCCAAAATGCAATGCACTGCCTATGAAAATTCTTTGCAGATAGCCATAAAGGCTCAATGCTCAATACCACGACCAGATTTACAACAGTACATCCATTCAGACAGCAAATAAAGCAACTAAATTTCCAGCAGAGTTCTATTCAGGTATGACAAGCTCTCCTAATATGCTGCTTTTGACAGTCTGGTCCCAAATACTTAACAACCAAACGAGGGCAGACAAATTGAAAAAAAAGCAATCAGAATTTGTATTAACCATTGGGAGGGAAGAGTTGCCTATCTGAAAGTTGGGGAATAAGAACTGACAAAATGCTTTAGTTGAGGATAACTGGGTCCACTTCAAAAGGGAACATCCTCCCTAGAGTCCCTCTCCCATTAACTGTGTTGCACTTCACAAGAATGAAAACAAACATTATCTTACTCCACCTCAAACTCTTCTACACTGGTTGTTAAACTATTTAGTCAATAAATGACTGACGTGTTGGCTCAGTGTAGATGTCTCTCAAATGAAAAGGGCATGTCAAGAGCAATAGCCTGCCCCTACTGATCTCTTTTCAGTGAGGCTTTGTACTTTCCTTTGCTGTTTCTGTGTTGCTAGAGGTGCTTTATTCCATGGTGACCTACAATTTTAATGAGGATGTTATATTACCAAAACTATTAATAGTTGCTTTGTTTACATCTCTTCTGGAAAACATACCAAAATAAAATGCATTAAAAGCAGTAAAGAGGACATACAGGCTTGTATTACTGCTGTTTCCAGTGCTGCTAACACAGTCCCTCAATCTAAGAAAGGACAAACTAATTCATGTTTTGGCAGTCTCCTTGGTATGCAGCAGAACTTGGGACCTTGAATGGCAGAAGGATTCTGGCTAGAACTACAATGGTGTGCATTTGTACTGTGTAGACACAACATTATGTAGAAATATCAGCTGTCCCAGTATTGGAAAGATCTTTGCTAGGGCCAAGTATTTCCCAGATATAATTGCAAAGGGTAAAGAGCAGTCAGCAACTTTGTTAAGAACTATTATCATCATTATGATTCCAGCTTTCTCCTTCCAAGGATCAGCTAAAGTGTGTAAAGAAAAAAATTATAGCAACGTATTTCGTGAATCTTCTAAAAAAAACCTCAGAACTCAGGCATCTGCTTTCTCTTTCAAATCTCTTTTCACAAATGGCATATATATTTTGCTGAAGTAGATATATACAATTTTTTGAGAGACTAATGTAATGATAATGTTTTATATTATCTGATGGAAAACTGAAACTATGAAATAACCTATTATCTTGATCTAACGTGAACTTTTGCCTTTAGGAGGATTTAAAAAAAAACAACAACAAAATCCAACACATTTTTATGTTTAGAGACTAACCATTAAATTGAAAATTCCATACTCTTTTCACCAAAATAGAACAAGAACTGGAGAAAAACAGTAACAATTGCCTACCTAAACTCATTTCTCAAATACCTGTTCCTCTGTAAGTGTTGACAGCAAAAGTGTGCAAGGAGGAGCAATAGGTTTCATGTATGCTTTCACAGTCCTTCTGCACTCTTAATATGGTCATTTTCAAACCTTTTTTTTTTTCTTTTTCTGTGCACTCTCTTCACAGACAAGCATCAAATTTTGTTCTTCATCACCAGTTTCCTCCCCATCAGAACCACTGAATATGAGAAAAGTCTGGCCTTAAGTGCCATGAGAAATCACAGAGGAAAACCGTAGCAGACCTAGGAATGAAATCCAGACCTTTCAAACTCACAAGTTTAGCCATGGGACATGATTTAATCAGCAGAGAAAAGCACTGGACCTCCGAGGTTACATACTGGAAGCAATGAGTAAACTACAGGGGAGGGAATACCGAAGATACAGTAAAGGAATGGTTATTAAGGCTTCATTGGCTTTGTTGTTCTCCCCCGCAAAGTACAATCATTTACAAATACCAAAAGTGCTTTTACTACCTTAAAGTGAAAATTCTACCTTTAGAAGGTGAAATTATATTTTGAATAAAAATATCAGAAGAAGAGTTTACAAAGAAGAGCTCCTTTATTTCAATAGCACTAGAATATCTGAAAAATTTCAATCAAGCTTCAGATCATGCTATGCTACTACAACAGCCTTGGCAAGTTTTTTGTAATGACCTTGTATTAAAGGTGGAATCTGACAGGTTTTCATTTCTACATGTCTCAATGGTGAAAGCTTGTAACCATAAATAAATGCTCTTTCAAACTACTGAGAGTTATGGAGTTTCCCTAGGCTCTATATTGGATTCACACTTTCAATATCTATACGCTTCCACTAGTTTGTATTTTTTGCCGTAATGTTGCAGTGCGTCATTTTTATACAGATGATACCCTGATTTATCTATCCCTCAATAGAGAAAACTCTGTGACAGCAGAGCTAATGCCTGACTGATGTTAATAACTGCATAGCTCAGAACTTTGTGAAAATAATGCAAATAAGACAAATAGCAGTATTTGTGTCTCCTTTGTGTACATTTATTTCATCCTGTTCCTAACATGGACAGCTGCTGTGTTACTTGCTTGATTTCAGGGTACTTTTACCTTGAATGAGAAATACGCTTGGCTAATTACATATACTGAAAAAAGGATCTAAACTGTAGGTCTTCCATACAGGGAATTCTGGTCAATACAATTTATCCTTGTTTGTCTGGTTTTCAGTCAAAAAACCGGGATTACTTAAACCTATTACTTACCAAGATGACAAATACTTATGTAGAGCAATGCAATAATCTTTATCATATGCTGTAAGAAAATCAAAGAGATGGCTGGGTAGAACGTGATCATTGATGGAGATCTGGTGAAGTCTTGAGAAACAAACTGATCCCTAACTAAAAGATAATGAGAGTCATTGCACAACTACGCAGGCAATAACAGGGTATATTTGTACAACATTCTTCACACGATCCCTCCTGACTTAAACTTCAAATAAGCTGATACCAATTTCATTGACATAATGAGAACAAACAAAATAAATCAAGTGAATAAAGTCCACAGTGATCTTTGCCTCTTGGATAAGATGCATTTAGAGAGTGTATCAAACTGCTATGATGATTTATATTAGAGATTGAGATGTATGCTTTAAGTAGTGTCGCTAAAGCTAAATTCAGTCTTATGTTTCTGAAGGAAAATCAGTTTCCTCGTTCAAAGCAAAGCAGAAACAACATACCTCTGCATTTGTAGAACAGAGCACTGAAAGAAAAAAGTGATTTACAATAGAACTCAAAAATAAGGACAATTTCTTTGGGACACATATGCAATACAAGTGAAGAAAAAGATGCATCTCAAAAATCTCCTGGATATCCAACAGGCTACAGAAACTAGTACTGTTAGTATCAAACTTGTGAGGAAAGTGAAATAGAGTTAAAAGCATTTACAGTACTTAAGTGTGTAGCATTAAGTCTGAAAAAAGTTTGAAGGCATCAACAGGACAGCCCCTAGAACCCACAGAAATACAGCTTTTACAACAGTTTTGGAGAGAGAATATAGTATTGTGTATATATAGACTGAGTGGGTAGTACGGTAGTACTTTGTGATGAGAAGCAGTGGGACCATGGTATGAATGTTACTTCTCCCTGAGAAAATTAAAAATAGAACTTCATACATAGCTAAAATGGGGAAAAGGAGCATTGCAGAAATAGCTACTAATCCACCATGTTTTTATATAGATTGGATAGTACGAATCCTGCAACGTTAAGGCAGTTACATCCTCCCCTCTGCAAAAAGACTCTTCTTGGGAATTTCACTGTTTCTAATCTGTGGGCCTCAGGAGTCTCAGGAAAAGGAAGGAATGTTGTACTTCTCAACAAGCAGATGATAAGAGATCTTTCTGGAGAACTTGCTTTCTCCTCCTTCAACAGCAGTTGGCCTTCATAATCTCCGTTTTTTTACAGGGAGTTGTCATATTCATTCCCAATGCCAAAAAAACTATCAGAAATTCCTATTTAAATTTTGAAGGGTTATAAAGTCAAGTGTCTAACTTCATGAGGTTAGTGGGGCAGCTCTGGAAATAACTTTTTAAATAGCAGCTGACACGGAGCACATCAGAGAATTGAAAACATGGAGCGCAGAACTCCATTCCTCAACTAATTACATTTGAATGAATACACTCGCCTCTGTCTTTCACCTGCTGACTGAAAATTGACACGCTATTAGCAGCTCTGATAAGACCACTGAGCCTGGAAACCATAGTTAACTGCTGCCAGAAGATATCTGAAATAATATTGTCACCAAAAAGTCACAACAGCCCTTCTTAAGAGGTCAAGAGGTCTTCAAACTGGTGTTTTGATAGCGGAAATGCTAATTTACAGAGCTCAAGTTGAACAAATCTCATCTGGTGCATTAAGAAACAGTCCTTAAAATATTCATGCACTGAAAGAACTCCAGTCAGATGGTCTGAGATTTTTAGGTGGCATCTTTGGTTTCTGCTTCATCAAATTCAGTGCTATGAATGACTATTTTCATGTTTAATTTTACCCCTTACTCTTTCAAATCCTGATGAACTAGAGTTCTTGGAAATATCACAAGTATTCTGTCCAGAACATAAGTGTCCTGTGGCAGCATCCACCCAAGGTAGTCCAAAGTAAGATCCTTCCTTCTATGCAAAATCCAAGTATTTACCCTTTCTGGAGACCACCAAAAATTTTCATGCAGTTTCTACTAGGTAATGGAAAGTATAAAAAAGAAATAAGAAAACAATGGTAAAATAAAGCAATGAGAGCGCAAATCTAACCAGGAGCTGTGGAATCTCTGACCCTTGAGATACTTCAATTTGACTGGATGGCTCTGAGCAACTAGATCTAAGTAGGCCTTATTTACACAGGTGGCTAGATCCAGATGACCTGCAAACCAGATGACCTTCCAACCTAAACTAAGTGGTACAAAGTAAGGGTAAACTAGAAGTTCAACAGCTGCTTTACACCACTTAATGCAAACAGCCTTCAACAAAGTCCAAGAAAATACTTAAGAAAAGAGCACTGAATGCAATGTTTGAGAGCAAGGGCTCTCCTGTTCTGTTTATAGACAATCCCACAAGGAGCGGGAGAGAAGTTGGAGAGCAGCAGGAGTTTTCTCATGCTAACAAAGCACAAAGAAAATTTCAAGACAGGTGGTCTCGTAGAACATCACCTACTAACAAGCTCTGGAACCCTCAGATCTCAGGGCAGGCATGAGTGTCAACTTCACCTTGCTGAAAATGGCAGCACAAATTCCAAACTTTCAGAAAGGAAAGATGAAGATCCATAAATAGGAGCATAGTCGTAAGAGTGCTGGATTTCAGGGAGACAAATGCTGAAAGAGAAACTCCTCTTGCAGCAAAGCATTCCCTCAGTTGTGAGTTCCCATTTTCAATGCCGTATTAGACAACTGCTTGCCAGTTAAGTGTTTATGATACTTCAAAAGGAGGAACAGATCCTTCTTTACTGCTTAGACAGAGCAATGTGAAAAGCAGTAAGACATCAGCTACTTTATGTCTTCCACCACAGGAGATTACAAGATGGGTCCTATGCTTTTGGTAAAAGATGGAGCTATTGCAGGACTGAATTCCTTGTGGATATTGGGTACCTTCGTTACAGGGCTGTTCAACACCAAAGGAAAAGCTGATGACTTCTTAAAGGCACAGTGCAACTGAGCAAGAGAACTCCAAAGATAATGCATAGCTACAGATTATGAGATTTTCTCTTATCACAGTGTCAAACCCAGTTTACTATATATAGTTTCAGCTGTTCATAAAATATGCATGTGCACTTCTGAAATAAGGGTGTGTTCATGTTCACAGATGAGTGAGGCCCATGAGTACTTCTGACTCATTTTATAATTCCTGTGCCTCCAGGGCAGTTTCTGTTTGAATGGCAATATATGGGTACATGAAGTAATTGCTGAATACTGATGAGATTATGCTTATCTGTGCTGAAAGTTTGCTTCTATGGATATGTTCTGGTTTTGTTTGGGTTTTTTGCTGATTATGAAGGTCTTAAATTGTTTGGGTTTTTTGCTGATTATGAAGGTCTTAAATGCTTGAACACTGTCACACAGCATCACAGCTGTGTACATGACAGTACAGAAAAAAGTAAAGCAAACGTCATAGCATGCGCGGACAAATATGTGAATTCGACTTTATCCACCCCCCTCACTCATGACATCCAATGCATGCAAAGTTTCTAAGAAAAAAAATTTATAAAAAGTCATGCAAGGGTTTAAAAAAACCTGAGCTGTATTTTAATTATTGATTTAATTATTCTAATACATAAACACCATCAGCTGGCTGTGTTTTCTTTGAGTGTTATTATTGTTCTACATCTTCAAGCTAGATGATGTATATAATTGGACTTAACAAACACTGTGAATATGAGAGTTCTTAACTTCCGAACAGTATGTAACCAAGCATAAATATTTGCCTTAAAATCTGATGTTTAATAATCAAACTCAACTTTGTCTACCAGAAATGCTAAACAAATTTTAGTATAATATCTCTTTTCAGGATTTTATATGAAAATATATGTTCATATATATATACACACACATACGTATATATACACGTGTATGCATACATTTATATGTACATGCAAGTAAAAATACACCCTTCAGGTTACATTTGCTACATCACTGCTTCATTGAAATTCAGGAAATGGTTTAAGGCACAACTGACCTTACATGATTAGTTCTGAAAGGTTTACTTCTTTGTCACACTGACTTGTGACAATCACCTTGCTGCTCTGAAGTCATAAATCTCTGTAGAGATTATAGTATGCCTCTGTATATATTGGTATGCTATCAGAAACAGTGATGATCATTTTATACTAGTGTGAAAAGATGGGGAGACACTTATGTTCATTGTTCTCTGTTCAGATATTTATGACTATGTCTAGAGATAAAAAATATAAATTACATTTACATTTTTATGAGCATTTTTATGTAATGCCTTAATTTCAATTAAAATGCCGTCAATATCCCTACATTACTATAATGCAAGTCAGAAATCTAACTACAATGCACTTGGTTTTATCTTCTTCCTAAAAACTTCCTAGATTAAAACAATTAACAAAATACAGTATGAGTAGTGGTGACTGATAAACAATGAAAGTAGTCTGCACTTAGGGGCAGTTACAAAATTGTAAAAACCTAATCTATTATACCGTAAGATCTAAAAATATCTTTCTTGGTTTTGAGAAGCAGAAAAAAACTTGTGAGAAAATGCGTGGGCTGCAGAACCATGCAATGCAAATTGAAGAGTGCAGGCAGAAACTCACCTCTAGCTTTGTTCTTTGTAGCAGCCACTGGAAGCAAGGAAAAGATTGCACAAGAAGAGAACAAAGATAGATTAGACAGAAGTTTGAGCAAGTAGAAATACAGAAAATTTTATCACTATCGATTCAAAGCTAACAAACACCGTTTCTAGGATTATTTGACCTGTTTGTTTGAGACACTACAGTTCTATGAGATAGTTCAGATCTATGATTCTGTTAGAAGACCTGTGTTGAGAATTTAGAAAATATATCACAAAACACACTCAAAAAGCATGGCAAGGAGTGCAGAAAAGTCATGGACCATTAATTGCAAGTAGGTGAGAGCATATGTATACACATTTGTGAATTCTAAAACTTCAAAAGCACAATTTGCCTTGCCAAAAGTACATTCTGAAGTACCCAAATCTTACACCATTCCCTTGCTCCTATTTCTTGAAACGTCATTCTCCTGGGAAGCTGATGCAAAGAAATATCAGTTAAACTGCAGGTACTCCAATTATTTATAATCTGTGTTATATGATCATTGTTTTTCTTCATTGAAGCCTATACCTTCAGATTGTTCTGGCACCCTAAGGGAACGTGTAAAGCAAAAGGAGCAGACAATATTTTAACAAAGTGACCGGTGTTCAAACTCAGAGAAAAAAGGGGCAGACTATACAGCCTTCCTCGAGTCTCTCAAAGCAACACAGTTTCATGCTATTAGTTCTAAAGGCACAACAGGGTTACAAAAACAATGATAGGAGCTTAAAATGTTCCACTAACATCTGCCCTACAGCCAACATCAACAGAATCATTATTTTCTGTTTTGGGAGGCTCATGGATAATGTTGCTGATATACAGTATTAATCAGAACCCAAAGTGAAAATGGAATCACTCCGTTAGCTGTAAATTACACAAAAGACACTACCTACAACTCTTTAAACTCTCGTATGCACTCTGAAAAAAGCATTAATTCAACAGCATCTTCATGAAAAAAGGTACCTCAGAAAAAAAACTTCTGCTGGCCCTTCTTGTAAGGCACAACTACATTAAGGATTCAAAGGCAGCTATGTTGTGACCAAAAGACAGAAAAAATAAAGGAGAAAGACCAAATCCCCGTTCTGCTCTCTTTGCTTCTCTTGTTCACACTTAAAGGTTTTAAGTTGGGGGTTTTTTTGTTTGTTGGTTTTCTTTTTTTTTTTTGTCTGGTCTGGTGACTCATCAATCTGTCTTTACTAAGACAAGTAAGGAGAGCATGGCAGTGAAGGCCAAGTTGCCACATATGAAGAAATTGCTGAAAAAATTAAACTTCTAACTTTATGAATGTATCCAAAAAATGTCAATTCTCTAGCTTTTTTCCTTGGTTTTGTTTTTAATTTCTTCACTGATCCCTCCTTTACTTCCTGATGCACCATTCTGCATTGCCATCATTCTCCTGGCAGTGACAACAAAATAAAAAAAGCAGTCCCATGATGTCTGAAATCAGCTTTTTTTTTCAAAAAAACAGCTCTGCTTTGGGGAGGTACAACAAATGCAGGTGCTTCTGCAGAGCTCTTTCCACAAGGCTGTTTAACAAGACATATTCACCTGTAAAACAGCCAGTAAATCTTACATGCACTAAAAATCGCTCGCGTAGTAAACAAAATTAATGGTGCCGTTCTAATTTTATAATAAGTGAACAGTTCCTCCTTCATGCAAATATAAGTTGATAATGAATGCATTGAGTTCATCAACTTGTTCATTTTCTTATGCTTCCCCTTTTTTTTCAGTCCTGAGAATTATATCTACATGAACACATGATCACTTCGAGCCAACTTAACAAAGGTCTGGAGGAAACATTCCCCTCCCCCGCCCCCCAGTTATTTAAAAGCAACAGGAGACTTTATACTCACATTAATCATTCAGAATAGAAAGATACATATGTGTGTGTCTCTCTCTCTATATATATAAAAATATGCATTTGAAAAATTATATATGTACTTTAATTGTTCAGAATAAATATATATACACATATATGCATATGTAAATTATATATAATCTATATGTATGGGTACATATATACATGCATATTAATCTACGTGTATGTTTACATATATACATGTATATCAAAAGAATCCAACCATTCTGAGATTAGACAGCTTTATTTTGAAGCATGAGCACTAGATAGAGAATTATTACCTATCATGTATCAGTAAATAAAGAAAAGATATAAATGAGTTTGTACATTATAACTGGAAGTAAGGCAGGTTACTAAGCTTGTTAGACCAATTATAACTCTCTGCAAATCCACTAATAGAGGACTAGATGACAGTAACCTTCTTAAAAATGTCATGTTCAATACTTGTAAGTTTTTCCATTGACAGCATGGTCCAATTACAAGTCAATTCGTAAAGTTCAAACTGAACAACAGCCAAATTAGCTGAAAATGGTCTTTCAGAATATAATTCTGCCTACTGACGGGAACTAGCTGGAGCTGTTTCCATCAACAACCCATCTTTTCGATGCTTAACATGAGAGAAAATTTCCGTTTATTGTTGTCATTGAGGTTGGTATTTCTTTTTCCAAAGGTGAAAGAATTTTTCTCTCTTACCTCTTTACTCTCCTTGTCTCTCTGTGTAAAGAGAAGACAATTCTCAACCTGTATCCAATATGTTTGAAAATTTTCATCCACCTCTTCTTATTATTACTACATGAAAAGTCATAGGAGTAGACATGCATAGATAAATGTTTCAAATGAGCGTCACCAAGACTGAAATTTAGCAGAGGGAGGCTGATCTCTTCGTTCGAGCACTGGATATGAGATAACACAGCTTTTTATGCTACTGAAGTCAGTGACAAAAGACCTGTGGGTTTCATCAAACAACATTATAGTCAAAGGATCTACATTCGCTTTATGTCTTCAGCAAATCAGTTGATTTCTCTGCATTTCACATCACATCATTCTCCTTTTCCCTACCTTGACTTCCTTGCTTGCTGACTGAAGAGACAAGCTCTTCAAGGCAGTGAGACTCCCACTTCTCAAAGTAGTATACTTGTAGAGCACTTATTTGAAACTTCTGTAATACAACTAAAGTGGATTAGGACTGGCTGGTAATAATGAACGGGTACAATGTAACCTGAAACCTGGAATTTACTGTATTTGGCTGGCACTTACTTTATTTGGCTAAATTAACAAGCCAATTAGGAAATAGATAAAAAGGAAAGGCAATGACTTCTGGTATTTCCCTATGTTCATGGATTTCTTTAAAAACCAGAACACATTTACAAGGGCATTTTCCTTTAGTTACTCTGCCTTGTCTTTCTTAGGAAATTGATTTTGGATAGGGAGGCATACTACAGAAAAGTGTGAACAGTGACCTTTGCTGGAATTTAAGGAAGATTTTAAAGACCAGAGAAGAAAGAAAGAAAGACAAAGAGGGAAGAAAGACCATATTCCCAAAAGTCAGTCTGAAAGGCACAACAGAGCTAATAGATTTCTAGGTAAGACTGAGAAAAAAAAAAATCTTCTATTAACCCTTAGTTCTGTTAAGATTAAACAATATTTTATTTTCTGAAGGCTCTTCTGGTCACAGCATATGCAAAACAAAAGGGTTGGCTACTAGGGAAATGTCTGGGAGTGAGAGGATCACAGAGCAGCATGAAGTCAAGGTCACAGATCTCAGGGGAGCCCACTCTGAGGGATCAGGAAAGGGGAGGAAAACTGTGCCAAGTCCTGAATCATGGCAGTTAATTTTCACAGAACTAAGGTTTTTAGGGCATTTCTGCTGTAGCTGTGCTGCTGAAACAATGTTTTTTAAAAATCATTGCCTGAATGTAAAAAGCTGGATTCAAATTTCAAAAACCCTAATATACCCTTGCTTTCAAATATCAATAACATATTGTGCTTTATTTTTCTGTGATATATCTTTCTGACTTCTTGCTTTTTGTATGCCAACAATTGTTAAATTACATTCTTTGATAAATGGTGGCTACAAGTTGTTCAATATTTTCTCCACACTCAGCTGTCTCTATGCTGTTCAATTTTGTGGACATTTTTAGACAGATTTGATATAGCATTTATTTTATTTTTCTCTTATATGTGATTTATTATTCGATTTGGGGTTTTGTCTTTTGTCTTTGGAAAAAGCACGTCCTTCCAATTACTTCAATAGCTCAATAAAAATAAAACCGGGAAAAAGTATTACCCCCAGATGTCCAGCTTACCTAACCTTTTATTTCAGAAAATAAGGAGAAAGAAAAAAGAAAAAGCGAAAGGTTTGAGGTCAGTGCCTTGTACTCATTTCACCTATTACATGTACTAAGATGCAGCTAGAGGAAAAACCAGTACAATATCTAAATGTTATAATGACTAAATAGCTCTTTTCAAGAAAAGAAACAAGATGAAAGTCACACTCATAAAGCACATTTCATTGATTTTCTCCTGAATACAGTAACCTATAGTTCCAGGAAATCTAGAGGTCCTCTCATCTTCAATAAAAAATTAAGATATCAGCAGTCTATAGGAAGGACATATTTATTCATCTGTATTTTTACTGCAGTCTTAAAACCTTCTGTGATCATGGAATACTAAAAATTATCAGAGAAGAAGCATACAGAAAAAAGCCCTCGAACAAAGCAACCGCCCTCCTCCCCAAACACTCCCAACATGTAATGCAGATTTCCAAATTTCAAAAGAAAAGGAGTTATTTTTACACTACTTAAATTTAGAATTTTCTTTTTAATTTGATGATGATGATAACAACTGCATTTTTTTTCCTTCGGATAAACTGATGGATTATCACTGGTCATTTAGGTCACCTAAATGCCAGCTCTGACTCTCTGCCTGGAAAAGCTCCTCTGTGTGACAGAAGGCTTAGCAGGATCATTTTCTCCAGAGAATAATGCAAATTATGAGGCCCTCACAGACTAAGAGACCCATTCAAAGCAAGGATACCAGTATGTGCTGTAATGCAGCATGCTTCACCACCTCCTTTTCAACAACACCATTTTTCAAAAGCCACTGAAGAAAGAAACCACCATCACCACCTGAAATTCTTAGTGGGATTTTGGGTCTCCTGCATTGCTGCCTAGTCTTGAAGAGTGGCCAACAGATTACGGAGAAACATGAGACCTTAGGAGTTCTTTCAGATTAGGATACAGTTTAAAAAACCTAGATACATCCTCAAGGCTAAATTTGTTTACTTTTCATCTTCTGACCTCCCATTTGATTGCCCTTATTAAAATGCCTTTGCATTTTATAGTGAATATTCTTTTTTATATGTAAGTTCTGCACACTCTTCTCATGGAGATTTCTAAAATATCAGTTAGTGGTGTTTGCAGATATAACCAGAATGCACATATTCCTAGATAAGTCTTCATCTCTTTATTTGTATAATCATTAAAGATCTGTGCAGTCATGCATATGCAATTACATAGAAATCAAACATGTGACCTTCTATTATTCTATCTTTGCATCATCCTATCTACAACACAAATTCCTAAGATGACATCAGGTAACTTCCCTCAGAAAGAGATATATTTCGCTTACTAAACTCATTGACAGATCTTTGAAAAAACAAGAACCTTTTTGGTTCTGAGAATTTAATACATTTTTCCCTGAGGGTTTAAGAGAAAAACTACAAATGAATTGGCATGCAAAAAAAGCATGTGGTTTAGCAATGACAAAATTTGATTAATTTCTTTTATTGCAACTATAACATCAAACATGTGTAAAATATAATACATATTGTATTTATGCTATATAATAGAGGTTATGCATCTATGTAGTGAATTGTAATCATGGTTCCTCTTAGAACATAAAATAAGTTCTTGATGATACAACTGAAGAGGGTTTGAAGCAGCATGAATTATGTTTGGACCTCTCCTAACAGATTCCCTAACATATTGTTAAAACCTTTGATGACAGGGACTCCAAAAGCTCTCCAGGTAATCTGTTTTAGGGCACAGTTGTCCTCTCAATGGCAAATTGTTTTCCTGAAGTATAGCCTAACCATCTCGTATGTAGGAGACTAGCCCAATTAATTAACCTTTCTCATACCTTCTGTGAGTATAAATAACAACAGAACGAATACTTCTTTAATGCAACCCTTTGCATATTTGTAGACTTGTTATTTCTCTTCTGTGCCTAAACAATCACGCTCTTCCACTGTCTTAATACATGGTTTCCAACTTCCTCTTTATTGTCTTTCCTTTTTTTTTCCTGGATTTTCAATAATATATCTACACTTATCTAAAATCAGGCAAGATATCCAGCTGAGGTGGCACTAGTGCAAAGTGGAATAATTACTTACAATGCCTTCACCTAGCTCTTTGGCTGTGCAATCCAAAATAGCACTTGGCTGTAACGGAACAGCATTACACTGTGTTCAAGCCCACAATGACCCCTTAGTCCTCTCCTCTCGATATTGTTGTACACCTACCTATTGACCATTTTGGTTTCACATATTTATTTTATCCTTTCTGAATACAGGACTTCACCTTTGTCTTTAAAAGATTCTGTTGGCTTCCCCCACCTATTAAGGTCATCTTGAATACTAACACACGCCTCCAATTCCATGAATAAATACTAACATAACTGTTAATCTGTAATGTGCAAACCCATCTCAAAGCTACATACTGTACCACTCTATTGAAGAATAGTAATTCTTGACAGCAGTAGCAGACGTTCAAATCCAAGACTAACAAGGTCATAAAGGACTTCAGTTGTGTTCATTGTGTCTACATTCAGCCCATAATTAGCAAAAAACCCCAAAACCCCATAAATAAGCAACTTGTTGTTAAACAAAACAAAACTAATCTTACCTGATGTACCTCCTACACACACTGTAAAACCTGTAGGCAAGCCAGACATAAACTACATAAGCTAATGCACGGGCCCAAATGACAGAACACTACTATATACTACTGCATATAGCAAACCTACGAACTGACCATACATCCTGGGCAATAATAGTCAACTGTTCTGTTACTAAATGACAAACAGAAAATCAAAACAGCAGCTATTGTATGTTTACTGTGCTCTGTGAGAAAAAGCAATGCTTAGAGAAGTTGCTTTTAAAGCAGACTTTTCTGTATAGGACGCAGCAACTCCAGAAACTCTATTAAGTTATATTTTGAAAGGCAATGAGACAAAGGAGCACAGGTTCCAGTGTTTTGGTTTTCCCCCCACGCTATCACTCTAGAATTCAATGCCAGGTAATGATAGAATATTTTCCCGTGTTCAGAATATTTCCTTTCCAACCCAATAGAATATATATTTGTAAAACAGTAATTACTGAATGCAGATAATGAGAAGCAATTCATATATGGGAATGGAAAAGCTAAAATGACTGTAAGCATCTTTCCTAATATGCTGCTAAACACATTAAGTATTTTAAAACTGCAACTAGATTATCACATGCAATGACTTTTATTATGTGATACTAATCACAAAATCTTGAAGAACGTGCAGCGCCATTTTCCTTCTGAAAAGTAGAGTATAAATATCGTAATTTTGTTCTTGATACTCATTATAACTGGCATGATGGAGATCAACAGAAGCATCTTATAATCTAAACATCACTAGACTTCAGGATTCCAGCTGTAGCTGATTCACGTTAGCAGCTGGAAACACATAACGCAGTGTATTACTGTACAGTGAAACTAGAAGATGAGTATAATCATGCCCTAAAGGCTCCTCTTAAAGGCATCCAGATAACATGATTTGCCTGTCCCAAAACGCCAACTTTATTCATGTTGTAATACTGCTGGACATGTAAGTTCCACAAGCAATGCAAGTTGAAAGTAAGCAATTTCATCATAAGCTGGGTCTCCATAAAACAATATACAAATTTCACTTGCAAATAAATAATCTACTTTATGAACAAGAGGAAATACAATTTTTATATTTCATTTTATCAAGGTAACAGAATGTTTTAAGAAGTATGTATAAAAACAACTCTGAAAGTAGTAGAATGAGGGACTCGACAAGGCTGTAAGTGTGGTTATGTCAGGCAGATACAAGTACTCAGTTCTGCTCTCAGATCTCTTTTACAGTTATTTCAAAACTTAAACCAAACATTTGAAAAGCTTTGATATTCATTCAGCACCTCAGACAAACTATCAAAATTGTTCATCATGCAAAATGTGTACCCACATACTCGCCCAACTTCCGTGTTTATGTCAGGTCTCCAGAAGGAGTAGAAAGGAAAAGATCCTACTTGGATACACTTAGCAAACCATTTAGGTTTGGCTGTCATCACGTAACTGTGATTGGGCACAAGCAGCTGTAAGCAGTGAGCTTATGTTTCTTCTCACATCTGCACATCAATGCATGCAAAAGACCTCAAACTATGCCTTGTCCATTTTGCTCAACCCCAGAGAAACCTGTGACATTCATGTCTCATGTCAGGTTTTTGATTTTTTTTTTTTTTTAATGTATATGCGATCACACATTATTACAAATAGACATTTTCTGAGTCTACTATGCTTATATACCTTATTTTCCACTCACAGTCTACAGCTCTGATAACCCACAAAGCTTTAAGAGTTCTTGTATATGAAAACAAGCCCTTATACCACCAGCGTGAAATCAGAAACATTATAATCAAGAGCAAGGAGCTAGGTAGGCAGACAGACAGCTAAGCTTCTCCTTACGTTACCTCTACATACAACTAATTCATCTACTGTAAATCCTAAGGTTTTGAAAAGGCAACTGGTTTTTATCGCATACTTCCCCTCTTTTTTTAATTTTTTTTTAATATCACAGCCCCTGGGATCTCTGTATAAAAAGTGTTACATCACATCCATAATAGATCATCTGTATAAAATGCTTTCTTAATAAAGTTAAAGTATGTATTAAGAGCCCCTGAGGCTGCAATTGAAGCACATGGAAACAAGCACATACCTTAAAGGATAAAGAATTCAAATGAACAGAAAAACAAGATTTTTTTTTTTTTTGCCCAAATATTATCAATTTAGGCTTTTCCAAACATTAGAAGACAAACTTGGGTACCTGACAAGACTGATCAAAAAATTACTATAATAAATTAAGTGCAGAGCTCAATCGATAGGATTTTTATAAGTTTAAATGGATGTGAGTATGTTCTAAATCTAAGCTCTTCTTCAGTTGGAGAATGGGAGTTTCAGATATGACTTTTCAGTGATGATTTTATTCAGCCATTAAAAATTCTACACAGAATTTTTTTTATCATCACTTGCAATCACTGCGGTTGTCATGTCATGAAATATGCTGGAAAACTTTACTCCTTGTCTTGACCTGATACACTGTGGCCATTCCTCTTGAGACCTTCTAGAGACTAGCTTTCAGTATTATAGAACATAATGATTCCTTTGGAACTAGTCAGGCTTACAGGATAATTTAGAGACATTAAACACCTTCACACTTGAGGGACTATATATAATACGTCCAAAAATAGCTATTTGTATGTGATGATAATTATTTGGTGAAAGTTATTTTAACTAAAACTGGATCATATTGTTATATGTATTAAAAATATACATTCATTTCTGAACATTAATGCAACAGTTTTTCTCAGCAATTTTTCATTTATCAAAGCAAGTTAAAAATCTTTAAAGTTATCTCTACAGTAATCAAAATATAAGCATATAATTTAACTCTATGATAAAAGCGGTGAAGATGTAATAGCAAATCAACCATTGTGTTTTGTTAAGACTCCTAAAGAACAAAATAAAGCTTCGGCCAAAGTAGTACTAACCACATTCAAGTGACTCAGTTTCAAATACATACTTAGTCATTTATTCTCAGAAACAAGGTAGGAAGATACAATGCTTTCCATATGATTTATTTATTGCATCTGCACCCAGTATGGATGATGGAGAACTTAAGGTGAATTTTTCGACTTGATCGTATTGCTATTAGTGAAGTAATATTAAAAAAGAACTTTTGCATTTTTTTCATGTGATTTACTGCCATTTTTTCTATGTTTTGCTGACAGTTCAAGAAACATGCGTAAACTGTAAGAAAAAAAAACCCCAAGACTGTGTACTAGACCTAAAGTTCAAATATTTGACTGTAATTTATCATCTGATATTCGTAATCTTACCAAAAATAAGGCTAACTACTCTCTTTTTCTTTATATCTGGCTTTACAAAAAAAGGACTCCACTTCAGTATTGGAAATCGAAAAGACTCATTGCCTCTCCATTTTGTCAGCCAGTATCCAATTTGATGCCTACTATTGCTGTTAAGGTGAAAAGTTGCCATGGCAAGACTGATTGAGCAAGACTTACTTTTGTAGCTTGGGTGAGACATGTAAATGAGAATTTTTTTTTATAAGGATGCACTGTCCAGAGATAAATTTCATCCTTATTATAGATCTTTTCGACCTCACACCATCTTTCATTGCATGTTTGAAATTTTACCTGACTATATGGATTACATTCACAATCGACTAGTCATATTAAAAACCTTTTCATTTCCTGTATATAGTTCTAATCTCCTGCTATGGTTTTAAATGTACATATGTGTTGAATACACAAACTAATGCAGTAAAAGTTGTCAGCTATTCTACAACTTTCCCATAGTTATGAGAACTACAGCTGAAAATTCACAAATTCAAATAATTCACAATTCCAGACTTAAGATTTTACACCCACCCCCCATCCTCCTCTTGTATGAAGAAATACAAGATGATAGTTCTCTATTAGAAAGAGACTAGAGGAATGAGTATGCAGAATCTACAAGCATATGCCTGAATATTCAGAATTTGAAAACTCATAAAACAGCCATTAGATTTTTCAGGCAGAATAGAAAGTAATAGTAAATTCAGAATTTAAAACATTGTGAAAGAAGCTTAAAAAAATTAAAATAGTTTTGAAGAAGCTATAATTGTTCTATACATGATCTCTTAATATTGGCCTGAGCCCCAAATCTTAATATTTGACCTGAGCATTATAAACATTTCTATTCCTCCTTTAACTATATTGCCACTTTGCTGAAATTGTTTGTAGGCAAGATTCATTTAAGAGTTGATCTGCGCTTACAGCAGCTATCAGTAGTCCCGGCTCTCCATATCACTCTGAGGTTACTACATGCAATAATATACCTAAAGTGTTGGTATATAAAAAGATGGAAGCACTGTCTGTGAGGGAGTATGTAATCTGGAAGCTTTTTGCAGCAAGAAAAAAAAAAAGTGATTTTTAACACGGGACTCAGTTGATGGGCTCAAAAGCTCTGCTTAGGTGGTCAGCAATTAACATTAGAAAATTACATTGATATTTTAACTCTCTTCAGCTTGCATTTCATCTGAGTTAGTTTCAAAAGGGGTAGCTCACAGCTTGCCAATCTAATAAGAACATCCACAGACTGCTGACATGAGGTGTTGATGTGGTGGTCACAGCTTTGCTCTGTACTGGGGCCTTTCATCATGCGCCCTTCACTCCTGGTTTTTAGATGTAGTTGTTGGCCATACCTCCAAAATATACCAGATGCATTTCACTGACTGCTCAGTTCTGTCTATGAGTCATCAAAATAAGGACTTATAGAGAACATCTTTACCGGGGTGTGTGTACACAGTCGAAGTATAGTCAGCATATGCACCTGGCATGTAGACACACTGATGATGGTACATGGCCCACTGTAGAGACAGCACCAAATGAGAGCTTCTGAATGACTGCTAGAAAAACAACATTCTGCAAGTTCTGCTGCTTTGGCAGAATGAAAATAAAAAGACTGAAGCATCGTAGCTTGTAGATAGCACAGATCTTTAAAAACTGAGTCATCCGAATTTGGCGGAATGAAAATGAAAAGACTGACACATCTTGGCTTGTAGGTAGCACAGGATCTTTAAAAACTGAGTCTAGGAGATGCAGCAAGTTAATATATCTGGATGAATTAAAAATGAAAGATGACAAAAAAAAAAGTTCTTCAAAGTCAACAAGAAAAACTAAAAACCAGGGAGGTAAAAAAGATGAAACCAGAGAGAAGAGGAAAAAATGCCAAGATTAAGTGAAAAGAAGGGGAGAAGACTAAATTCAAAGATCCAGATCAGAAAGCTCAGAGAACCTAATTTGTACGAAACATACTAACTATTATAGAAATCTCAAAATTTCAAACTCAAGCCATCTGTATTGTCAGCATTTCAATATTGAGAAAGTATTTCTAAAGTGATAAGAATTATAGTATATAAGGAGATAGACTAGGACTCTACAATAACTGTAAATGAATACTTAACATAATAACACAACAAGAAAGTTTTCATATCTTATTAATAATTACTTCCTTATCATCATTACGATGGTCTCTGCCTGTGCTCCTTCCTTCTAACACTGCCAGAAGGTTGTTATATTACTGACTTTAAAAAACAAAAAAAACCCCTTTCTTAGATATAGCAAATAAGCATGTTTCTTGCACTTCTCATTTCTCGTATTTCTTTTTCCTTCCACATCAGTGAAAATACTCCCAGAATTTAAAGAATATGAATGTATACCTATTTTTACATATATTACATATGCATACATTATATATTTCATATTATATACACTAGATATTGTGTGTATATTATTTGAATATATTCTTTTATATAAGATAACCATATTCTATGTTATATAAAATTATTAATTCAATGTCCATAGCTTTACATAATATATAACATCCATTGTTATATTCTATAAAAGAATATATAAAGAAATGTATGTGTGATATATATGAATAATATACTATATAATACATAAAAGTGTGTGTGTATACACATACCTTACTGCCTGTCAAGTATAATGCATTTTGGTACATTTGAACAACAAGTGAAATCAAGTTAAATTAATGTGTACAGTCAATTGAAAAATGAAATATGAGAACACTTTCATGGAACACTTTTGAGAAACTTTTGAATAATATTATTTTAGGAAACTAAAGAAACTAAACGTAGTCAAAGTGACTGTTTACAGGAAATGATGTGATTCTTGCAGTAATCCTCTTATTTATGACTTCTGAAGTAAAATATTCTTACTACTCCAATGATGAAAAAAGTCTTACAGTAAAGAACTGATTTGTGAACGCTGTACATTTCGGAACTGCACAACAACTGCATGTTGAGTTTTTATAGTATTTTGATTCATAATGTGAGTTTTTTAACATCCTGGAAGAATATATACCAGACAAATAATTACCCAAGTTATTCCCCAGTAATGCAAACTGAAACCCTCCTCAAAAAAGAAAAAAAAAAAAAAAAAAGGGAAAAAAATCCAAACACTAAGCTAGCCCGCAAGGCAGATAAACAAGTTACTATTTGGTATTTCTAACTCATTCCTTGACATCTCTGCCAACATGCATCTTCTAGACAACATTATTACACAATTACAATGAGCTAAACAAGCATGTAGACCCCCTTTATAGCAGAATAGATTTTATATGTAGTATTTAGCTTCAATCATTGATGGAAATAGAGGAAACATTTTGAAATGTCACCCATTTGTGTCACCCATTTCTAGCAAAACCATCACACAATAGAGGATTCTGAGTGAAAGAACACAAAAAGGAGGGTGGTGTTGCTAATTTTGTTTTGCTGTCAGGGCGCAGTCAAGAGAGATTTGTAGTTCAGTGGGTGAGTGGCAGAACAAACTCCAGCTGTGAACATATGCTTTGCAAGATTCAACCAGGTCCCTAGCAGCTAACTGGGTAGCTAAACAAATTATACCAACATGCTCTTGTGTTGCCCACCTCTTGGAGCACACCAAAGCAGACAGTAACTACAGAGGCATCCCTGTTCTTATCCTAGGAAACCAAAGAAACCTTTCAGGGCCATTCCTGAGAAGTTCGTACACACACCTCTTTCATATTCAGTACAACTCTTACAGTTTAGAATAAGTTTGCACATGCAGTCAGTCACAGCATAAATAGAAACTGGCAACACAACTATGACTACTCCTCTTTAAAAACCTCATAAGCCTTCTCTTCAAAGAGATTTATGAATAATGGGAGCTAAATAATTCATGGCACTGCAGATGCCAGTCCAAATAGCCTCTTCCTTTTTAAGGTTTCAGTTTGTAGATGTGTGATCAAAAGCCTTCATCAGTCATGATAGTGGCATTTGTACTCAGTCCAAACAAACCGTATTTGCATCTGAATGTTTTTCATTGAAATGAGAGATATAAGATGCAAGCCAAATTCCAACTAAAAGGCATTTTATGCTATTTAAATTCAGTCAAATTAAAGACTGAATGCAACCTAAAAGGTCTACTCTCAGAACAGTAATTTGACACATCATAAATAAGACACATTTTTTTGTTAGAGTACCTCAGCACTTGTCTGAAAATTTTACACAGCATCTTAACAGTGCTGCCTCTTGAAGAATAATAGAGAAAAGTCCTGCATATAAAGCAATGAAGTAAGCAGAAACTTAACACGCTGCCACCAGGTCAAAGATTTCACTTACTTGTACACAATTACATGAAACCAAGTAGGTAAAAGTAGTCACTCTGTGAAGGCAATATTAATCTGGAAGAACTTGCTACTACATTTTTGAGCAAACAGATACCTGTCTCGTACATCAAATTCTCACCCTGTTTTATTAATCCTGTTTATTAGTAAAGTGAGGATCATTCTTTGCCACATCCATTGCGCAACTTTACTACTACATTTAAAAGTACCACAAGCAGTCCCTCAAAAAATAATGAAGGGAAGAAACCAGTCCATAAAGATCTCAATTATTAAATGTGGAAGAAGGTACAGGAATTTCACCTTGGCAAGAGAAAAAGCAGTAGGATCAGATTAAAATTCTAGTTCTTGCCAAGGGGAAATAAATACAACTGTCATCAATTGAGGTTAACACTAATTTTAAAAAGATTATTAAAAGCCTAAAATGCCCTTTTCTTATTAACCTTAGTGGAGATAAACAAGATAATTCTTTTTAATTGTCTTGGGAGTTTACTGTAAATCCCTTACTTCCTCTCTTTTTTTTTTTAGAAAGTATTCCTATTGTATTTAGCAATGACATGAGCTGGTGAAAGAAGGAAATTAGATATGTATGACCCCATATTGAAGCATGTCACAGGCCAGTCTTTTCATTTGAAGTACATCTGGGTTGGTGTTTGGTTTTTGTTGTATTTTTTAAAAAATATATCAGTTTACTTTGCAGAAAACAGAACCCCATGAATTAGTCATCCAAAATATATCATATTGCGGTCTTAATTTTAAAGTCCTTAAAGTTAATTTAGTAATTAGTATATGCACCATACATGAGATACACTACAACGATCCCAATGATGTTTATATTCTTTTATATACAATCTATTTAAATATTTAAGACAATGCATTATTTTGAGGTATCACTAATTTTGACATGGAAAGATTTTATGTGAATAGAAGTTAATAAAAAGAAGAGGAATGTACTCTAGAAAGCAAGGCTACTCCACAGCATGAAGGTACAGGCTTCTCAGGAAAACAATAGGGAATGGCTTGTGGCAGACTAGCACAACACAGTACCAACACTGTGAATGCTAATGAGTAAAGCCAAGGAGTAACGCTGGAGCATCATATATTGGAAGATGACACTGATGAGGGCAGATGTAGAAAAATGATTATCAACTTCAGACCCCTAGAGCAGCGTGAATGAAATCACATCCTTGTGTTCTGGGAAATAAAACAGGCAACTTGGATAGAAATAAAGACAGCCTTTAATTATCTAAAAGTAAATTGGGAGCAGCCCATGATAATTCAGAAGTGGCGTTATTATAGAACACAATGCAGAGTTAATTCAGAAATCAGTTTGTTCAAAAACATCAACAGCTGGGTTTAATAATAGACACAATGAATCAGAAATGAAGAAAAGCTTGAGACAGAAGATTATTGAGCAATCCCAATCATATTATTAGATTTACAACTGAACAATGGCAAAGAACCTGTATGTTAGAATTATTTAAATAAAGGAAAACAACCATTTGAATTGATGAGCTGCAAGAGTGTTAAAAAATGAACTTTTACAGCGTTATTTTGTCCAGTTGTATTTCAGAGATGTTTGGTTATGCATTTACCATGGCAAAAGGTAACTTTCCCATTCCTTCATTATTTTTAAAGTAAAATAAATTCTGTCTTGACACAAGACCAAAATATCACTTGAATGAAAAAAACACTTTAATGTTAAAAAAGGGTTTAATTACACAGTGCTACATTCTGATATTTCTATTCATATTCAGTAAGATCTCCCTCTGCAAATTCTCTCATTGTTTTTATAATTCCCATGGCATATGATGTGTACATTCCATTACATTTGGGAAAGCATGGGAAGAGCACAATCAGAGTATCAGATGATTAAAGCCACTACCACTGGCAAAGCAAAACCAGTGTCTGACTGCAAGTTTAGTTAGAATGATTGGATATTTTATTAACAGAATTATAAAGTTGAACTTTGTACAACATAGTCAAATTCTACATATAAAAAGCAAATATGCAAAGCAAATACTGTAGTACCGTATCTTGTTATGCAGAAAACAGAAATGAACATTTTTAAGTTTTTTGTTTTGTTTTGCTTGTTTAAGGGAGGAGAATAAGGCTGTGTCGTTCGGGAAAATCTCAGCAACCTTGTATCTTTCTAGTTAACCAGCTAACCAGTAATCTTTCCAGCTATCATTATAGTTTAAAAAATGTTTTCCTGTACATATAGTTTAGCTTTTGATTATCATCTTGGTTGAATTGGTAAGTGATGTTCTGTAAAATGGCAGATAATAATAAGGTGAATGACAAACATCAGTGTTCTGAATAAATGCATCAGGTCTGCCTAACAGAACAGATTAAGAAGAACTATAAAAATTCCTAAGATGGGTTTGATGATATTGTTTTGAAGTCAGAGGATATATCAAGACAAGCGTAGCACTGTGACACACTGCCTGCTATCAGATGAAAGATAATTATTTCTCAGGGAACATGAACTAAACAACGTTAAGAAACTTCCTGTTTTCAGGCCTCTCTATAATACATTTCTCTCAATCCCACTTTTCTACAATGGCCCTGTATTATGTCCAGATCAGATAAGGTGAACGAGATTCACCACTTTTGACCTCATTAAAAGCTGTTCTTTATTCACCCAATGGAGTCATAAGAAAATATGGTGCTTTCTCCAAATGCTTACAGAACAAGGTCTCCCACTAGGTATTACCCCTTCTACAGCCATTGAGGTGTTCACAGCACTTTGCTGACAAGTACAAAGCAAGGGCTTCGTTATCCTCTCATTTCACTATGAAGTCTGGTCTATGCCCTGCCAGCCG
Source organism: Gavia stellata (assembly GCF_030936135.1). Classification (NCBI taxonomy): domain Eukaryota; kingdom Metazoa; phylum Chordata; class Aves; order Gaviiformes; family Gaviidae; genus Gavia; species Gavia stellata. The sequence continues at coordinate 115,117,102 of NC_082594.1, read as the reverse complement.
CTCTGCTCTGTGGCTGTATATGAGTGAGCTTGAAAACACCCACCTTTGGTTCTGCTATCAGTGCACTCATGCCAGAACAAGGTGATTGCAAAGCCTCCCTGGAGAACCATGTAAATACTTGGTTAAACTGTCAACCAGCAGATTAACAGCAAAATGTATTCTCGTATATGCAGTTATTTTAGTACTGATTTCCAGTAAGAATGAGAGCAGCTCTAGGATGAAAAGAATAGTATTGAAAAGATGGTGGTTCATGGTATAGTTTCTGAAACCTACACAAAGATTAGTTCAAGACCACCACTTTATTTTATTCCACCTTCCCTCTCTGCCCTACTTTCACCCATAATGGAAGTATGCATGCAAAAACAGAGACTCCCATGGTATTTTCTTTGGTTAACCATTATTTTGGCAAGTTACACTTCATAACGGTACTTTCAAGAAGAAAAACTAAACAGCTTCTACAGTCAGCACTTTGTCTACCAAGCAATACTGAGCACCAAGTATTGCACGCTGAACATTGTTTAAAACTATCATTTCAAATTAGATTATCTTCAAAGAAACAAAAAGAAAAAGAATGCCGACAAAAAATTGCCGTTCAAGGTAAAACACTGGTATCAGATCTGTGTGAATCTATCAACCAGAAAGTAACCCAAGTATAAATATTTGGGTTCTGAAACAACTTATGGCAAACACACAAATGCTAAAACTATATTTGACTCAATATTTTTGTATTCTGCATTTCTAATGTAGAAACTGGGAATGGAAGTATCATTTGCACAGAGGCAACATTGCATAACCTTCCATATTTCATCATATGACAAATAGTTCCTAAGATATTTTCACTACCAAGTATTCTTCTACATAAGTTGGACTATGTAATATACAAATAAAGTATGTCTCAATGACAGTCCAACAGAAGATTTGTTGAAGGCAATGAATGAATCCCTATACAATGACACATATGAATATATACCTTTATTCATTGAAAGTTAACATTTTTATTAAACATAGTTGTTACTTCTATGAATCAAGTCATTTTGTTTCCTTTAATGACAGATTTTTTTAATTGCTTTTTGTTTTGTCTTCTAAGTAAAAAAAAAGCCTTTCCATTGACTTTGTAGGGCTTTCAATCAGAACTGTAATCTGACATTCAAAGAGAGAGGGAGAGGAAGGAAAAAGTTTTGACCTGTGCAGCATGAAAAGTATTTCGCTTGCAATTGAAAAAGTATTTTAAGCAAAAGGTGTACATGAAAGAAACAATTCAGGCTGGCTGATGGAAAAAAAAAAAACCTAACACCCACTGAATATGACAGGGATATTTCTTCTGACTTCAGTAGGCTATGAATGAAGCAATAATTATATCATTAGATTACTGAAAGAAAAAAATAGTGATTTAGGAAAAATAAATGGAAAAAAAGGAAACACCCTTAGAATGATCTGTATAATCTGCTATCAACCTTGGCTAGATGAAATTGCATTTTTCAGCATCCTCTAATGCAGCAATTATCTATAGTCACATGTACATATTATTTTATACTTATCAGCTAAGATGGATGATTATTGTACAATGTAAATCATTGATAAAATAAATTCAACAAGAAATTTTATCAGAGAGAGTCTCCATGGCAAATAAAAACAATTTCTTCAAAGACTTACTACCCAGACAAAGTGAAGACTCATAGGATAGGATCCAGGAATCAATATGCAACCAATACTGTCACAGCAAACAGCTACCACATGAAGTTAATCCAACAAGAAAAAAATTAATATAATGTAACTTAAGAAGCAGATCAATCAGCCATAAGATGGTCTAGCTCTTGACAGGTATTACACATGGTTAATCTGTTGTTCACATCAATATGTTGAGAATCAGTTCAACTAAAAGGGAACTTCCAGGAAGGTGATCACTGGCTGTCAATGCCATGATTTTACTCTCAAAACTGCCACATGGCGTTTCACACTTTCACCCTAAAATTAAGTGATGTATTGAGAAGCAGCATGTAGCTTTATCAGGGAATTATGTTTCTAAAAACTGCATAGTTCAATCAAATATAGAAAACTATTTGTTATTCTAGATTTTTGAAGGGAGTAAACCATCTGCCACTGAGGAATACAGGGTCTTTTATACATATATTATTATATGAAAGACAGACAGATGAAGGTCCTCTTCAAGCTTAATGCTAGGCTGAGTGAACAGTCATCAAAAGTCCATGAAAAACTATATTAACAATAATCCCAGGTAATTTAAAAACATGTAGTTCAGAGCACTGGAAAAGACGTTAAGGACATAAAAGTATAATAGTAATGAAGAGAATTAAATACCAGAAGATAATCATCTTGACATGATACCTTTTTTAACATTAAACTTTTTCATACTGGAACTATAAAATTTTAGAAAGACGTATAGATTTATTTAGTCCATAATCACATTTTGAATTAAATGACCATAAATGTAGAGTGAATGTTTGTCCTCTGTCCATCCTCCAAGCATTTGCATGCACCACCCCCCGCCACACACACACACACTATTATGCCAGGGTCGGTACATTTTCAACTAGATGGAGAGTCAGATGAAGGAAGTGATGCAGCTGAAAGTAATTTCTTTGTGTTGCTGTGTTTTGGATTCAGTTGTGTTTTGGACTCATTCTCTTTGTGGATCTACTTACAACCTACATTCCTTCACTGTATGTAACAATAACTGTTTTATACTTCACTCTCATAAAAAGCCATACTGCCGTCCCCTCACATCTTTAATCTGAAAATATTATACAACACCATTACAGATAATATCAGGAATTCTGAATAGCTATCAGATATAATCTACACCTTGTCTTATAAATAGAAAGTAATGCTAACATGAGAAAAACAAATACAAACAGCACACCACTTGAAACTTTCAGCACCTGCAAACAGGAGATATGTAAGATAATTAAGTCAGTGAATTTGCTAAATTTGACTGAAGTTTAAAGTTTTAGCTTTTAGAATAACATACTTTAGACAGATCATAAATATACTATGAGTAATAGAGCTACTTTAGATAGATCATAGGATTACTAACATTTATAGGCTTATCACATATTTAATTTTAGGCTGAAGTGGTTCAGAAGAAGGTAAGGGGCTGGGGTGTATGGGAGGAGGAAGCCCACTTAACATATGCAATCATCCAATTAATTTATCAACCAGGAAAAAGTATAATAAAACCATGAAGGGCATAGTGAAAACTATCCAATTTCTTTTGAACTTTATTCCCCGAGTGTGAAAAATCTGCTTCTGTGAAATGATACTAAACTTTCAACTGCAAAAAGAAGCCACATTTCCAAGACAGAGTTTAATTAATTTATGGAGTTACTGCTGTGAAAATTCATTGAGACAAATATTAAAGCTGCTTTTTAAAAGGGTTGGATAATTTTCTGATGATAAACAACACTGGCAGCTTTGTAAGCAAAGACAATGATGTAAGAGCAATTAAATCTCGTGCTTCATGGTATGAGTAGAATTCCTCTGCCCCAAGTACAGCATGAACTATTATTAATAACATTTGCTTCATCCCATAAATGTAAACTCCTAGGTGAATTATGTTATCTGGCCCACCTCTTAACCTATTTGCCACTGCCAAGGGCGGCATATGAGATTAGGGAAATCGATGGGTTGACTCAGTATGGCAGTGCCCGTGTTTCCATGTGAAGTGCTACAGTGCCATCAGAAAAGTAAATGCTGAACTGAGTCTCCCTCCAACTACCTACTACCAGACACCCTTCATTTAGTCTGACTCCAGAAGACTACTCCATCATCAGTATTATCCACACACTGCTAAGTCATTTGCGATAATAAAAGTGAGGATGACAAATTGGCCAATACAAGGAAATGCAGACTAAAAAAATTTTACATTTTCCAACTATCTTTTTGAAATTCCTATACTGTTACTTATTTTTTGATAGCGTAACTGAGAAGAGAGCAGATAAAGAACATTATGCAAAAAAGGCATTGGAAAACATGGAAAATGTATATTGCATACTTCCCAAATACTCATACTTAATTGCTAAAAAGAATTACAATTTTTTAAATGTATTTGTGCACAGGCAACGTAACATGTATGCATTACTTCCTGCTGTAATATTTCCATGCCTTCCTCTGTGCCCAAACATTTCAATAAACTAGAACTTTACAAAACATGAATAAAAGCCATCGATCCAGCAAAAACAATGAAAGGGAGGAAAAGTGGAAGGAAGCATACATATGTGGAAAGCCATAAAAAAATTGCATGAAAGTTGGCTGTCCTTTCATTATACAGATATTTGGCAGAATACTTATGGCTCTAGACAACACATTTCAGAATACTTCACAGTAAGTCTATTATGAAGACAAGAAAAGCCCACAAAAGTTAAGTTTATTAGTGTGTACTTAGCTATAAACAATTGAAGGAGAACTTCAGTTTTATCAAAGAAATATGATGTCAAACAGATTTACATCCTGATTACTTTTTGGCACCTATTTTCATATATATGCACCAATATAGCAAAAATTATTAACACCTTTTTGGTAGAAGCAATTTAGCAATGCTGCTTGAAACCACTAAGGCCTATAAATATACCTTCCCACAAACGGCAAACACCACCACTAAAGGAAATGGTGAGTAAAATAACATTAAGCCAATGAAGTAGGTAAAGTACAGAACCATGTCATATTTCCCGACGAAAATTTTGCAATACAGTAACTCAGAGGACAGTCTGCAAAGAGCTACAACCAAAAGGCAGCTGACCTACACCTGAAATCCAGGTGGCCGAATTATTGATTCTTTCCACACTGCCACCGGTAAGGTACTCATCGTTAAGGAATCAAAGCTGAAAATCCCTGACTACTGAGGTGTCACTGGAATCTGACAGTGAGGCTGCTGAGAATGAGTACACTGCTGCTGCTTCTTTGTTTCCAATTACTGCAAAGAGCAGTCAGGAGAAACTGAGCCGCACTGCCCGCTGCCCCTGCTCATCTTCAGAGCAAGGGCACGCGCCTCCTCAACCTCTCACACTCCTCTGCTCTCGCAAACAAGTGACAGCAGCAGCACTGACTACAAACAGGTTGCAGAACCCCTGTAACAAGGATCTGAGTAAATGCATTTCAAGTTAGATTTAATATTCTCCCATGCCCCCAGGCTTTCAGGAGTTGCCATCTGCAGCCACATCAGTATAATATGCCTTTCTGAGTTACTTTGTCCACAGTTTCTGTACTCTATGAAAGGAAGTTATATCTATATTCAGAGTTCACATAGTAAAAATAAAATAAACAGCTTCTTCCTGCAACAATTTTCAACTCAGCTACATAAACAAGACAAAAGTAGAAAACTAAAGGGAGAGCTTTTCTGAAAGAGTTCCCTCTATTTTTTGCTCATGAATTAAAACTAGTTATCTGCAATGAAAAAAACCCAAATCAAACCCCCCACTTCCTTCTTATTGTTAACAGCTTTGTGTTATTAATGACGGACTTAGTTAAAATAGATTAATAGTCATCCTATCCATTTGGGTTTAAGAAAGATCTTCAGAATTACTAACAGGGGCATGATTCAACAGATACCTGGATTCAGAGCTTTGTTCACTCCATTTACCTGACCGCAATTCATGAGCTCGGTCAAAGCATTTTCTGTTATACCAGCTGATCAATTAATTTTATTCTAGGAATTCTAAATGATATTTTTTTTAATGCCGAAGGAAAACATACAGACACTTATTTTTAGTGTCTAAATTTAGTATATCTCTAATAACAGCTTCACAACTGAACATATTTTGACCAGAGGTTTAGACCAGATGACCTCCAGAGGTCTATCCCGACCTAAACTGTTCCATGACTCTGATTAAGTTCCTGTTATAATGCAAGACAATTTGTAGGCAGAGGAAAAATCTTTTATTAAATCAGTTGGTAGGTGTGGAGAAAGTAACATGAATTTACCATAAAATAAAGACTAGGAAATAAAAGTGGATTAGTAAAGTGGGGGTAGCTCAGAGTTTCCACTCTTGCTGTTCCAAAGGCTGAGAGTGATGTTAAAAAAAATTGTTAAAAAAACCAGTGTACAGTCAGCACAGTGTGGTAGAACATCCAGGCCGCTCTGTGGCTCAGCAGAAAACACTGGCATCCATCCATCTTCACCTCAGCCTTATAATCTTTGTTAAAATCTGAGCATTATTTCCCTCCTGCACTAAGTGCGATGGCAGACGTGCCAACTTCAAGCCTGGCATCATAACACACAGGGCTAGGGAGTTGCTCACCAGCTAAGAGCATTAGAGCCACCACTGCTGGCAGCTATAGCCTGTTTTCCTTTAATAAACTGTACATATATGCTATCACAGAATCCTTTGAAGAGTGAGGAGCTAGTCACCCCAGGCAATCGTCACCTCAGAAATGTCAATATCATGGTCTGCTCTTGCAGCAGATGGAAAACTTTCTCCATGAGGGTAGTCAAACAGTGCAACAGGGCGCCAGAGAAACTGAGAAATCTCAGTTTCTTGGAGAAACTCAAAACTTGTTCAATTAAGGCCCATAGTAACCCCATCTAACTGCAGAATTGTGATTGCTTAGCTCAGGGGGTTGATCAACATGACCTCCGGAGGACCCTTCCAGCCAAAGTTGCTCCATCATTAGCTCCATCAAGAATCACTAATGTTACATGCAATAATCTCATCTTCAAGTCTGCACTCCTAAACCTCAGCTTTATCTTGGATATTTTATAAGAAATGATAGGTTGGGTACATCAAAAGACTACAAGGACTTTTGACCACAGTAGAAAAAGAATGCTTTATCTCACCATACAATTACAGTTCTTCTAATATTTATTAATTGCTCTGATTCTTGAATCACCTAGAGGAAAAAAGTTAAAGCCATCTCTGAATTAAATTAGGAATTAAAGATATTATTCCTGATGGGATTAAGACTTGAATTGGCATGGAAACTCAAGTGGAGCTGGGTAGAAAAGGAATAAATTTTTTTCCCCCTGGTTGCAAATTAAGAATTTTTGTAAGAAGAAACCTTTAATCTTGCATTACAAACAGGTTATTAGACAGATGATATACAGTAGGAGACACTTTGAATAGATTAGAAAGAAATAAGGATGGTATTATGTCCATAAAGTTGTAAATACCTTCTCTATAGTTAGAATTTCAAATTAATTTAAATTATCTATTCATTTTACATGATATTATAAACTAGTTTATATTAAGGGTGACTTACAGGTACCAAGTAAACACTAAGGCATCCCAAACCCAAGAGTTTGGCAATCTTAAAACCCAAGAAAATAGAACAGTCTTGTAGTGCCCTCACCACCAAACTTTTCCTCAGAGTACCAAAGTACAAAAGGGTGCTAACAAGACAGTTTGGATTTCGGTAAAAGAAGACTCTGCTAGAAAGATGGTCAAACTTAGCCAGGAAGTTTGACTCATTGTCAAACTTAGCCAGGAAAGCTCTACAGCATACAGAGGCCTGAAGCAGTTACAATCCATGAGGTAGTAAGTAACAAACCAAGAAAACACTAAAAATGTTTACCTACTTTCCCTGCTTTAACAGTAAAAACTCTATCATACTTTCACCACATTAAGGACTCTGCAGTGTTTCAAATGCTGGTTTAATCCAGCCACATTATTTCAGATACACACAGAGACCAGCCTTCTCATTCCAGACCAAAACTAGCAGTGAAAGTCCACTGCTTAACAGTGCCTATTATTAGCAATTTTGTAGGATATTATTATGCTCATCATCAAATGCTTCCGTAATAGATATAATACAGACTACTCAATTATTTTTTTTTTAGTGTTGCTGTTAACACAGTTGCTAAAATTTATCAATGTACTTGATTACCATAGCCACTTACAAGGTGTATGGTATCCAACATGTCATGAGTTCTCTCCCTTTTGCTCCACTTCTGTCTAAAAATACACCCTTCTGTCATAGTGCCAATTCATGTTGTCTCTCTCTCTAATAAATAACATTCAAGTTCCTGACCTTCAGGGCTGCAAACTGTATATTAAATCACGTCACATGTTAGATTACAGGTGCTAAGACTATGTTTGTCTTTCCATGTAATTGCAACTAAAAAAAAAGTTACAGTTTTAAAGGAATTTATAAAAGCAAGTACAAGAAGATCAATATTTTACATTTGAGGTTATTAAATTTCTACTAAAGATCCTATTCATCAAAAACATCTACACATGTATTCTTCCCATTTTTAATCTCTTAAAACACGTATGGCATTATACGAGTAAGTCAGAAAATCAAAGAAAAATATCCCTGCAAATGGTTATGGGTGGCAGTTTAACACTGGTATTGATTAAGCACCTGAAATATATTGGAACTTGACAGAAAAGTCTCCTGACCCTAGAAATCAATGCAAGATGAATCTGCTTAGACTTTTCTTTGCAGACTGGGGAACTGCACTGTTGGGTGTAAAGACAGGCTCTCAGCTCTACCATGGGGAGGGAGCGCTGCCATGTGCATTACAAAGCAGATGGCCGACCAGCACTGAGCACACCCTGACGTGTCTTCACGGTTCTGCTTTGTGCTCCTCCTGCTTCTTCAGCATCCCCATGTAGCACAAGTCTGGCTGCTGTGGAGTGAGGTGCTGGGTTGGGAGCCCTTTTAGGTCAGCAGTATGGAAAGATGGGGAAAAGGGAGTGTTGTGTGATTATGCTACTCAAACTTAGTCACCTCACTGAGATGTCTGACTTCAAAAGAATGGTGTCTTAATCTGTGGAAAAGCAGAGGGAGTCCAGAGCTGCCCTTTAGAGGAACCTGTCCCTCCCTCTATTCACTTACTATGGAATCTCTTAAAACTGGTACTTATGGGTAGGTGACATGGATATTTCCCTGCACATACTTTTGGTGTTGAATTAAAGATGTTTTTTTAAAGACTCTGAAGACTTTACCATTTGATAACAATTTATAGGAAAGAAGAAAGAGACAACTTAGAAAAGAGTCTGTTGCTCAGTATCAGTACTGTTCCTGAAAATCTGACTGTACAAAACATGCATGCATGCAGCTTAAGTGGTTAGTTAAACTACACTGCAACTTTTTAATTATCTTTAAAGCAGCAACAAATGGCTGGACTGTACACTGGAATTTGGATGATCACTTCCATGAGAAGAACAGCGGATGGTAAGAGTCTTACTACAGTACCTTACTGCACCGAGCATTATACAAACACTGGAACACACAATCCTTGTCCTGAGAAGTCTTAAGCTGCTGGACAAGAGAACCACGTCAGCAAGAAATCTGCGTGGGCCCTCAGCACATGTGTTGTATGGCTTTACAAGAAAGGAGCAGAATGTATGCCTGGGATAATGTGAAAGGTATTTCCGAGAAAAGGAAGAGTGGATAAATGCAGAAGAATGCTACAAAGCAAAGCAGGAGATCCTTGACTCAGGTTAGAGTGAACAATGTCTGGAAGCTCCCTTCATGCTAAAACAGCTATGATTATGAAAATTGTGACACTGACTCAAGAGAGACTTAAAGTCTTTTTCTTCATTCTTCTTAGGAGGACAAAGGTGAGGAGCGTGGAAAACAGGGGTCAGAATAATATGAAATAAATCTCCACACAGTTTTTACTTAGCTTCCTGACAACATCTTCAACTCTTATCAGAGGAACTGAGGGCAATATCAAAGCATGAAAATACCAACCATCCATTCAAATACGACCTTTTCTCTGTGTTATTGCAGTGTTTTGGACATATTGTACAAATTAACTTACAGAACAGGGATCACAATATTCTTGAAAATTCTGAGAAATTGTGTAAAAATAATGAATACAAGTGTAAGTGATGGTGATTTTCATATTTTCTAGATCAGTTTTCACCTGACCAGTGTGAAACAGTCTTTTACAGTCTAAAACCAACCACAGCTACCATACATTTGGTTAGTTAGGCTGCTAGCAAAAGCAACAGACACTAGTTCAGCTCTGATACTAATCTGCCGCTGCTTTATTGAAATTCTTAGACAGCTCTTCATGCACTGTTTTTTCTTCCCCCCTGCCAAAGGAGGAATGTTGAGTAGAAACTGGGGAAAACTCAGGAAACAAGTCTATATTCTACCTCTGTAGATATTCTGTCTTATATAACAAATTGTTTCCTGTAGGAGTGATTTAATCAGCTATTGTTTTAAAAATAATATTATGTTAGCTAGGAAATAATATAATAAAACTATGCAATAAACACCATAAGTAAGTAGCACATTACAAGGAGAGACTAGCAAGAACAGTATTGAGGTTTTGCTGGGGAACAGGCAAATGACTGACCACCATCACCTCTTTGGGAGAGGAAAGGAAAGAGGCCAGTACAGTCTTCCAATGGAAACACAACTGCATCAGATGTCCAAGGTGTGCTCATCAGCACAAAAAAGGAAGAATACTCTCTTTTTCTGCTCATTTAAAAATATTCTGTTTAAGAAAAGTAAAAGTGTTTTGTTTCAATGAGTTGCATTTAGATTTTGTAATTTTACTTAATGTGCAACTCTTTTTTTATACCTCCACATAATGAATTTTTTTTTAAAAAAAGGTACACGACTCTGTGTTACAAATAAAACTTTTCACTTGCTCAAAATTGCAGTTTTGGGCAAATTGGGAATGGTTTTCATTCCATGCAAGTTGCTTTTTCTACTGTGATTTTTATTCTTAATTTAGAGAAAAACCTGTTTTCAGTAAGGTTTAAAAGCAAGGGGAGGAGAAAGGGTATTGTTCCAGTTCAACTAAAACTAATGGGATTTTTTCTGAGATAAACCTTCACAGTTGTTTTGCTGTACTAAAAATGTTTACATCACTTGGAAGCTTTTAGGAATATCCACATAATGACCAGAAACCATGTAAACAGACTATTATAGAATATTATGGAGTCAAAATTAATAGTGTTTACAAGAGCAATGTTCGCTCACCAATGGTACTGCAACTTGTACTCAGAGGCACTCGTGCAGCCTCCTGTCAGGTTACAAAGCAGACGGAGGATGTAGCACCTCCTTGCAAAGGTCTACGCACACGCACCCTCGGACTAGACAGAAGTTGCTAGTCCCAGGATTAAGAACTGTTAAATATAAGCATGCCTCCATTTTGCTGGCTGTATTTTCCTTTACTGCACAGCTAGCCCTGAGGTTAAAAATCAATACATGCATGAATAAACCTTAAGAATTTTTCCAAGTAGCACATAACGTAATAGAAAAAAAAAAAGAACACTCGTTCTAGAACTACAGAGCACTTTATATGGATTTTTAATTTAAACATTCTTTCTATCAAAAAAAAGTAAGACAACAAATCCCATGATTATCAAACAGCTCTCCTTTTCCTTCAGCTGTTTTGTAAGGGTTTGTCAGTTTGTTATTATATACTCACTCCTCTTTAGACTCCTACTTGTATTATTTAATTTTTCTGCTGGCCTGCAGATAGCAAATCTGTTGTCAGCCTGTCTGTGTATGTCCATCAGATATGCACAGCGAATAAAAGGGCTATTCCTTTACTCCTGCCTGAGAAAAATCAGATTCCCTAGAAGCTGAAGCCAGCTATACCTCTTACAGTGGGCAGCAGGTTGAAGAATCCTTTCTATTCGCAGATATCTTGTGTAGCATGGAGGAACAGACATTGCATGACAGATCTCTCTAACTGTATGGTCTTTAAAATAAGCTGTTGCACTTCGAAAAACATAATTTGCATAGACTAATATTTTAATCATTCACAAAGAGAAAAATAAAATATATGTACAGAAAAAAAAGTCTATGAAATTAAAAATATCAAAAACCCCCACCCTGAATATTTTGCATTTGGTTAAAGAGCATCTTCTTCAATGACTGCTTTGCAATGCATACAAGATGGAGGCATCTGAAATCTCTTCTTTGTAAAGAAGAACAGATTACCTTGTTTAGTGAAATTCATTGAACCTCCAGTGACTAAACCACTAATGTATTCATTAAATATCACTAGAACTTTACAGGTGGAGGCATCTCACTTCACCTGCAGCACTTAGCTAGCAAGATTAAATCAAAAGCTCACATAAATATGCTTGCAGTAACATTCAGCTTTGTGCTCTTCTATTAATTTATTTCCCAGATTAATCAGCATTTGTAATATACTGCTGACACTTACATGAACACAACATATTGTAATAACACTGACCTTGATTAATATTTCTTCATGTGTACTTGCTATTAATGCAATTATTCATTAATGATATACTTTTATGAAAAACACTATTTCATGTATGAACAGCTTTAAATGATTCCCACATGCAGTGGTAATTATGTATGATATTATGAAGAATTATTTAATATCTGCACTTAGCCATCTTATTTTTATAAGATAATACTCAATGCAAGGTGCAAAAGAAGACACTCTAAATTTGTTAACTACAATAACAAAGATATTAGTTAACAGAAAAAGAATATTCAAAGCTGTTTTTAGTCTGAGAAAAGTAGTGCATATTCACACACACTCTCATTGACAAATATCTACAAAACAACTGACAGATACAAGTAAGTGGCATAAATTAAGGGCCACTCACAAAGGTACTAACAGGTTATCAACCCAGAAAAAGAAACCAGTCATAGGACTAGTAATTTTCAGACTCTGAAGGTTTGGAATTTCAAGTAATTCTTACTTCCTTAGGACTGTATGATCTGGAATACATCTTCACCATTCTTAGGGGAGCAAACAAGGATATATTCCTATATCAATAAATAGGGGAAAATTTAAAAAAAAAAGGAATTAATTGAGTAGCTTTCATCACAATAAGTACCAAATTCCATAATTTAATTCCATATCCTTTTCCGAAAGAGCACAGAGTTCCAACTCCAGCAGAAAAATGTAGAAACATGTTATAAAAGAGGCACATTATAGAGAAGCAATGTAAGGAAAGAAATAAAAACCACTGGAGTACAAGAACCATCAACCTTAAAACAGCAGCAGGAACATCAGCAAAGCACAATGTTAGTCAGAGACGTTGTAGCCCATAGCCAGATGGAGACCACGAGAAGCAGCTCTCAAAGATAACAGCACAGAAGCATTCCAGAGGGGAAGCGAATGCGTGCCCCACTCCTGTCTGACGGACAGAGGAGCTCACGCAGCTTTAGCTAGGAGCTTAAGAAACAGTACCTTAAACAGTCTTGATACCACCTCAGCCCAGGCACTGAGCCAAGAGCGCAGACAACGAGGAAGAGCTGCCATGCAAAATCTGACTGACACCTAAGCAAAACGATTTCTAATCTGTGCTGAGAAAGCACTGTCAGAAGGAGCTAAACACCACTGGAGCTGAGCCCAGAAAGGAGAAGATGCTGAAAGCAGCCTGTGCCTGAGGTATCAGATTTAACAGCTGACATAGGACAGTCAGCAGCAATTCCCTGAAGCGGGAAAACCATTTGCTGCTGTCATCTGCAAGGCATGGGACTCAGTTGTCCAACTGTGCCACAAAAGCAAACCGAAGACCAAAGGCCTGACTGAGAACAAGGAATCACAGACAACTTGAGACTGGTTAAGGATCCACCAAAGTTAAAACACTTTAGACACCATCTAAAGCTCTCTCTTTGTTTATGTGTTTGGACACTAGATAGTAGGGCACGAGATAAGAAGGACTCAGGGCTGAGTCCTTAACAGAGGAAGTTCCTTGAGAAGAGAAAGAAATTATTAAAGGCTTATCCTCCACAGAAAACAACAAATTGATCAAGGAAACTTTTCTTTGCTGAAACTGTCATAACCTGTCATGTCACACACACTATCTGACAATTCACATTCATATAAAAAAATGTAAAGTGTTTAGCCCCTTTGTTATAAGCATTTCAAAGACAAGTTTGGAGTTGGGTTTTTTCCCTCTCTTGCTAGATTAAGGTAGTCTCAGCCCTATCGATACTAAATTCCAGAGCTGACTGTTGTACAGAATGGCTGGAGAGTTGGATCGAAAAGACACATTAGACTATGACTCTCACATTAAGTCATGCCAGATGTGCTCTGCAGTGAATATCACAGGCAGCAAAATGGGGTATGAACAGCTATGTACCAAGTTCATATCAATCTCTGCCTAAATCTTCAGTCTAGCTCAGGTCTGCTGAAATCCTCACTCGGCTACACTGGGTGTATCCACACTAGGGAGTTTGTCGGTGTCCAACAATGACTCCACCGTGCAATAAGGGGGAAACCTCTGTTACCCAGATTTAAGCAGCTGTCTGGATTCTTACATAACATTTTGGCCTTATTTCAATATCTTCTAAGAAAGAATAAAACAATTTTTTAAAAGTTTGTTCCGTTCCTAGTCCCTTGTTCCAAACTGATTTTCAGTGTATTAAATATGAAAAATAGTAGTTGCTCTTCATCACTGAAAGTACAACACTGAGAATTTAGACATTAAATTTTACAGGTCTTATGAAAGGCAGGATATTAATCAATATAATTATGACACTTATTCAAATAAATGACCATAATACAAGGCAAATGTATTAGCCACCCTACTGAGTAAGATGAAGGACACCACTGAATAACCAAAGATATGCTTTGTTCTAAATATGATTGTAGGATCAACTGTTCCCAAAGGAAAAGACAAATGGACAGATTTTCAGATTCTGACACTATAAACAGCTTTTCACAGAATCACAGAATCACTAAGGTTGGAAAAGACCTGTAAGATCATCAAGTCCAACCATCAGCTAACACCACCATGCCCACTAAACCATGTCCCACAATGTCACGTCCCCATGTTCCTTGAACACCTCCAGGGATGGTGACTCCACCACTTCCCTGGGCAGCTTATTCCAGTGTTTCACCACTCTCTCAGTAAAGAAATTTTTCCTAATATCCAGCCTAAACCTCCCCTGTCACAACTTGAGGACATTTCCTCTTGTTCTGTCTCTCGTCACTTGGGAGAAAAGGCCAACACCCACCTCTCTGCAACCCCCTTTCAGGGAATTGTAGAGAGTGATGAGGTCTCCCCTCAGCCTCCTCTTCTCCAGACTGAACAACCCCAGTTCCCTCAACCACTCCTCATAAGACTTGTGCTCCAGACCCCTCACCAGCTTCGTCGCCCTTCTCTGGACACGCTCCGGCACCTCAATGTCCTTCTTGTAGTGAGGGGCCCAAAACTGAACACAGTTTTGGGTGGGGTTTTTTTTTGGGTTGGTGGTTTTTTTTCCCAGTTAGAATTTTTTAATTGTATTCCTAAAAAATCACGTAAACATTAGCATACAGATCCAGAGAAATCAATATAATATAATGGTGCATAAACTGTAAGTTTAGAAGAATGTCAGGAACACTTCTTTTATACCCACAGCTTTTATATGCAGTGTCTGAAGAATGGGTGTGGTGGGTTAACCCCAGCCAGCACCTAAGCCCCCATCCAGTTGCTTACTCATTCTTCCCCAGCGGGGTGGGGGAGACAAAAGGAAGGGCAAAAGCAAGAAAAAAAAAGTGACTTGAGACAAAGAAAATTTAATATGCAGGAAGAAAAAAAGCAAACCCAAAAAACTCCAAGTGAATCAAAGACAAGTGAAAAAAAAAAAAACAAACCAAAGAACACCCCAAGTGATGCAAGAGGCAGTCACTGACCACCTCCCACCAGCAGACCTATGCCCAGACACTCTCTGAGCAATGGTTACCTTGGAAAAACTGCCCCCTCCTCGTTTTATTGCTGAGCATGACACTATACCGTATGGAATATCTCTTTGGCCAATTCAGGTCAGCTGTTCGTGGCGAGGCACAGTGAGAAACAGAGAAGGCCTTGATGCTGTGCAAACACTGCTCAGCAGTAACCAACACACTGGTGTGTTATCAACACTGTTTTGGTCACAAATCTAAGACACAGCACCATACAGGCTGATATGAAGGAAATTAACTCCACCCCAATAGACCCAGTACAAGGGGTTAAAGATCCTATCTATATTCAAACTATAAATAATTTGTCAGGAAAAAAGTGAAATGAACTATGAATACCTAAAACTGATAAAATATCAGAGCCTTAACAGCTAGGCATCAGTGAAACTTCTCTAATAATAAAATGACAGCAAGTGAATTAACAGCTTGGAAAAAGAATTCATTGGGTAAAATTTACCAAGGGAACAGGCTATGGGAGAAGCCTCTCTCTTTTGTAGAACAGATAATAAGTAATCTCTCATAGTTCCACCCCAAAAATTCTGAAAGGGGAAACCACAGTGTGTATTTGCTGGAATGTTTTCTACAGTAAAATTAGGGGAAAACCCTACTGGAAATTAGGTGAAAGATAAAGGTACACAAATTGAAAGTAACAAATCAAATGACTCGTTGACTTTGCTCTTACTCATACAATGCAAAGAGAAGGAAAATGAGAATATGATAGATGTTTAAGGTAGCAGCTGTTTACTACTGCTTATATATTTTATTATATAAATCCCATACTAGTTAGAAACAGGAGATGGTGATGGCATAATTGCATAATATTTCTCTTCACATTTGAAGATTGAACATGTTTTCCATTAAGTCAGAGATTGAAGATACACAAGAGTCCAAGATGACTTTCAACACCGGTGCACTGTGCTGAGTGAAAAGCCATCTGATCAATGGACCCAGTCTGCTCCATAAAGACTATTGGGCTCAGAAAACAAATTCTACTGTTTGCTTTGCCACCCAGCGACATGAAGAAACCAGAAAGAATGACCTTTTTCCAATGGCAATATCTACACTCTGCTTGCAACACACCTTAATACAGAAACTTCTCTTTACCTAAGGGTAATGTCTCCTCCCAGGTATATAAAATCAGTTCTAATCTTAATAAATTCTAATCTTAATCTCATAGTTAGGCTGCCTATTTCTTTATTCAAGATGTCACACAATTTTGCTTCTGATTGCAGCACCTTACTCAACTCTTCCCAGAATCTTCTACCTAAGGCATTCCATTATTCTCTTCTACCTTTTCTTCGACATTATCTATTTGTGCCTCCACCAGTACTCCTGCCCTTTAGCACTACCTAGCTCCACAGGCCTTTAAATTTTTCATTAAATCAAACTTCTGTGAGACCACGAAACAATTACATAATGTCTCAGCAACCGATACCTTTCATCTTCCTGGTCACCAAAAATTTTTGTTGCTATTGATTCTTCTAGTACCAGGTCAGACAAAAAAAAACCACTTTTCTCCACTTGTACTTCTGGTACACCAACAGCAGCAACAAGCCAACAGTTGCAATAGCCTGCATAGAATTTGACTGTGTATAAAATATACTACAGGTTTACAGTTAATCAAAAGGTGATATTAAATGGCTTCTGGCAAGGGATCCTTACATATAGTATGTAATTGATTATTTTTTTTTTTCCCCTGAAGGAGACCCTAGATTCAAAGCAGATTTTAATAATATTATTAAATATTTGACAACTATTTCCACAGGAAAACCACAGGATTTAACAAAGATTGTAATATTATAGTATGCTATGAATTGTCTGAATTTTTCCTCAGTAAACTGACTACTGATGTAAGAGCTCAAGTCATTTGATAGTTCATTCTGTAACACATTCCTGGGAATACCATTATCATAATGACCTAAATAAGTTTGCAATTAACAATTTTTTAAAAAAATATTTCTACAGGATAAGTGTTACAAAAAGATTTTTGAGGAAAAAAATACAATTAACCACTGATATTCTCAGAATCCTAGTCAAGGAAATTCAAACTCTAATTTGCACTGGCACTGTCATCTATGGTAGACACCAGGAAACCCAATGACATTTCAAGAAATAAAATCCCTCTCCACCAAAGACCCAATTTGATGGCTCTTTCTTTTCATACTGCATTAGTTCATGCTATAACAGGCTTTTGTTAATAGCTGTGAGAACTCTAGATCCAAAAACATCAGGTGGACATGTTAGAGCATCCACAGAAAAGTTTTCTTTTTCTCTCTGACATCAAAATCAACAGGCATCAGATTTTTCTGAGCAAGCCTGACATTCCTGCTCAGGCATCCAAAGCAAACTTTTCAATAAAAATACACTGATTGAGGATACCCTCAGGAAAAAAAATATTTATGAGTGACAGGAAGCTGACTGCTGAAAACATATACCAGTCTCTCATCTATATACAAACACTTCAGAAGCTAGAGAGAAGCTATAAAACCTAGCTTGGGTATTAATTTCCTGTTTTCTTCTGAAAACTAACTCCTTGTAGCAAGTACAAAATAATAAGTAGCATTTTTTTTTTTTTTTTGCTTGCTCTATGGTAGCCAGCATATGGGGTCCTGGCCAGGCTTGGGCTGAGGGGGACACACACTATCACCACCTGCTAATTGCCTACTAAAAAAAAGGTGTGTTTTGTATTCTTCAGTGGCCTTGTTGTTCTGAAATCCAACAAAAGCATCTCAGATGCATTATGTTTATAATAAAATTATTTGAAATTCATACTCAGAACTAAACAAGGACTTTCAGAGTAAACATTTTTATTATATTAAAGTTTCTGTAGCCAGTATGAACTTTCACTAACTGAAATCAGACTACTTAGCTGTAACACTTTCAGACTAAAATACATTTTAATGAACACCTAAAGGCATGAATCATAGCTCTTCTCTTTGTTTTTCTCCTCTAAGTTGGAGAAATAATTTTCTTGAGCAGATCTGTTTTGCCCAGTGAGAGAGGAAAATGTAACTATGGGCAAAAGAATCAGGCAAATATTCAGCCTCCCTCGTCAGTGCAATGAAAGAGCAAATTACTGCAGTTACAGCAGGTGGTTCAGGTCTTCATCCCCTACCAACGGAACAGCGCTGCCATGCTCAGGCTTGGAACCACTGGCATTCAGCAATGGTCTATATGTGAGATTGCTCTCCCTCTGTTAAGTGAACAAAACTGGAAAAGGCATTTAAAGTCATTTTATGAGATATCTTAATCATACTGTGCTTATTAAGAAAAAAATAGGATTTTCACTGATGGAAGGAAAAACTCTGACATTTCCAGCTCCAGTAAGAAACAACCAGACATCATCAGAAAATTAGGACTTGCCCCGAGACAGCATTAGATTACATAGTAATTTTCATGCTCACGAATCAAACTTAATTTGCAAATGGAGGAACAGATTTAAAAAACAACTATAAAACAAGCAATCTTGGTGACCTGACAATATGTTAATGATGACCCTAAACTGCTTAAAGAGTTGGAAAGCAAAACACCACGTTTGAGAAAGGACAAGGTTCTTAGTAGGGATAGTGTCTCAGAAACAGGTTTCGACTATTTTATAGAAATAACTGAAAACTCACAAATGTTTACTATTAACGTATTAATCCAAACAATTACTTTAACACCAGCAAATCTGCCCCAGCAACTCTGATGCAAAATTGTCTGCTGTCAAAATCCCAGGTGAACAACCCTAGATGCAGTTATCTTATGTGAAAAGGCATTCTCAGTTCTAACAGCAGGAGTTGCAGAAGAACCGGCGTTACATAATGCTGGTTGTATTGGAGTGGGAAGGAATTATTTATCATAATCAAATGAGATAAAATCATACCTGTTGCCTTTTCAGCCAAGTGTTTTGGACACATTTACACAGGTTATTCAGTTAAATGTATATTAAAAATTCAATCACTGTCATACTTCAAAATACTTTTTGCTGACAGATAAGAACTACAGACATTTTACTTTTATTCATTATTTCAGCTTTGTCTTCTAAAATTCTCACTTTTTAATAGCTGAGTTATTCCAGATGAGAATGATGAAACATTCACATTTATGAGGAATACCTTAGACCTGAAAAGTGGTTATTTTTCTGTACAATCTTTGTCTTTTGAGCATGACAGACTTTTTTACACATCCAGTATGCTACATATATATATGCTACCCTAATGTAAAGACTAGCAGTTACTAGATTTTAAAAACTTTCAGAACAGTGGATGGTAAATTCATTTGTACGAGAAGAAGATAGCTGGACCTTCACAGAATAATTTGTAAAACAAATTCTAGAGTTCATTATTATTGAGGGTTTTTATCTGAACAAGGTCCATTAAAAAGTTAATAGAAGAAATGATGAAACTTTTTTTTTAAAGTTTGCTCAAATTTTATTTAAAACTTACTAGATATTACATAGACTTATGCATAAATTGGCAAAGCTTTCTGAAATTGAATTTTAAAAGGTTATGTAAAACACTGTAACAGAAAAACAAGCAAATTTCTCATTAGTCATAGCCAAGTTATTTAGAGATATTTTTCAATTATATAAGCAATATTCTTTACTGCAATTAGAAGTGCTGTGTATAAAATATGCTGCTAATAAAAATAATGATGTAAATTTGTTAGAAGAATATAAATATTAAATTCAGAATAATCCTTTGCTTCCTGAATTAAAAAAAAAAAAAATGTGCAACGCATTCTGCAACACATTTAAAAACCATGTTTCATTTTAAAAACGTGAAACCCCCTCCTTATTCCACAGAAAGTTTAATTACTTTTTTGACAGGGCCTTCATTCCTTACACATTTGTCTTGTTTGTATTTTGAAGAATGAAGCAGCCCACCAAACAGCTCTAATTTCTGTCTCTGGAAAAGGATATTTTGTATCTGCAGTCGTCACAGAACAAACTCTGAGGTAACTACTCTGTCTCTCTCTCCTTTAGCTCTCTCCTCTCAAACTTCTGTTTGTCCTTTCAAACTTTTTAAAGAACAAAATCAAAACATTCTTAATTGCACTGACTTAACCAACTACTACACTTTCCCATTTTGTTTTAATTCCAGCTGTGCCCCTTCTTTCCAAGTTTTTGAATTCTAGCTAATCTAAATTCCAGATTCTTTTTTTTTTTAAACCTTGTGTCCCCCCTTGTTTTTTAATAGCTTAATTTCTTTCTATGTTCTAATTTTTCTTTCAGTGACCAGCAGATCCTTCACATTTCACCCCAGCTCTCTGCAAGATTCCTCAAGACCACTGTACTTGACGTAGGTCTCGTAACTGCATAATCCCATCCACAACCTCAAATAACATGTATTCATATAACACCTCTAAGCTCCTAGCTCACTGATCTACCTCTTTATTCTAATTCTGTTCTACTGTGTCCAAATTAAAATCTCATCAGCTTCTTCCTCTGGCCTTTTCTTAAGGGTGTCTTGCATGTATCTCAGATGTATTACAGCTCAACTGGAGCTCTTCATTCTGTACTCTTCCTTATTTCCCTCATCACTTCTTTTTTTTTAATCTCTTTCATGACTACTGCCTATAGTAATAACCACCTGCAGCTCAGCCTTCTAAACTTGACTCAAATCACTATACTGATTATATCCTCTGCTAAGTCCTTCACCTTGTTGGTCCACAGATGCCTTACTCATAGCATCTCTGAATTATATCTCTTCTTATCTTTATATACAGAAAAAAAGCTCATCCTGGCTTCTATGTGGCAGCATTCCTTGTTTTGGCCTAGATAAGTGCAATTTTGCACTGCTGAAATCTATTCCAAATGTGGCTACCACCAAAGAAAAGGTTTATCAGCGCAGATAAGCATACTGCAGTGCCTCATTAGCAATGGCTGCTACAACGTGCATCCTCTGGATCATCTCAGGGAAGAAGCATGCTGTTGCACAACTTAAAAAAAATGTTTCCATCCCTTTCACTTTGAACTCCAGTACAACTATGTAAAGCCCCAAGGAAGCTCATCTGTACTCCATCAGCGCTTTTCTAAAGCCATTTGCATAATTTTCTTTATTGCATAAACATAAGCTTTCTTCATTTCCACAGCCCTCTTGTCCTATCCCATTCTCTACTTCAATGTTAAGATACCAATTGCTACTTCTCAACCCAGGCTGGAAGCCTCCAAAGCCCATTTAATGGAGAAGACAATTCTACAAGCTGGCAAACCTAAAGTGTTAGTCTTCTTGAAAGAGCCCATTAAAATTCACCTTCCTCATGTTGTCAGAATCACAACAGAGACTGTTACAACACTGAAACTACAGCCTGCTGTGCCAGCCAGGATTGTGACACCATCTTACTGCATTGCATTTCTCTGTTTGATTCTGATTTTTTGCTTTACAGTTCGCTTTTCTGTTCTTGCAAGACATGGACCTTCTTTTACCTCTGTGTTTATAGATCAAGTAGTACAGCACGGCCTTATCACTTATACAGTGAATGAATGAAAAATACTAATGTAAATGAATTTTAATTAAAAACCTTACTGTGACTATACATTTTTTTTAATCTAAATAAAAGATATAGCTAGTCTGGGAAACAGCTAGAGCATGACTTATATTTTAGAACCACATTTTTAAAAAGAAAAGCTTTATCAAAATCTTAGATGCATCTGTACCAGGAAGAGCCAGGGGGAGGGGAGGAAGGGGCATAGAGGGGTGAGTTTTTAGAATCAACATTATTCTTAGCAAAATTTTTCTTAAGCATTTTCATTTAAAAGCTGTGTCTAGCTGACATTGTACTCAGCAGTTAATATTTATGGTCATATGAGAACTTTGTATCCGAAGAAAAAAATTTCTTCATAATACATTTTATATTCTGGTCTCTTTATTATTTAGACATTCGGCATCCATAAACAAGTAGTTTATCCATGAGATCAGCTATGTGATCCCCAAATTAATGGACCCCTGAGAAAGATGCTTCACAAAAAAATAGCAAAAAAAAAGAAAGTTGATTAGTATGCTTATACTTGGCTTAAAGCAAAGCAGAAAAATTGTGCAAGAACACAAATGTCTCTTAAGGCCTCGGATTCTGCAATCATATGGATAAAAGCAACATTGTGTATTTTTTGTAACTTTGCTGCTTCATAAAGTACTGCTCATTAAGATACAAGTCTATGTCCAATATCAGTGACAAAGGCATTACTTCAAATGCAGTAACTGAAAAGAAACAAAAATAACGCAGAAGCTTAAAACAGTTAAGGACAAATCGTTTCATAAGCCATTGTCAAAATACTCCTTCACAATATATCAAGCCAGTTTTCAGCTGGCAATGCTACCCTTTTATACATCCAAATATATATAGAGATATAAAAACATGTCTATCTTTAACCAAACTACTTCTCAAGTCACAGTCATTTAAAACAGCAAACATGCAAAGAAAGACCTTGCAGCTCGCTTACCCTTTCAGCTTGTCCTAACTCTGCAGCCCAGGGTTTTCTATACCAAATAGGACATGGCTTTGCTTTCAAAAGGTACCCTTTCTGATTCTTTTCACTTTTCCGCGGATTTGCTGCTAGAATTTATAACTAGCACTTCAAGCCTTTTCTACCCCTCCTCCGCACTGGTTTAACTTCTTTATGATGGCAGATAATTGTTTTGGCCTTAGGCAAGGAATGTGCTCTCTGCTTGGGAAGATGGCTGCGCAGCATCTTTATAAAGGAGCCAAATGAGGAAAAATGAGATCGTTGCAGAACATTACATTTCTTTATCTTATCAATTATTGAAGAAAGACTTTTTCATTTAATATGGGAAGAATACTAATAAGAGGTCAAAATATACACTAGGATCTTGGTATTAATGGTGATAAGAGTCATGATGAACAACAATTCAAAATAAACATTATTTAATGAACATGATAGCAAGACTATGATTGAACTAACACTTAAAATACAGAAAAAAAATTTTGCTATTAAAAGGATGAAAGAAACCAGAAATGAATCCAAGTATTTGAAAAACTGAGGGAAGTCAATCTTCTGTAGAATCTATATCCACGTCTTTACTGAATCATAAATGTCTTATTTTTACTGTAATGAGTATAACCTGAGATGTTACAGAAAGGAAGAAGTTTATAACACATATAACATGCATCTATACTTAAATGGTATTATTCATTAACAGGGACAATAATGGAATTGATTCTCAAAGTTCTGTGTATCTGAAATGGTACGCTCAAAGATTTTTCAACAGAGGCGAAGACATATTGGATCATTTCCCACTTAGATGTAACCAAGAGACAGAAGCAGCAGAGGCTTAAGACCTTCTTTCACAAATGAAACTGAGGGTGGATTTTTGGAAAACTGAGGGGTAGAGTTGGGGGGCCTCTGTACGTGACCCAGAATAGTATACTTCTTTGTTTTGGTTCCTGCTTCTCTTTTTAACATGGTATCAATAATTATCAGATAAGCTGGAATTTTTTCCCTGTGTTGAACCCAGAATTAGGAAGAGAAAATGCTGATCACAAAGCTAACACGTAGAAATACAAATTCCTTGGAAAACTTAGAGCACTGGAAAAGAAATAGAGGCAAACATACTCCTTTTCATCACCTTAAGCAGTTCTATCACCACAGCTATAATTCTTTTTCCTATTTCCCATAGAAGTCTGCACCTCACACGGACAGCAAATATCATTACAGGAATACTTGGGGAAATCTTTCCACTGATAGTAATGTTTTCATCCTGTAGTGGAAGCACCGAAACCTAAACTTTACAATGGTATGTTAAAACACATACAGCCGTTACGTTTCCTCTATTTTGATTATTTTGCTGTTCCTTTTTTTGCTCCATTCACTCAATACTTAGAGCCCTTAAAGTTACTAAAGAAACAAAATATCAGTTTGAATTCACTCATAATCACAGCACTACCATAGATTTTCAAACTTATTTTCCAGTTTTTCCAGGTACTTATAAATAATGATGCTCATGAAAACGTTAGTTAAAAATTCATAGTATTGTCAAATATTTTAAATAGATGAGGCTATTCTTAAATACCTCTTAAGTGCTTAAAAGCCTGCACTTTTTGCTGGTGTGTTTTCCACGTTTTTAAAGCAGAAATTTTTAAATCTAAAAGATGGAGGCTTGATTTTACTGAGAATAGAAACCAAAATGTTTATTGTTAACGCCAGCTCTTCTTCCAACTTCCTTTCTGAACCTTTTCCTGTAGAGGCAAACTCAGAAATACTACACTGCCAGCAGCTAAGGAAGAAAACGTGAGCCGTCCTTTGGAGATTTCTACTGGCAGCTGACTGCTCGATCTATTTTACACTAGAGTTAAGAGTACAACATGGCAGCAACCAAACAAAAAATCTAAAATGTGGCTTTGCTGACATCTCATACTTTATATTCAGTTTGGAAATTAGGATTTTTTCCAAGGAAATTTAGTTAACAAGTTTCAGAGTGATATTTAAACAAGTATCTCTGTTTTATTTCTTGAGAAAGAGACAAAGATGCACAGAATTCATACAGTTCCAAATTCAGATATCTTCTCAATCACATACATCAGAACCATAATAAGCCTAGACTATTTTAATTAAGAAGAGTTTACATGGTTTTCATTAATTCCTGAATGACTACATGGTAGCTCTAGTATTTAATAAAGGTATGCAATGAAATCCAAGTGGCTGACATATAAACCTCCAGAGGCAGTACTAATGTGAGGCTGGCAAGCATCTTCTCTTCTGCTTTGGTTGAATGACCTTTTACTTGACCTACAAGCATGAGTATCGCTAAAGAATATCAATGAGAAATGCAAGTAGCCAACTCTCTACTACACAGGTTCCCTGGATAGTGGCTGGGCATAGAAGGTAATGTTAAAAACAAAATTTAGGCTTTGCATTCTGGATATCTGCATTTGTTCTTCCTAAAAATTGACAGATTTATCCCCTTCTGCCTTATCTCCCCCTCCCCGCCAGGCCTTCTCTTTTGAAGTTAGGCTCCTCTAAAACTACTGCATAGAGAAACAAAATATTGATATGGCTGCCTGATTGCCGTGGAATTACTCCACAGAGGAGAATTCTGAATTAACATGCAACATCATTTTAGCTTTAACATTTTGTGGTTCAGTCACTAGACCTTGCAGTTTATTGCGTCTGTGAACTGCATTTGCTTCTGCCAGAAAATAACCTTCTATTTAAGGCACTTGAGGTTGGGGAAAAAAAATTATCCTCAAACAGATTTCATTAATTCAGGCAAAAGAAAGTTAATATCCCATGACACAACGGATTTGTTTGTAGGGGTGTTAAATGCATCATTTCCCTAATAAACTAAACCACTAGAGGAATGTGTAGAAGTTGGTGTTCTTCCCCTCAACTCATAAAAAAGCAGCAGTGTCTGCCAGGTGAACTCAATACTTTTACTCAAAGTATTGAATGGATCCCACACAGATAAACATTTCTAAGACAGGTAAATGGATTTATATACTTATCTTGACAATAGAAAGAAAATATTCTGTTTGAACTCTATTGAGTGGTTTCTTTTCCAGGACCCAGAAGCATCCCAAATACATATTCACTAATTTACTGTAACATGCCCTCAAAAGAAAAAAGCCTATTTTACCAGTGTATTACCTACATTACAGTTTGAGCATCCAGGCTTAGAACTCTGAGTCCCTTAGATCCCTGAGTACCCATGTTAATGGGTATCGCTTTAGAAATAATGGTCTTCAATTTGTTGATCTTTATGAAGTTCCGAATTATCATCTAATCAATACTAAAAAGAAAACAAAACCAGCTGTCTGGATAGCACAGATATGTGACATGATTATTTCAGCTTTTAAAAAAGATTGTCTTCTGGAATGGATATAACTGATACGTCTGCAGAAAAGAATACACACTTATTCGTGTAAGTGCAACGGGAGACATGCCCTCTCACCTTCACATACCCCACAATAAAACAGATTAGGGTCTTATTCCACAAAGCCTTCAATATAAGAAATCCTACATGCCACAGATAACTCACTTCTGAACTAATCTTGCCATCTAAGAGGGGTTTGAAAGCCTGCAAATATTTCAAGGGTTCCCAAACTCCTCCTATTTTTAACTTAAATGCTGTGGGACCTGGCTCTGTTAGCCTTCTGGTATGGAAGGCCAAACATATTTGTTGGAAACAAACAAAAAATAACAAAAAAAACCCCAGACTATATATTTCCCGTGTCGCTTTCCAAAATCACTGTCCTTAGTCCTTCTAATTTAAACAGCACATTCTCATGATGGGAAGATCATAGTCCTGCAGAAAGCTGAATAAATGCAAGCCAAGTATTTTTGACGTGTCAAGATATATTTGAAACATATCATTAAGCAAGACAATTGCCTAATAGATCACCATAAATTTTAACATTGTCACTCAGAAAAATCTCTGTATATATCAGCAGGGGAAATATCAAGCTTTCTGTTTTCATCTCTCTTCTAGGGAAATATGGATGTAAAATCAATCAGCCCTCCTACAGTCTTCTGCAGTCTCTTTTGTTCTCTACTGAGTAAAGAAGCAAACAAGACCCCTAGATTTTACTGAACAACAGCTGAAATACAAATCTAGTTGCCTAGCCAACTCTCACACATTTTAAACAAGTATGTTTCATTGCAAATACCTATGAAGACCAAAATCTTGTGCCCTTACATGTTCTTACATCACCTCTTGGAGGAATACAGGATTGGTTTCAAAGAAACTGGAGACAACATTTGAACCAAAGAATTTTGTGTATAAGATTGGACTTGGAAATTGTTAGGATTTACAGTCTGAAATGGGCATATCACTTCAAAGTCAAGGGACTTTTATCCGTAAGATTATTAAGTTCTGCATGTCCAGACTCCTGGACCAACGTGCATGATATTAATCTGTAAATTGTTAGCTGCAGTGGAAGTGCTTACAAGTGCAACAACAGAAAGCCAGAGGCGTAAAAGACCAATAAAAAAAATTAGAAACATTCCCACTCATTCCAGTTGAGCTGGTGCTTCACAGATGCTTCACACGGAATTTCTGCATTACTTGTGAGACGGTCACGGTCAGCAATTTAGTTCCACCAACACCGCCAGATGTATCACTGGCAGCAGCATCAGATGTCCAACTTTAACTGTGACCAAGGGAGGCTTTACTCAAGTGTGCCAAAGTGTTCTTCAGTGGGCCTGTCTCATCTCAATGCTGAGACCTCCACAGAAAGTGCTGATACCATGTTGAGATGCACAGGAATTCTGTGACTGATCAGGTGCCAGCTAGCACCCCTCACTGTGCATAGGCAGAGGGGCATTTTAACTCTATCTCATTTTGCTCAAATGTTGGGAAGATCTTTGCATCATACTGGTATTTCAGCCAAAGTTCATAAGGTATTGTACAGCTGCTTCCACTGCTGGGATAGTTTGGTCAGGGAAGTTCCAGCAACCTGGCTGCTCTTTGAATTCCTTTTAGCCATTTAAAGCACTCCTGTTACAGTACCCAAATAATTCACTTTCTCCAAAGTCTCTCAACCTGAAGCAAGCCTGTGCAACCATTCGGTTGTGTACAAGGTTCATAAAATAGTGATAATCCAGGAGAAACACAGCTGTGCTTTCCATCAGGTTCTTAAGCCATACAATGATATGGAAGGAGTTACTTCACCCAGGGGTCCAGTTCACACCATTTGTGACAACTCAAGGCTATCAGCACAGAGCCACCTCACATCCTGTGGGATGACAAGGATCACAATAAACATCTTCTTGTGAAATAAAGATGACGTGACAAGAGAACATTTTGCAGCAATAGCCTAATAGCTGGTTCACTTGGCCTGTGGTGCAGGCAGGACAACCATAGCCACAACATTACTTCCTAATGATCCTCTCTGATGAAGACATGTATGTTAAGGTCAGCTACAGAATGGTAAGCACCACAGTACAGAGGGGAGGTAGAGCAAATGAAAGGAGTGTGGCATGTAGGGAACTAAATCCAGGCTCATGAGCTCATGAGATACAGGAGGTGTGAGTGTAATGGAGGATATGAGTTGCTGTTTCAGTCCTCAAAGTTGGCAGACCATGGATTTTCACCAAAATGTACATATGTCATCACATTGAAGAGAACCAGAAATTTTCACTTGTCATCCTGCAAGGTACTTAACTGAACCGAGTGATTTTGGTATCTCATGATTGCAGGGACTGGACACATGCTTGTATGCACATGTTGAACAAGTATTTTGTTTTTAAAATATGTATTTATACATACTTTATAAAAACTAGCTGTGATCTTGCATCTAATCTTACTTTAGCTGTATTTGTCTTCCTTTCACCTAGATGACAATCAAAAGAATAAATTTATCAACAGTATTGCAAACCAACACATATTTTGAAAGGGGCGAATTATTTAGCTTGAGTCATAACACAGCTGCCCACAAAGAGTGTTTGACAGAATTGTATGATCCCCAGGGCAGCAATCCAACTTTTAATACTGCTGTGTTACCAAAGCCGTAAATGTTTTTCTGACAGTGTCAGGTTCAACATTCAGCATCGCTATAATTTCTGCCCTAATTCATGAACAGTTTAAAGGATTTATAGTCTTTTAATATTTCATCTGCTGTAATTACAGTTGTTTTAATGTGCTATGTCTGTTTCTGCAATACAGTAGGGTTCTTGTTCTCCAGGAAAAAAAAACACAACAAAAAACCTAACGTACTTTAAAGTGCAAATCAAAACTGCTACATATGAATGAAGTAAATATTAATTACAAGACTTAGCTGCTCAAGCAGAAGAGGACAATCAAACATTGCAAAAAATAGTTCAGCTCCATGATTATTACAATATCCACTATTTATCTGACAGACTACTACACTACTACAACCTGTACACTGTGTAAAAATAATGGCAATTAAACAGGAAGAAACGCGTCAGACCAACAAGCTTAATTGAAAGTGAGAAGATGGAAAAATCTAATTAACTTTGCAAACTAGTTTTGCCTTTGTTAATTATCTTAATTGTACTAGTGGAGTACGGGTTATGATCTTCACTAAAATTTGAATCGCAAGAACATGTCTGAAATCGCTGAAAGTAAAAGAACTTCTGAATGCTTCTTAATTATGAAAACATGTAGCATGAAGCAGCATCACATTTGTTGAGACACAATGCTTCTAAGGTTAAAACCTTTTAAACTTTACCTACCTACTCAACTGGTGTAAATATTGGAAAATTTGTATGTCATTAATAATTAGTATTTTAATATAAATAGGAGTTTGGTATTCTCCGAACCTTGGGTTGTTTACCTAAGAGTAATCTCATTTCACAAAGAATTCCCACTGAAACAACACAACAGCCAGGGAAAAGGTACAAGGGATTTGCCATGGCACCACTGTAGCAGTAGCTGCCTGACTGATGGTCAGTAAGAACAGATCAGACCTTTTTGCAAGTACAACTTCATGGCTGCAGCTATAGCTACAGCTCATGCTGACTATGGTTAATTTGCTGAAGGGGGACTTACACTGTGAGGTACATACTGAAAACATGTTAGAATCAAAAAAAGTTGGAGACTCAGGAAAGGAACCTGGAACTGACCATCCACCTCTGCCCATACAATCTCTGCCCCCATTTCAGAGGCTTGGCAGATGTAATTAGGGATGGGCCATAAGAACTGCAGCCCAATATTGAGGAAAAGATCCTAAAGCACAAAACAATTATTTTCCTTCCAAATTCAACTCCTGACAGTACCTACAGTTTTGTTTCCTAACATTAGCAATAAAATATTCCTGTCAATATCCTTATCCTCAAGGCCTGTGAAAGACTTTAAGCCAACTACTGAAAACAACTTCTTTCACCTCATTTTGCAGGGGGTCGACCCTGGCCAGCAGCCACTCACTCACCCTGCCTCTTGCTCACTCCCCTCTTTGTGGGATGGGGAGAAAACAGAAGGAAGGCAAGACAACTTGTGGATTGAGATAATGACAGTTTAATAGGGAAAGCAAAAGCTGCGTGTGCAAGAAAAGCAAAATTTGCTGCTTCCCATCAAGAGGCAGGTGTCCAGCCACCTTCTAGGCAAGCAGAGCCTCAGTGCATGTTAATGGCTGCTTGGGAAAACAAACACCATAACCTCAAACACCCCCTCTTCCTCCACCTTTTCCTGAGCTTTCATGGCTGAACACAACACCATATGGTATGGGATATCCCCTTGGTCAGCTGGGGACAGCTGTCCTGGCTATGTCCCCTCCCAAAGTCTCTCCCATCCCCAGCCTACCATCCTCTGCAGGAGTAGAAAAGAGAAGGCTTTGAGGCTCTGCAAGCACTTCTCAGCCACAGGCAACACACTTGTGTTTTACCAACACTGTTTTAGCCACAAATGCAAAGCACAGCGCTATATGGGCTGCTATGAAGAAAGTTAACTCTGTCACAGCCAGACCCAGTACAAATTTAATGGAAAACGCAGTCATGACTCTCAAAAAAGCAACTGATATATAAGAGTAATCCCAAAAATCAGCTCTGAAGACTGCAACTTTTTGTGATACAAACAGCCCAAACCAAAAGGCTAAGATACCTGTAAGACAAAAATATTCTTTAGCTCTCTTAATACATTTTAGGCCTCCATCACAGACTGTAAACCAGCTGCCTGCAAAAAAACTTGAGATTCATTCCAAAGCTTTTCTGACAATCCTTTTTTTTTTCCCCAAACAGCTGACATTAGCAAAACAAAAATTTTTGATAAAATAATTTTATCAACAAGATTGAGTGCAAGCATGCAAACAATGTAATTCAGAGTAAAAACTGTAAGCAGTTGGAAATACAAGCAAATGAAGATATAAAAATTATAACCAAAAGAAAAAACTCTAAATAGCAAACATAATTTGAAAAATTTAAAAGTTTCAGTTATGTATTCCTCATCCTCACTCCCAAAAGAATCTTTTATTTTTTGACAAACGCATATTTTCATCAAATGTTGCCTGCCCCATGGCAACACTTCCAAGCTGAAAACCAAGCTCCACTCCCCTTAAGTGAAAATGCAGCTTTCTGTAACTAAAATCAGCCTAGACACAAACACAGTTACAACAGATCTATTGCCTTTACACAGAAAAGAGGAATAATTCTGTTCTGCTCATTCCTGTAAGAACCTCAGCTGAAAATGATAAAAGTCTAATTTTTCCCCTTCTAAGTGTACCAGCTTGACGTTCCAGCTATCAGGCACCTGAATTAAGTATTAGACAGGACATCAGAGAGACCAACTTAAGCCCTCCTATATCTCAGAACACATCGTATAATCCCATTCATAGAACTATCGGCCATCATCTTTGCTTGTCAAGGATTCCTGCCATTGCTGTTCCTCTTGAGATCTACCTCCTTCAATAGCACATTCTAGTTGAAGGTAAACAGAGCTTCTTTCAAATAAACTGTGCTTCATTGTGTGGCATGGCTGCGCTAGAGGAGACATCCTGTGATGACATGACAGTTCTTGCAAACTGATGGTGGGACTGCTATTCAGTCCCATGAGAGAAAGGCTTCCTAATCAGTAGATGTGGGAAGAGGAGATAGGTACCCAACAGCAGGTTGAATCTGCAGGAGGAAAGGAATCGGCATAGATAAGCATGGTGCAGTTCTTGGGAGAGCAAGAAAAAGTAAATAAAGCTTTTGATAAAAAATATACAACAGTTCATTTAATAGTCTATACAAGTTTGAAAGCCCAAGAGTAATGTTTAAGGCTACTGATGTCCCCTAGAGGAAGGAAAATTTTATGGATTAAATACTTTATTTGAAAGAGAAATAGATCAGCTGCCATATCACAACCTTGCAGCCTGAGGCAGAAATACTCAATATATTAAACTGCTATATAAACAACCCATGTCTGAGAATAAAGTGCCCTAAAAACTAAAGGAAAAAAAATAATCATCCATTGAAAAGAGCATCCATT
This sequence comes from Gavia stellata, assembly GCF_030936135.1. Lineage (NCBI taxonomy): Eukaryota > Metazoa > Chordata > Aves > Gaviiformes > Gaviidae > Gavia > Gavia stellata. The sequence goes on along the minus strand of NC_082594.1, from coordinate 115,084,660 downwards.
TTTTTTCTGAAGTTTGCTGGAATATACTGTGAAATGTAGACTATGTGAGGGATCCATTTGGCTTTCAGATACACAAACACAATGATGATTCAATTTTCTTTAATTAGTGTTTCATACTTAGCATTTAAGAGCAGAACTGGGCTCCCTAAATATCAGCATTTCTGCAATACTTTATACTGTAATATTACTAGGCTTATCTCTCTAGTCTTCTGTTTAATTAAACTGTACTTTTTATTTTTAAGATACTGGCACAGCAGTTTCGAAAAAATTAAGCATCTCACACTGTTCTGAATTTGTTTCAAACCTCTTGCTTTTCTAATAAAGCTACCTCCAAAAAGTGCGGCTTTTAAGGTACTTCAGTGGGATTACAGCTGGCCTGCTAATTCTGCCATTAAATTAATTCAGCGAAGCTCTCCACTGCAGTTACTTCTGTAACAAATAAGACTCAAGTATAAAAGATGCATTAAAACGTGTCTTGGTCACAATGTAAATGCAGAGAGCATTACAGCCATCTAATCTCAAGGAGAAGACAGACAAGGAAGACTGTAGCAAATTGCATACTGGAAAAACACATATATTTATTTTTGGCCCCATACAGATAAAAATCTAACATTTTGCATTTGATTTATGTAGTTAGAGGGGCACCTATTAGAGTATTTTAGACTCCAGATATATCTATCTTTTCCTCAGGAACTCAAAGTTCAATAAGATGAAAGAACAAAATAAATGATACTTGTTCCACAGAAAGGAAAAACCGTATTGCAGAAATTAAGCAAAGGCAAATGTCCCACAGCCAGTAAGTAGCAGAGATGGAAACGGAACTCCAGCACTGTCAAGATCGCTCTTCCCTTTCAACCTTGACTGTACTCTTACAGCACATGCATCAATTAGATAACTTACTTTATTGCAGGATCACATGCATAACCTTCACATTTTAATAATTCTGTAACAATACTGAAGCACTTCATGAAGGAGGAAGAGTACTGGTAATGAAAAGTCAGGTTGTCTGGGTCACACATATCCCAAACAAGTCTCACAACAGCTACTCACAACACATTTACTTCAAAGACAAACAGGGATGAAGTCTTCACTTATCCAGCATCACTTTCACTGAAGTAATGGGTGCTAGGGTATTGAAGTAGCTAAGTACCATAAGCAATGATTCTTTTCCCTTGTTCCCCTGATACAGAACAGTAGGCTATATGTAGAGAAGAGACATTTCCCCTCCCCCATCATTTAAACTGCATAAACTGTAATTTTAGTAAATCAAGCAAAGAGCTAATCAAGTTTTGATTTGCTAATTACTTCTCAATTTGATTAGAGCTGGCAGCTAATCATCTCTGGAAATGTAAAGTCAATCTTTCACTCACATTTGCAGATCAGGACTTTAGTGTAAAGAAACTGGGATATTTTGCATTACATCCTCATAGGGGTTTTTTCATATTTCAGTGCTTTTAACAATTATTCTAATTTTTATTATTGTTGCAGCACTCTGAATAAAAACTCTGTAGAATTCTATGTCGCCCTGAGAGTCAGGCATTGATAGAAGCTGTGGTATTACTAACATTAAAGCTCAAGAGATATGTATGCTACATTAAATAAATACAATACAATTTAAAAGTATAGTTCAACTAGGAAAAAAAGGTATCTGAAAAGGAGGAACAGACCAACACAGAATTTCAACAACTAACGTTTTTAGAATAAACTTATAGAAGCAGCACTACACCACATGCAGGAAAAAAAAATAATCATTTACCTTATGTAAAATAAACAAGTTCAGCAGGAATCAAGAAATTAGACTATGTGGCTTCATTTTGTCCTGAAGCAACAGTGAAATGGGAAAGAGAATGGGGTTCTGCTCTATTTTGTTTCTGTGAAGAGTTTTTGGCATGGAGTATTTACCTATATTTTTACTCATCTGAGTTGAGGACAAACAGCCTTCTAAAAGCACTAATTCTCTGCTGTTCCTAACTGCCTGGCTGCTGCAGTTGTGCATTAGTTGTGCTAAGAGACAGATGGGAAGTTAATGCCCTGAAAAATGTATTGTTACAGATACCACAACAGCAGTTCCTGACCAGAGTAAAGCCCGAGTATACTTTGGTAGACAAAACTCAAATCAGGCATCTCCCTTCACACTCTCCTGGCTATCCCTTCCCTACAGAAGAAAGCAAGGGCAAGATTAGGATGGGATGGATCCTGCTTCTTGACTTCACACTATCCTTCACACTATTTGCAGCTCCAGTATTACTAAGCATGGAGTCCTGTCCTTCATCTAACCAAGCCTACCTAGACTGAAAGGTAAGAAAGGAAGTCACCGATGGGCAAGTATGAGGCTCCCTCCAACCAGTGTGGGAGCCTGACATCTCCCTCATCCAGCCAGTGTCCAGCTTCCTCCTGGACGCCATACACTCTAGTGTCACATGTCCTCAGCACTGTCCTAGCCCCATGTCTTCCTTATCCCAAGCTCTTATCCATAATATAGTGCTTGCTTCCTTACTTATATTTCTTCAGGCTTACATTTGATGCTTAGGTTGAGTACTGCAGCCACCAGACTGACATTACTCAAGTCATCAACTGTCCTCAAGAATTATCACTCCAGATCCCCATCTCCCCCAGACACACAGTATATCCAGTTCCTTGTGTTACCCTGACTCCCTTGAATTTCAACATTACCCTGACACCTAGGAAGAGCACAAGCAGGGAGGCCGCAAGAGAGAGGAATATACAGCGGCAGCAGCTCTGTGGTTTGCTTCAAAACATTTGGGAGGCATCGCAGAGAAGGGTATAGAAATGTTTAGTGAAGTGAAACCCTGAGTACAGCTTGCCTCCTTCCTTTCTGATTTCACACTTCAAGACCTGCAGATCTGCACCATGACAGAGACCCACTGAAGCATAACTGCAGCTGTGGGGAAATCAGGAAAGGACAAAGTGGTGCGAGATGACACTCCTTCAACTTTTAACAGGGAAGGGGACATGCCAAGAGTCATTTATACTTAATTTACTAAAAACCAGTCTTGTTTACCTACTCTTTTGAAGACACTGGGACAGAAAAAAGAAATAGTCAGAAACAACTGAAGAGCTGCCTTAAATAAAGTGCAGCTTAAGTTCAAATAATGGAAAAACACAAAATGTGTCCATTTTAGAGAAAACACATTTCAAAGAAGAAACATATTCAAAGAGCCTGTCAAAAACATTCTACTTGGAGTTGCTCCTACAAAATATTTGGCTTTTTTTTCTTTTACCATTACTTCTAATTTAACATTTTAAAACATCTTGTATTTATATTATAGACTTTTGAAAGACAAGATTAAACCAAAATATTTACTATGAGTCAAAAGAAATTTTAAATATTTAATTTATAATTCATTTAATGAAGAAATTCAAATGGTGAAGCTTTGTTACAAACTTGAATGATTTTTGTAGGTCCTTCATGAAATAAATTATCTAGCCAGCTGTATCTACTGTCTATAATCTCTGTGTCTATAATAATTTTCTCAAAGTTGCTGATTTCATTGTATTACTATTAACTCTTGCCCAGAAAAGGTTGCCATCTACATACTCTGCTTTCTAGTTGAATGCTGGAACATTAGAAGAGGAAGTGTTTTGCCTGAGGAGAGTGAATACTAAAGGCACTGTTTAATAGTGTCACCAACTCTTTGGTGTGACATATTTCAAATTTTGAGTACCTGTCATTGCTTTAGATTCTCTCATTACAAAAATGACTGATTACTCATAACTGATATTACTGTCAAAAGTTTTACAAATTCACCATCAGTATATTAATTTTAGAAAACAATTAAAATACAGATTTACAACAGTAGCTTCAACAATATAGTATTTATTATACTTTAATAATAATCAAAATGTAAAGGGTAAGGAACTTTCCATTCTCTTTACCAATTTCTATGAAATCACAGCAAGCACATCTCTAGTTGCCTGTTCTTCACTTTCCCCCTGTAAAATAATTATGTATAAGATATATTCTTAATTATCCTGCAATTGAATTTGGGACAAGAAACTAATAAAGGTAACTGTGAAACCTTCTAAAACATGGAAATGCAGACTTTGTGACATTTGACATATCCCATATTATACTCTACCGCAAAACAGCAGCTATCTCCCTGCTGAACAGTGCAACCACCCTTCAACCTAGTTTCAAATCCAAGTGAAATGAATTAGATAGAGAATATTCTCCCTCCAAAATAATGTTCTAGGGGTTGCCCATTAAAAATATATATAAAATTTCATTTTTATATTCCATAATCTAGTATGCATTTCCATCTCCAATTAAGAAAACAAATACCAAATGCTTTCCAAAATATCTTCAAAAACACAAGATAAAAGGACTTTGGAACCAATACCATAACTCTACAGAAATCTTTAATTTTGCTGTTATCACAGACACAGTCTAGACTTGGCTATTTGTGATTTTGGCAGTTATTTCAAAAACTGTAAAGCACAGTTAGAAAATTACTTAGCTATTCTAATGGAAACCACATGAGAGAGCACTGCTTATTTTTGCCAGCAATGGTCTTCAAAAAATATTGTGCTTATAAACTCATTTGTTTTGATTCTGTTGATGAAACATCCTGCATTCAACTTCACTCCCAGGTCTCAATCAACTACCAGTAAAATGCACCATTTCACATTTAAGTTATACTTGAAAGTATAACTTAAAAAGTTAAGTAAATGTTAAGTAAAACTTCAGTATGAAATACATTATGCATAGAAAGGCACACTTACAGAGTTTTCAAAGCCTTTGAAACATACAGTTGAGATGATATCTATTTAAACAACTATTTTTCAAACTTCAATAAAATAAAACTAAAGATTGTTTCTGTAGGAAATTATAACGCTACCACTCTTTTCCATAAAAAAGGAAAACAACTCTGCAATTCAGTTCGGGTAGTAAATGATTGAGTGCCAAACACTCACCGCAAGTCTTTTAAACACCAACGGTTCAAATCAGTCCATCTGTTTGATCTCTGCAACTTTATTCCTTCTTTACAAAAATAAAGGTGTTATAAAACCCAAAGACTTATACACACACAAAGCGGGGGGGGGGGGGGAGGAAAAAAAAGAAGAAAAGCTGCTGACATACCAGCAAACCAGTAATAGACAGGGTTTAAGCTTTTTTCTTGGAGAAAACCAGAATACAACAGAAAGAGACAGGTTGCATTTCTTGGGAACACTAATTTTCCTAGCAAATTCCAGTTATTTGTTGAGGAAAACAGTTCTCTCTCAATCTGTGTTCTAGCCATTGCTCCAATAATTGCCTCTGCAGTTCACTTAACAAATCACTGGAATGATTCGTATCTATAATTTAATAAAAAATTCGTAACTTAAATGAACTAAGGAACTAGGATGTTGACAAGCTTACTTTGTGAAGAACAAAGAAATTATGCTAAGGCAAGATATGAACTTCAGACCCTTTATCATGAATCATACATCAGATTTCATAGGAAAATTAGAAGTTATGAAGCCTACTATAATTTCGTTACCTTCAAATGAATACTCCATTCATTAGCAATCAAACTGTAGTGAATAAAAGTTTGCTAGAGATTTAATTTTTATGCATCTGTGGTCATAAAAATCATGGTGGAATGGCTGCTAAACCTCCTGCACATTTCTCTGATTTAACTGTTAGAAAAGAGAATGTTTGCAATTTATTTTTCATGTAATTGCTGGATGGCTATTTCCGGCGGGCCTGAGAATTCACCTGTATTAAAAAAAAAAAATTAAAATTCTTCAGCTCACCCTATTCTTTTTCACGTTATTCTCCCACTGAGCACTTGCACGTCCTTTGAGACAAAGTGACTTTTTAATTTTTGCAAACTGAAATCCTTGCTTCCCAATGAACTTTTGTCTAATCCATAGCTAGTTGACAAACAAGTTGTGTTTAACCAGAAAAATGGAAAATTTCTAGTTCAACGTATATGTTGGCAATATAGAGCCAAAGGAAATACAGAACATACAAGAAATGGATACAAAAACTTTACATTTAACCTGGAATATTTCAGTTTGGGCACTTAAAGGAAAAGCCACGGTAAGGAGTTACAAAAAACTCAGGAAGACACAAAGAATTATTTTAACAAATAGTAAATAAATTTGTAATGATCAAGTTATCAGATTAGAACAAGATTTGGATAGAGGTAAATTAACATCCTTGCTTTTGCTAGGTTGCTTTGTTTCCACACATGACAATTCTAAGAAATCACAGGTTCACTGTAGCAGGAAATTAGGAAGAAAATTTTACATCCTTCTACTTCAACTGAAGCAGTTATTTTCCAATAAGACTTCATCCTGTTCTTGTTTACCTGTTATATAGTGTAGTGTGTCAGAAAATGATGCTGTGATATTGAAATCAAGCTAAGGATCTCCTCCTTAAACAGATCTTTACCTCCTTTACAAATTCATTTTTCACCACACTTGTTAACATAATAAGTCACCCAATTCTCAGTAGCTGTGTAAATTGCTTGTGCACATTCATGTTAATCTTTCAACTATCTAGCAAGATGCCTCATGTCAAAACAATTTGATCACATAATTAATTCCTAATAAAAAGCATTACTGAAAAACACCACAAATATTTTAACTTGACAAAAGTATCCTGTCTTTATTTTCCATTTAAACAACACACAAAGATCCATATAATCTTACTATGGTAAAATTACTGTCCTAATTAACAGGTGACAAGATATTCTGAGCTGAAACCAGCTGTAATTATTCCTCTGTATACAAAAATATATAAACAGTAATTGAGGCATACGTCAAGAGAATTAAAAGGTTTCCTTACTCTGTAGTTAGTAACACTGAACTAGAAGTTATAACAATTTCTGCTTCATTGATTTATATCTAAAAGTTTGTAAGAATTTTAAGAGAACATAGATAGATCACCCAAGCTCAGCATACTTGAAAACATGATAGCTACAGCACTCTCCTAAGAGAATACACACTCAGAATTCTGAATAGCTTTAGGAAAAGGAAACCTGAATTTTTGTTTTAAATTGTGCTGTCCATTTGAGAAAACATATCTTTCAATTCTCATCAAAATTCTCCCAGACATAACTCTTTGAAAATGTTGTATATCTTTAAGATAACACACAAATACCTAGCAATTGTAAGCAAAGACTTCTTGCAGAGTTAAAAAGAGGTCCAATACCTACGCCTTGGTCAGTCTTACCGTGTCCTACTCCTTCCTCTTACATTTCTATATACATGGCTTGAATTATAGAAAACTTCTAGGGAATCAAGTTTGTGGTGACCAGTCACTCCAAGACAGAAAAATATAACTTACTTGAGCAGGAAATTGTTCCTGAACTGCAGAAAGAACTATAAGGAACATTGTTTTCCAAATATAGACCGATCATCTTAAATACGGCCTGCATTACTGAATTGTCTAGGGTCTAATCTGGGCTATGTCAGTACCTGTGACCATTTTCTTTTCAAAGCACAGATACACTTTATTTCTCATTAATTCACTTCCACAATGATGACTGCTTTAAAGCAAAGCTGAGATTATGCTTCCTTTCCTTTAAGAGAACCCTCTGTTCTGTTTCTAGGCATGTCACATGAGTTGGAAGAAAAGTTCTAATAAATTAATTCAACTACTATCTTTTGCTTCTTTACAATAGCCTAGAATTTTCTATGTAGTACAATCTATGAATAACAGAACAATTTTTTAAAAAATGTAAATTTAAATGCATTGCAGCTTATCTATTAACCTGCTTGCTAAATAGATAATCACTGTCATCTTGAATATGTCCAACCCCCTGCCCCCCATTTTCTCTCCCCTAAGTCTATCAACCCACAGAAATGAAACACTGAACTCCAGCTCTGGACTATGTCTTGGAAAGGTTTAAGAAAATTCGGACAGAATTTTTAAAAATATAAAAAACTACATGTTTTTGCTCTGTTGCCAAAACCAAATATGGTGCTCCAAAATAAAATTATTTTTCAGTGACTCCATTAACCAGTTCTCTGGACAGATTATCAGACTCTCTATAACTAGTAGCATTCTCCCACACAGCAAAACAGCAACCAGAGGTAGCTGTCCCATATCTCCCAGTATGGAAGTTAGTGGCACCTAATAATATGTTTTTCTCTTCCCCATTCTGATTCAGTAAGGGTCCAAGAATAGATTGAATTGGGATATTAGAAAGCCTGCAGAGATAAATATAATGAATGGCTATCTTTTCCACATTATCATCTAAAACTGCAAACAAAACACTGTTGAGCGTCATAGTAGTCCCTCACTTATGAGCAAAATTTTTGTTCTCTTAAGACGTCCAGCTGATCAAAGAAGCAGAGGTAGGCAATGATCATAAAAAATCCCAGCAACTGTTTTTGTAAAATTGTTCATGCTAAATTAATCAAATCTATTTAGAACATAGATTTCAATGGCTTCCTCCACTGCAACATGCTGGCTATTATTTTGAACGTGTCCTAACTCCCCCCCCTCCCCTTTTGTCTCTCCCATGTCTATCAACCCACAGAAATGAAACATAGTTGAACAAGACACACGTGATAGAAACAATACCTTGCTGTTTTCTCATGCACCAGAATTGATGGGAACCAGCTCACAATCAGGAGGAAGCAAGCATGACAGGACTAAAGGACTTCTGAACTATGGAGTGCCCTGGCTCAACCCTGCCCTCTCCTATCCCCTATCATGCTTTTCCTTCCTCCTAGATATCACAAGGTATTGAAGGAATAGATACTATGGGGCAAGAAGAGGAGTCTGGAAAAAAACATTGGGTGCAGTGGAGACGAAAATCTGAGAATAGCAGGACATATAACTACTGTGGTTAAAGAAGCTGCAGTGACAAGGGAAAGATGTACATAGGTGGTTGGTAGAAGTGATGAGTTGCCTGGAGGGTAAGTTAGACTGGTACTTTTTGTGGTCAACTTTTGTAGTACTTTTTGATGGCCTTTCTTCTTTGCTTGCATTGAGGAGGAGTACACAGATTTGGAAGACAAAGTATCTTAAAATCATATTAATGTGCATACAATGCTTGCAAACTATAAACCACAGCATTTCTGGCAGTATGTTTTGTGGCAAGAGAGAACTACTAGGATGACTAAATGGAGATTTTTCAGGCTTGCCTAGAATCAGCCAAGAGTACGAGTAACATGGAAAAAGAATCGTGGAGACTTCTGGATATATCTGCAGAATGTAAAGATTAATGAGTCAATATATAGTATTTTTATATTGACTGATGTGCAAAGATGATGTCTAAACAGTGACTGTATATAATTTTGGAATAAGTAATATGTATGTGTTCCACAGAGACAGATTATTTAATTGGATATATTTTTGCAGTTTGCAAGCCATTCTTAGTTAGGCATCTATTTCTTTCATTATGATTCAATATAGTTTGACCAAACAAGGTAAAGCATAGCCCAGCAGGAGGCTGAAAATGAATCTTGTTGATTCCAAATTGTACTTCTCCCAGCACTCAGGAGGACTGAAGTGTTCATAGAAAGGGCTTACAAATAGGTTATAAATGGACAAAAAGCAAAAAATAACTACATGAACAAAGATGCAAACTGGATCTTGATTTAACATTGAACATCAGTAAAAATGTCTATCACAAGCTATACTGGAAATCCCACAGAAGTCTATACTTTTATATGAAGGAATTTAAGTGCCTTCATAAAATTTACCGTAAATTCCACAACTCAATAGTGCAGCATTGTCAAAAAAATCCCACATTTTTTCGTTTACATTTGGGATCAGTAACTGAAAACGAACTTCCATGTTCAATTAATGGCTTAAAAAGTGAATCATTTTCACTGGATAATGATGCAAATACACATTTAAAAATCTAACTACAATGACATAGATGTTCTTTCATGGACTTTAAATGCAAACATTGATAAACCACATAGTCATCTTATATTTTATTTCCTCGTCTCTAAAAATAAGAGACTACCACTAATTTCTTCTTAGTTTTGTTTTTTTCTTGATTAAGAAGCAAACAACTTTTAGAGCAGTGTGTGGAGCACCAGGTGAGCATCTGTCACTCAGATGCTAGCACTGACTGTCATTCCAGGAACAGAAGAAAATGTTCCTCTACACGGTTCCTCTAAATCAATATGGTTTCAGGTATGGCACTTGTGTTCATACATTTTAGATAAACTAACAGAAAGAGCTGTTATAGCTTTGAGGCTTTATGAGAAAATTATACCATTTTAAAATTATGCTCATCTCCAAATAGCCAGGCCATAATGAAAGTGCCATGAAATGGCTGTGAAAAAGGCATCAGGAAGGCAATTAAAGCTGGATGCACAGCGTTTACTAAAAGACAAGCAGCAGGAAAAGCTACAAACAATGTTAATCAAAGTTAAGTTTCTTTCCCATGTATCTGCAAGTTCCAGAGGGAGTTATAAATCTAAAAGATGTTTTGGAGGACAGAAAAAGAATTTCTTGTAGGAATGAGGAAATCACAGATTGCTTAAGTTGTTAACAAATAAAGGTTTGGTAACATATGTTTGACTTGCTTGTTTAGCAACAAAGTTATAAGCTGCAAGCCTTTTTTTTTTTCTTTTTTTACCTCATTTGCCCTTTAGGCAGCACTTCAGCAAAAAGCAGCAAGTCAGTTGCTGAACCACAACATCCAAACAAAAGGTTTCCTACTCAAGCTACTTCTACATTGTTCCTGAGGTTGGATAAATTGTTAAAATCATGACAGAGAAATTATGTACTGAGAAAACCTGAAATATATTATCACGAGAGCCTGTTTTTTTTGTGCTGAAAATTTCTCTAGACAATTAAAAAAAGAAAAAGGTTAAAAATAATACTGGCCGGCTCGTTATAACAATAGAAGTGGTTTTAAAGTTCTCCTATCAGTTCTCCTTATGCAATATAATTTTTAAAAGTTTAAAAAATATTGAAATGTTTATTCTATCATATGTAGAAGTAGCATCTGTTACTTCACAAGTATGAAAACTATTGCTTCATCCTAGATTTCTTTCTTGAGAAAATGAAAGATAATTACCCTTCATGGGTGAAATATTTGATTTATTCCATCAAGATTCATTTCATTTCATCATAAGTTATACTGCTTAGTTCAGTATCTTGAGTACCCAGTATTGGAGGGGACACCTGGGAAGACCTAGTAAGAGAGTTGCCAAAGAGACTGTTAGAACTTTCTTAAATACTGTGTTTACAATTATTTGAATTGGGTCAGTTGTTACTTTGGTAAAATCTGATCTCTTCTACTGTTTCTGACCTCTTCTTCCTAACAGCAGGCATGTTACAGGCATACAATTTCTGAGGGAATGTTTTTGCAAGAATCTTTCTTTGTTGACTTTTTGAATTTTTGTTTTTGTTACAGGAGTCCAAGGTCAATATTATCAAAGCAAATATATGGAAATCGACTCTGCTATCAGTTCCCTCCCCTCCATTCACAGAGAAAGAAGAACAAATATATTCAGCTTCAAATTTTCCTTTCTCATGCAAGAAAACTGTATTATAAATTACACATGACAGCTGAACACCCTAAAGAATGTCTCTGGGTGCATGACAGCTGAGTTACATATTAGCCAAATATGACAGAATTAAGTGTCACTTTATATTACTTTCAATAAAACTGATGAATAGATTAAATTAAAAAAAAAATGCAAAAGCTCTGTGAAGTTTTCATTTAAATTGACCAAAGAAAGAAAAGGCAGTGCTGAGGATGTCATTCTACTCATTTTTCAATACTGCGGCTTCTAAATATTGCAAGCTATTTAAAAGCACATAGCAAAATTTAAACAGTAATTTATTTTGCACAGGATGTATGCATGTTGATTCTATAATACACTCTTCACAGTTAAAATTATAAATGTTAGCTCATTATAGTGTCCCCCTAAACAGTAAATCCCTACAAGGAAAGTAAAAACACAGCCTGATGATCAACATGGATTTTGAGGTAGTCAAAGAGCTTCTTGGTTACCCCGGGCCAAGAAAATCCTTAGTGAACAGGTGGACATTTGAAGGGTTATCTAAAGTTTATAAAAAACATGTGTTGTAACAGAAGAAAAGCAGGTGCCAGAATAAAGGAAATTTTTGGGAACTCTTTAGGGAAATGTAGGCTAAAAAACTGAGATTTGGAGTTAAAAGTACTTAGAGTGTTTTAGCACTACATATTTTGTGCAACCAGTGCAGAATACAAGGCTGGTATGTTCCAGCCATGAAATACCACACAATCGTTCCACCACCCAAGCATTTCCTATGCTGCAATGAGAAAGTCTGGACAACGTGTTACCGCATACTGCTTTTTTAAAAGCTTAAGAGAGTACTCTACTCCCTTAAACACAGGCAAAAGAAGTCAAAGATGAAATACTGTTTTGAGTCTGTTGGAAAGAAAGCAGCAAACAGTTGGTGACCTCGTCCATTGCTTCAAGGGTTACACATATCAGCCTTACAGCTGCACCTTAGTCACCAGTATCATCAAGAGCACTAATGCTGTCACCTCATCTTTATCCATCAATGAATAAAAGCTGTTTGTGTTTGGTCTCTAAATGTGATGAAACAGCACATTGCTAGTAAAATTTCAACCTCAGTCGAAAAAAAGATGTTTTAAATTTATTAGCAGGAAAGATTTTATGAAGAGGTACAAAGATAGGGAAGTGTCAAGAAAATACCTCCTTTTCCACTTTGAGGTAATAAATTGTGTGTAAACTTAAGCCCGTCTAACTGTAACTGTACATATGCTTATTTACTACTTACAACCTGAAAGCATAAAAAGGGAACAGCTCATTTTGATTAAAAAAACTCTAAATACAAGGTAGACACTGACAATAAATCCAGTTATTCTGATAGGCTTTAATAATTCAAAATAGGACTTAACAGAAATTTGATGCTTGCAGTTTAATCAACCTAGCTGAAAGAATACTTAGAGGGCACAGTAGTTCTAAAGAATAAGGACAATTGCAAGATATCACACACAATGGTAATTCAATGATTTTCTTTGATGTAGTGTAAGTATCAATCATCCATTCAAACAACGTACTGTTGGACACAGTATACTTATAATGTCATCTACAACATAAACACCAAGGTAGATTGTGGGCAATAATATTCAAACTTTGGCTTCTGGATAGGTCATTTGCTGTACTATCTTTTGACTAGCAATATGCCACTGATTCTGGTGTTGCTCCTATTATACCGGAAAACTGAGTGATGATTCTAATATAGAATTGAATCCAAACTAGAAATCTGGACCAACTGTACATGAGGTATACATATGTATAAGGAACAAGCTCATAGTAAGAAAGAAGATATGTTTAAGGAAGAACCTAGAACTAAGAATTTTGCTATTACTAATTTTACACAAAATTGTCACCTGTATATAGAAAACAAACAACCCCCCCTGGCTCTCCCAACACAGCCAAAAGTATATTCAGACATAGTACTTTATGGACAGAAAAAAACTAAAGAAACAAGAACCTTGGAGGGATTACATGCTGCTGTAATTGGAGGAAACCATTCTGTTTGTCTGCAATACATATTTTAAAAAAACAATGTTTTTTTTTTTCTGATAAACTATTATTAGAATAAGTATGTATTCATTTTAGGAGGAGTAAGAAAGGCTCTTTCAAAAATAGAAAGTTTCCTTTAAAGACTAATATTCATATGTGGCAATTTTCCTGCAACTGGCTATAACAGAGCATATATTATTATCACAAAAAGAGTGCAAGCATAGGACTTCCATCATTTGATAAAGCATTCTCTTCCAAGAAGAGAATGAAAGAGCATTTTGAAGCCATTACCACCAAGACCAATAAAACAAAATACTTAAAATTAAAATTAGTGAAAATTACTTTACCACTCTCTGATTAAAAAAAATAGGTAAGATACTTGTGGATATATGTCCATGCTACACACACAGTGCTCTTTTTAATCAGGCAGTTAAAGTTTGGAATTGAGCATACTGAAACAGAAACTAGGATTTGTTAAAAAAAAAATTTCAAATTCAATAGGCTGACATTTGCACCAGTCAAGACCAAATTACTGAAGTGATCTGGATTCTCAAAGTAGGGGAACAAGGATTAAATATGCTTTGAATATTCTTTATTCATGGTTTGCTGACTGTCTACTACCATATGCAGCAAAATATGTCCAAAACCTTTTAATTTTGACAGCTTTTGACCAACACGGAGAAGACATTTATTCTCCCTATGTGAGGTATGTGGTATTCCTTGAAAAATGCATAACACTGTCTAAACATAAATGTAAACCCATCTAGGAAGAAGCTTTCAGAAATTAATGTAGGTCAAAATGTATGACTTACAATGAAAGGTTAAAGAAAACCTGTATTTTTGTGTCTCATCAAATGCTTGCTTTCTAAACTGATCATAAGTTCCCAATATACACAGCATTGTCAGAACAGTTCATCAATTCTCCTCCCTATCCTCTGTTGAAGAACATGAAGAGATGGACTCAGTTTGCAGGGAAAAATTTATGTTGACTATCATCAGGAAGGCACAAAAAGGAAAATCCATCTATAAAAGAACTAAAGCAATGGAACAGATAATCTCAACCCACTGTGCAATCTCTCTTACTGAATGTTCTTGAAAACCAACATACAGGTTCCGCGTCTATGTAGGGGGCTTAGATAAGTAAACACTTAAGCCCCATCCAACCCTTTATTGTTGTGATTCAGGAAGAGTTTCAATTTTTGGAAAAAACCTGAAGTAACACCAACAGACTTACACCTAAATACCAATAATCTTTGTTAGAAGAAAAATGAATGCTAATTAGCCTTCTACCTATATATATCAGGATTAAAAGAGTCAGTAAACTAACTTTGTTATTACTACAGAAAATGCAGCTGGAAAATACACAAAATATTCCTTTTGTTGTTTTTACTTACGTATTTTGCAGCTTCATTTTTTTCCAAACTGAATTATCTACATTACAACAACATAGGAATTCCTTTTATGTTTCATTTACTCCATAGTGTGCTTATTTCTCACCTTGTTGTTTACAGCATATGAAAAAGGTGAGGCAGGTGTTGCACAGAAGGCTGACACTCTGCTATGACTCTCTGGTCAGCATCTAGTTTTATATATGCATGAGGTAAAGTATTACTGTTAGAAGAGTTTTCCAAAGAGATTCAGAAGTAAATTAAAGAAGCTACCCAGCTGGCAATTTTAATGAAAATGTAAAAATAATGAGAAAGAATAATTAGACACAGAACGTGATTTCATTAGAAATGTTTTCTGATTTTCTTAAGCAAACAAAGTATGCTTTTTTAAGGTTAGAGAACAAACTAGTGTCCAGCATGAACTTAAAAGTAATTTACTGCTTCTGTGATCTAAAGCAGAACATACAGTAATGTTTTTAAATCCACACTGGGCTGGTGGTGGAGGAACATAAAAAAATGAATTTCTCTCACATGCCTACAGGTGGTGTTTCTAGAATACAAAGTATGTTCTAACAATAAATTGATAGGATGAAATTTATCAGAAATCTAATTAAAACAAGTCAAATGTGTAAAATTAAAAAGAAGAAATACAAAATCTGTCCAAGCTCTTCTTTACCAAATTAAACAGGAAAAACCCCCAAACTGACTAGCACTTGTTATTATTTCCTGTATTTCCTGTGTAAGAACAGTATGAGTTATTTTTTCATCTTGAGAATTCTTGTTGCAGTTAAATTGTGCCCTAACACACAGCACCTTATTGAAGAAAAAAGATCTGGGTCCCTAGTGGACATGTCAAACATGGGTCAGCAGTGTGTCCTTCCAGCAAGGGAGGCCAGTCAAAGCCTGGGCTGTATTAGTAACAGTGCAGCCTGCTGGTTTAGGGAAGGGAACCTGCTTTCCTCTCTTTACTCTCTATGAGGCCACATCTGGATACTGTTTCAGGCTCCCCAGTACAAGAATGATGTCGACATACTGGAGTGGATCCAGTGGTGGGCCACCAAGTTGGTCAGGGGGCTGGAGAACACAACATACAAGGAGACACTGAGAGGGCTGGGCCTGTTCAGCATGGAAAAGTGATGATCAGAGGATACAGAGAAGATGGAGCTAGACTCTTCTCAGGATTGTGCAGTGATAGGACAAGAGGCAATGGATGAGTTGAATATTAGGAAAAAAAGGGTTAGGGGTTTTTTTGTTTGTTTGTTTAAACCATGAGGGTGGTTAAATACTGGAACAGGTTACCCAGAGACATTGTGAGATCTCTGTCCTTGGAGGTGCTCAAGACTTGACTGAACATGACCTGAGCAACCTGACCTAATTAGACATATTTGGAGCAGGGACTTGGACTAGATAACCTCTGGAGGTTCCTTTGAACTTAAATTATGACTCTACTATTCCACTAAGGAAACATCCAAATATAATTTTCCAGAGTGCTCCAATTCACTAAGGATTTAAACAAGTTTTCTTTGGACAGCAAAACTAATTGTCTTCCTACAGATTTGTCTTTCTTACTCACTAAATCTCTTCCCTCCAGCATAAAAATTCCCATATCCCTTCCATGAAACATCCAATGGACAAGAGCTACAACACATACCATGGTTAGACCAGAGCTGATTTTCTAGCTGGTATTTGTACTGACCAGTGAGTTAACTGCTCTGAAACAGAATACAAATAATATTTTTTTTTTTCCCCACTATGGACAGATATTACAATTCTCTGCTTTCATGGAATTCTGGACACCGAAGATCTTGAAGACTTCTAACCTTTTGACAAATACTTTTGAAGCTATTGGTTCACAAATTTCCAGTGACAGTGAAAAGACAGGCAGTGCACATAGCCTCTTAGGAAACCACGTTCAGAATCACCGCAGGCTGATACACAGGGCAAGCAGATTGAACTGTGGCTCCACTTATTCCTTGTACTTTCTGACATCTAGTATTGGCTTTGATTTAGCATCTCAGAAGTGGCCTTTGTGTTTCCATACAAGAAAGAGTAAGATGTCCAAGAGTAAGATATTTCTTTACCTTTTGCTCCTGTCAAAGACCAGAAAAAAATCCTTAGACACCAAGATTTGTCTTTCAAAACCAAGTTAGATCAGGAATCATGAAGATGACATTACCAAGATTGCTTCAAAACCAAACACCCATTCAAACCAGATGATGTTAAATTACTAACTTTAAGCAAATAATTTTTCCATACTGCAAGCAGTGAAACTCTCTAGGATTATCATAGGCTTGAACAAATGTAAGTGAATCAGCCTACTACAGATCAAAATATATAGGCATGGAGGAAATTCTGTGTTCTTCCTTTAGCATATTCATGCTATTTCATACTTTTAGTTATATTTTTATATCTTTCCATGTATAAATGCTACTGTTACATGACAGTCACTGGCTGGACAGCCGTTTCTTTCTTCAGCATTTTGAAACTGCATAAAACCATTTTTCTTCAAAATTATTCTCCATCAGGAAAGAGGGATACTTTCCGAGAGAAATGCAAAATATCCTTTTTGCTTTTAATCCTTGTCTTGCATTCCTACTGCTTCCTGTACTGTTGGTACATTTCTCTGGATTCCCAATTTAAAAAAAGTAATTTACTAGGTAAAATTTACATAAAACCCCCAGACTATGCAAGATCCTTACTCAAATTTGAGACTGCCATTTCAAGACTGAGAACTGTTCATTGAACTGGAGATTAAATCTTTTCAGACTTCTCCACTGGTCGTAGAACAGCTTTGCTTTGCTATCCCCAGAAGAGGCAAAGGCTCACAGATAATTCATCTGCAGCTGGTCTCCCTGTTGGCAGTATGCTGTACAGACATTTTATCATCAGGCTAAATAAATATATTTAACTTTCACATTATAAATAAAATTGCCACTTCAGGAATAACCACTGTCTAATACTATTTTATTTAATAAAAGCCTTAGTACAACCAAAACTAACCACAGAAGAAAAAAAATTAATGCAAAAGCAGAAAAAGTATATGCACCATATTTGAAAAAAATGCAGGCATAAACTTTTAACAAATCTCAATTTTCCTGACACAATATTTGAAGTATATGTGATGATTCTAAAATTAATCTTTTTAGCTACCCACCTTTCTTTTTTTAATCTGTATTTGCTTCTGCCTGCAAGTTTGTCTACGATTGTTTCCTAGTCCCACCGCCATTCCTTGCAATCTGCAGCAGTGATTACTTTTCACATACGCACTCAGGTAGTCTAAGAGGTAAGTAAGCAGATTAATCTTACTAAAACATCAATAAGCTTTCTCAGTACCCATCAGGAGAATCCCTTAAACTTCAGCAACTGAGACTTTCTAAAAGGAAGGATGAAAAAAACTGGAGAAAATGGACTAAAGCATCTATTATTTTTAATGTCATTAGAAAACTTAGGAAGCAAATGCAGATTTATTTATTTTTCCCCTTACAAGCTTCCCTTCCATTTTTTGGTACTGAAATTGAAGAGTAAGCCAGGCTGGTAATGTATATTTGCTACATTTGTGATATACTAGTAATTTGTCAAAACTTATTACTTGTCCAGTAAGAGTTTTTAACTGTAACAGTTTTGATGGGTCTTCTTAAGCAACTTGTGAATCCAACAATAAACAAGTTCTGAACTCTCTATATGGTATTTGGTTACAGACAGCATTACTATAGCAGAAAACAGACAAAGGAGAATCAAATCTTAAACTTCAGAACTGTTTTCAAGGTTTAAAAGGCATTTGATACACATGATGAGATGACTGACACCATTATATGAATATCTGCTGGCTACTTTTTATTTTAAAATTAATTCAAAAAAGAATAATAAATTTTAAAATGCTAGAGAAGTGAAATGATTAGGGAAAACCAGGAAACAATACTTACTGGAGGATGAAAAGGCTTTGATGTGCCAAAATTAAAAACTTTTAATTTTACCACATTTTTGTTTTGATGTAAATGACCATATTAATATCTGTTATTGTACCTGTTTTATACCCCTAGTATGTGCTACTCTAATAACATGACAGTTAAATTTCCTTGATCTTGTTGAAAAGCAATTATATTATGGGTTATTTGCTGAGCTGGTGCTTCCAGAGCAAGCTCAAAATTTGTACACAAGGCCTTATTTCTCTTGCCAGATTGCTTTTTAGTATCAAACATACTTTTAATGCTGGTTTTATGTTTTTCAAATTTTCTAAAAGGCTGGAGAATTGTCAGGATCTTCTAATATGTTCTTATTAAAAATTCTTTGGAATTGTTTTGCTGCTGAAATATATTCTGCCATTCATCCATTAATAGATATCTGTCCATTAGAAGAAAATCTTCTTACATTTTTGTTTTATTTTAATTTGAACAACACAAAACTTGGGTAGTGCCTATTACATACCACAGATTGCACAGAACACTACCTCTGTGTAGATATCAGCTCTTTAGTACCCTTCCCATTCCACTGCCCTTTCAAATACTCTGTCAAGCAAAATGAATAAATAAGTAATGTCAAGGCAGGGTTGCCTGGTGAAGGTGATTCAAGGCAGAGAAGATTCAAAGTGATACTATTCTGTTGAGTGCCTACATCATGCATCACAAAATACAAATTAATCTACTGGAACAATTGTCTAAATTATGCTTATTTTGCAGTTAATGGAATAGTACAATTCACTATTCAGTATTAAGCACTTCCAAATGCAGTGAGACTTTACTAAATGTTTGTTTCCAGTTCTAATTGCTTGCAATTTCTGTTTCTCTTTTTTTTTTTTTTTTAAGGACAGCTATTTGAAGTGCTCTTTACATCCTTTTTACATCCTGTAACACACAGAAGAATACTTACAAACTTTTCTATTCAGACTACAGAAAGTGTTTTGTTTAGCACACCCAGCTAATCTCTCCTGCCCTCAAGTGTAAGTAGGTAGACAGAAAAATAAGTTCAGGCTTTTCCTGTGATCACTATATGGAAGAGTCAGGTCACACCTGAACAAATTATCACAAGCTAGTTATATTAAATAGCACTTAAAAAAACAGATTATTTCTTTTTAACTATTACTTATGAAATGGATCTAAGAGTAAATATCTATTCAAACAGGGTATCTCTGTTCATAGCTTTTATACTTTTACTAATCTAGAACATGGGTTCTCTAAAAGCAACAATCACATTATAACGTACATTAAAAACAGTATCAAGCAAAATTCTAAACTAAAATCGAACAATTTTTTACTTTGTAATTCAGCTATTCCTAAGAAATTTTTTGATGTTAAAATACATATTTACATCATTTGAAAACAGCACATAGTGTCTCATTTGCTTCTGCTGTCTTGCAGGTGTATATCTAAGGTGTGCAGTGATGATCTGCACATATAAAATGTTACAACTATGCTCTTTTTATTAATGCATTCCCATTACAAAATCCATTTGGAGGGTTGTGAAACCAACCTTAAGAAGTTGTTACTGGTTAAGACTCAGAAAGAAAGTCTGAACCCAGAGTTTTTTGTTCTATTTTTATCTTGTTACTCTGAAAAAAAATAATCTTTGCTTAGTTTTTTATTTGGGGAAAAGGAAATGCATGCCTCATTAAAACAATCACAATCTCTTATATAACATTATTGAAAGTAATAAATAGCCAGTTTTAAGTTTTAGATAATAGAACTGTTATCAGATCCACCAATAAGTAATGGTATCCTCTAAAAATCAAGAACAAAGGTGGTGGCAAGCCTCATCCCCCCAAGATGTAATTTCTTTCTGTCCCTATGGCTGAATGAGTTTCATTCTCCTATACTTCTTTCAAGCTTCTACAGCCACAGCTTCCGGCCTTTTTATGATTTTCATGCTGAAGTTTACGGAGTAGAGATAAGAGGTATGAAGCAGAGATGAGGTGAAAAAGGGGTTCCAAGGGAGGAGAAGAGAAAGGGAACCTGTTGGGCTTGAAATATATTCTTGGCTGTAGCATTCAGAACAAGTCTTTTATTATTGTACCTCTACTTAAGTACATATGATTTTCTCTTCTTTTTGCTGTTCTGCTGTGAAGACCATCCTTCACACTTCTGATTTCATGATTGTACTCCCATACGGATGAACAGTGTCCCCGCTAGAATTTGACTCTAAAGGGAAGTCAGAAAAGAGTCTCCAGGACCTAACCATTTAATACAGTAAGATTCATCTCTCAGTAGAGATAATGTCGGGAAGAGCTCTCTGAAGATAAAGGGTCTGGTTGGTTTCTTTGTTGTGGTTTGTTTGGGGTTTTTTTCCTAGATTTTTCTTGTTTTTTTTTTTTTTTTTTTTTTTAATCTAAGCATTATACTTTGAAGTTTCTAGAACATATATTCACACACAATTATATATACACACACACATGTTATGCATACACATATAGCTAACATTACTAATACTGCCAAAGCTCAAAAACTACTAACGAAGAAAATGGAAGTGAGAGCTCTTCAGATCTTCAAAGCAGTGACTTAAAAGTTTTCAATATGAATGCCAGGGAGTAATATGACTATACATTTTTACATTTATTTAAAAGAAGAAAGGAACAGGCATAAAGATATTTGAAACAGACACTTCGTAAGTGTTTATCTCTCTTTTGAATATAATTTCCATCAGGTACATTTTCCACATCCTGTACTAGCAACAGCAACAGCCAGTTAGAAGCAACTCAGCATCAGGTTGCTGCTAACAAGATGCCCGATGCATGAAGTTTCTCCCATATGTTACTAAATTATCTTACAATAAGGATATTAATTTCCTGAAATCTAAACTGAGTATTAGTCAGTATGGAGTCAAAATACCGTATTTTAAACTTAGTTTTCCAAATGCATTATAGATAATGCAAAATTGTATCTTCCTTCTCCTCTGTTGCAGTTCTCATTTTCTCCCCCATGAGCTGTCTAGTATCTGGCAGCTCATCCCAATCCCCTGCCCTGCAGCTCAGAAAGCTGCTCTAGTTCAAAAACATAGAGAGAGCCCAACGCAGTGGCTCTGGAAAAAAAAGGAATGGCTGTGTATCAAACACAGTCATCAGTTTTATGTATGATTTTTTTCCCTGACTTCCACCATTTGGATAAAATATTATCACCCATTGGGTATACAAGTCTGAAAGAACATGTAGTTAGAGATTTGGTGCGTGAACAGTGGAAAGGGCCAGAAAGGTAATCCAACACTGAAATACCAGCTCATCAAATAACGTGCTGTGGAAGCTGGTTCTCGCTTTCTCCTTTGTTTCACAGAATGTATAAAGTATTAAGTAAAGCAAAAATATTAAAAATAACTTTTTTGCCATTTCAGTTCTCATCTAAAATTTCTCTCCCCCTCTCCAACCTTTTCTTACTTTATATGCAGCTTTAACTACGGTGCAACTATTGGCATTTCCTCCATAATCATGATACGGTTGCTGTGGGATAAATAGCCCAAATGCCAGAGGGCTTGAAGCGATTTTGGTCAAGACCTGCCAAAGAGCATTAGAAGCTGCAATGGAAATAGTGCAAAACCAGATTGCCTATTTAAGATCACACCTAGATAGTTTCCAACATATTGAGCAACTTGGATTAAAAAATCTGAGGTAATATTTAAATTATCTGTTTAATAATACAACATTGACAGTCAGGCTTTTGCGACTTATCTGATTATATTGACACTCTGCTGGTGCTCCTATTATCTTCGGCTTTTACAACAGGAACACATACTTACATGAATCAGTATAGAAACCAACTCTGTCAGTACGAGACAAGATTTTTTATATAAAACAAATGAATTTTTCAGAACATTCAAGTTTCACCTCCACTAGTTACTGAGAGTTCTTTTTATATGTTTAGAGCTAACATATCAGATATGTTAGATGAAGATACTAATGTCTTAAATGAAAGTGAAGGCTTTAGAATATTAGTTACACTGACACCTGAAATGAATGCTGCTTCTAACTAGCCATCTCTGCACTTACATTTCCTCTGTTATCCAAACTTTACTTCATCAGACAGAAGCTGAAAGTGAGTGTACTTAGGAGGTGTGAATTTATTTACCACTCAAGCTTTCTACTGATATTATGATCTAAATTTAAACTATCTTCAGTATGGATAAGCAGGACTCATTAGTATTTTTAAAACTTCTTTCTCTAGCTTTGTCATAGGAGAGTTCTCAAAAAACTCACAGTTGAGCCAAACAATTAAAGATTAGAGAAAGTGAGAACAAACTCAGTTAGTATTAAAGGTTTCTCATTGAAGAAAAAGATATTACTAAATTCCCTTATTTTACATTTAAGGTTGTAACACAACACCAAGAAAAGTCGGTTTCTCCTAGTAAACAGCCTCTCCAGCCTCCCTCTCTTCTGTCTGTGTATCGTCTTAACACATTACAAAGACACGGAAATTTAAAATTAATTTGACTCCTGACTTTCACAGTGATGACAGGAAAATAGCAGCAAATAATAGTCACACTATTGCTCCCTAATAGCTAATCTGAAATACTTGCAGCTCTTGGAAGCTACTCCTTGCAAACATGTGCAATGGCAACACTAGATAGGTAGCAGCCTTCCTTCTGAAGGCTGAGAGAGTGACTATCATGATCTTATCTTGATCGAGATACTTCCTGATTGAGGGTGAGCCGTATCTCTGGCAGTTTCCGCACAGTACATTATCTGGAAAAAAACCCTTTCGCTTGCCAGCAGGCACTGTGCTACACTTCTTGCAGCTGTCTTATCTATTCCAGATTATAAGAAGCCTTTTCGTGAGTTAGGCAGGGTAGCAATTTGGAAGCTTTCTCAAAAACTTGAACTTACAGACCCACTAAATAAGGCTTAATGTTCATAAACTACATGTCTGAGTAACTCAAACCCTCTGGAAGAAGCTTTCCTGTCTTTTTGTTAGAGAGACAGTGGCTTTTCAGTGCCTGGCTACAAAAAAGTGATCAAGTGACTTCACAATCTGGAATGGTTATGAAAGGGGTTTGTAGCACAGGACAAATGCCTGAAATACCTGCTTTTCTTTTAAGCACGAACCCCAAATATTTTTTTTTAGTTATTACCTCAATGATACTCTTAAAAAAAGTAGAACACAACACTTCATCTTAAAACTGTCACTGAATTCAATGGTGTACTCTGAGGACCATCTACCTTCAGAAAACAGTTTTTACTTGCACGTTATCGACAAGAAAAAAAAATGGTAAAGCAGGGCCAGGGCCAAGCCTAGGTCTGCATTTCCATGAACAAATTATTACAGCAATTGGCATATTTCCTTTGATAAAAAGCTAAACTGCCCTTTTCTAAGTTCAAATCAACCTTTTAGCATACAAGTAGTTGGAACTCTAGACCGATATGAATCAACCAATCATCATCATAACATCCTTGAGGTGTGGTGTTGAGGTTAACAAAGTCTATTTGTCTTGTGTTCAACATCATGTGACTTAGGGCTTTTTGGACAGGAGATGGATAAATACCTACCTCTACAGTGCTCATCAAAACTCATGACCCACCACATCAAATTCAAGCAACCTACCACACTCCCCAGTAACTGACCAAATCGCTAATATTCTGGTCCTCTGGCTTTTAAAAAAAAAAAAAAAAAAAGCTAGAACTGTTTTATTTTGGTTATTATACCATATTTTTAACTAGTATTTTATAAAACCTGTGTTAGGAAAAATGCAATGACAAGTGATGAAAAATATTAATGAAAACTGATCTCAGCGAGTAAAAATCATTGGTATTGTGTAATATATTGTAA
This sequence comes from Gavia stellata, assembly GCF_030936135.1. Classification (NCBI taxonomy): domain Eukaryota; kingdom Metazoa; phylum Chordata; class Aves; order Gaviiformes; family Gaviidae; genus Gavia; species Gavia stellata. The sequence goes on along the minus strand of NC_082594.1, from coordinate 115,060,062 downwards.
AGGCTTAGTCTTCATCAGCCAACTTACAGTCACCAGCGTGCATTAAAATTTTAGCTGGTAGTTTTGACTAGGTATCAAGAGTACATATTTTGAAAGAGACCCAGATAAAATAGTTTGCTCGCTGCTAAAGTATTTGTTACATTTTTCAGTATGAGACAGTATGATTTCCAGGACTGCTGCGCTCCAACCTATGTACTTGAAATATTGAGTATCTTCTACCTAATTGTACTATTACTGATGATATTTCATAGTTTCTATTTGTTAGTGCTGGAGGCTTACTCTATACCACATCACACAGGTTTTGCCCAAATTTCTCTCATTTCTAATGCTGAATTTGCTCTTGCAAATCATCCTCCACTTCTTCCCTCTTTTGTGTACTAGGTATTAAAACATATTCTCAAAAGTAATTTAGGAAATTATTTGTCACTGTTTGGTTATTTGAGAGAGATTTTTTTATTTAAGCACATTGTGACAGATGGTGACAAAGCTGACCTAAGCTAGTTCAGTGGCTGACCAGTTATAGTCTACACAGGAATTAAGTAATTACAAAAACAAACAAAAGACCCTGTGGTGAACTAGTCACAGAAATAAAACAGGCTCTTATGGTTTGCTCAGGAGCAATGGGGAAGAAATAAAGGGAGAAGCTTACTAGTGTTGTGTACCCAACTTTGATCAAGAAGGTTCCCACTATGTTGTTTTGTGCTTTTTCTGTTTGAGTAATGAAACTGGTTCCAGCAAAAAATATAAGCAGATTTCTGTAAGTGTCATCTGTCCTTTCTGGCCTGGACAGACAGGCCTGCAGCTTATGGACATCAATGGCATTGAAATTCTGTTTTTATGTCATCCTGGTTTTTCTGATGCTTTACCGAGGCCACTGTTGAAAAGGAATAACATTCTATAAAACACAAGGTCAGTCTATCATATTCTCACTTCTTTTCACCCTCCCTCTGCTTCTATAGGCTATTTGATCTAAATTTAGTATTTGGATATGACATACAATCACTTTCAATTCAAAGATTAGAGAGCAGTTACAAAGTATAGTTTACTGTTTTCTACAAAAGAAGGATAATACTCTAAGCAGGGTCCATTACACAGTGCCTAGGGTTACGTCTAACAAGAGGACATCAGAGGCAAAGGTAGACAGAGATCCTAGAAAGAGTGAAATAGCTGTGGATGGTCTAAATGGCTATATCAGGGCTGTACTTCTAAAAGACTTTCAAAAGATGTACTCACAACAATAAAGGGGTCCTATAATTGTTTGTTGCCAGCATTTACCTATTTTTACTCACAATAGGATACTGGCAAAGGAGATGGTCACATCCAATATATCCCAAGCGTTTTTAAAAATAAAACTGCCTTGTTTGTGTTTTTGCATGCATACATCGATGCTTGTTAGGTTTGAGGTGTTTTCAAAAGAGAAAGGGAGTAAGGCACATCATAAGCTTATAACATGTCTTCAAAATTCTACTACTTACCAAAGGGCATAACCCATTTCTCGGTATCTACTTTACTTATCTTCAGTAGTCCAGGTGTCATATCAATTACTTTAGGCTTTCTGTATCTCCCAGTATTCCTGCTACAGTTTTTTGAAAATAAGGTTTAGATGCACTTTTTTTTTCTTTTTTTTGTGTGTCTGTAAGCTAACTCCAGAACTGCTGCACTGGTCGATAAGAATCTTCTTGAATAGCTAAAACTGTACATGCAAGTAAATCTACTGGCTATTTCACTATTTCTACTGGCTATTTCAGTTTCACTGAAACTGAAAATTCAGTTTAAATACATTTTAAGAATGCCAAATGATCTATACCAGATCTACTGTACCAACTATCAGAAGCTTTATAAACACGCTCTACTTCTGCTTGCTGGTTTGGAGCAAGAACTGAAAAAGGAAAATAGAAGGTTAAGTTCGTTAACACATGCACATTTTTGCTGCTGTTTCAAATTGTTTGGCTTAATTGTTTGTCTTGAACTGCTGCTGAATGTAAAGGTTGCAAGTTATTCCTGATTCAGTCTGATACTTCTTATTTACTTGCAGAACAGGCAAAATATTGCCCATAGTAGTCTTCTTAGCCATAACTATCTCTATATAAAATTACTGAGATCTTTTCTAGATACTGCATTCTTCATTCTTGCCTCAGAATGATTCTATGCTGCAGTGTAACTAGCTATCCCAGCCTAGGTTAATTTAAGTAACTCAAGTACCAACAGCAGTCTCCTTTAAGCAGCACAAACTTCAGCACTGGATGAATTCACTCCAGTTCTTGCCAGTGCAATCAGCCCAGACTAAATGTTTTCTGCTATAGCTGTATGAATACTTGTACTCAAATAGCTCAGGACTGTACAATAATGCAGCTACCATACTTCAAATATCTTATGGGCACACTTCTATTTGGTACCCATTCACATTTCTGAGCTCAGCTTTCAACAATGCTACTTTCCAGCATTAGATGACTAATTAACTGTATTTAGATAAACCTCAAATCTCAAAATATTCAAGTTAGAAAACTTCAAAAAACAACTAAAGCATTTGTATGCTTGTTGCATGTTTCATGGTTCACCTAACTAATCTTCAAAATAGATTGAGATTGATGTTTGCAGACTAATGAACTCAGTAAGGCTTATACAATATTTGTAATACTCCATCTGAACAGACAAGCAATCTTCCCCCACTGCACTGTGGTTTTTTGTGCTGAAATATTGCAAGCAGTCAGAAAGTATTTCTACTTTTATATGAATACTTCTTGGTCATATTGAAGAATAAGAATCAGTACCATTTTTAAACAACCTGCCAAATAAATGCATTCTAGAAATCAGTGAGTTATGTTATACAAACCAAACGGTTAACTATCAGCTTTAGGTTCTTAAATATACAGTAAGGTAGACTGGGAAATTATTGTCAATGCTGAGGCTATATTAGATAGGTAACTGAATTCAGTTTCATGAGTTCTGATGCTTTAGCTTGCTACAGTTTTTCATATTAAAGTTTCCTAATGTTTTAGCATGTTTTAACAGCTTTTGAAATTACTTGAGTAACATAACAAAAAGTCAAAGAACAAAAATAAAGCAATAGTGTTCCCCGCAAACACGCTATGAAACTCAGAGAGGGAGCACTTTGTTTTTAAACCAAGGACTTCTTTGGTCCCAGTATGACTCCGACCTCAGCTTTCTGTAGCATGCTTCACTCACCATACATGCAGAATGCACTTTAATTTCATCCTTGGGTTGTATACACATATCCCTGGTATTTTTAGTAGCATTTTAAAAGTATAAAATCTATTCCCTATGCCCTCATCAATTTGAAATTACCATTTTAAGGCTGATTAAATAAGGATTAGTGCCAATGTTCCACTTATTAGTCTGTGTCTTCAACTGAAACTGATGATGTAGTATTTGTCAATAACTAGTTCACAGCCTTAAACTCCACAAAAGGAAACCTCTGAAAGACAGTCTATCCATCTGCCAGAAGATTTTGTAGCAGGCTCCCATGTAGAAGAAAACCATCTATTATAGGATGATACAAGCTTAAAGTGGCATGTATCGCAGCTGTTTGATTACTACTGGGAAGATGACTTGCATCCCCCTTGCAGCCCTGTATCAGAATCCAACAGTGATGGATTGAATTTCCCTTGCTTTAGCATGATGATGGATTACCTCAGCAGTATGTGTAAGAAAGGTATAGTCTGGTCCAAAATTAACATCATGACTAAAAGATGCTGGCCTAAATTGTGATTTCCAGTGGATCTGAATAGCTAGTGAAACATTTGAAAGACCTTTCAAAAGTCTAAATGAGATTATAATCTAGGAATTCTCCACAGACATAAAGACCCTTATTACACAAGCACCCGGAAGACAGATCAGGTAGCAGGTTCAGAAATTCAGTGAGTTTGTTCACAAGGTCTGAACTCAAACATGCTCTACTGTCCAGAAACACACCATTTCAATTACTTCATATAAACAGTACGTTCCAACTAACAAAATATCATTCTATGAACTGAGATCTAAATTATCCTGTTGGTCTACTAAGTGAAAAACAAAAGTATCAGATCAAAGTTGTTAAATCAGTGTTACTACAGATTAAAAGAGAAACAAACAAGAAAACCCCCAATGATTTAAATCTTGCACTGAAACATCCCATTTCACCAGAAATCTTGGCAAATACTAGTATTTCACATATAAATACCACTACTTCAGTACGTTCCTTAAATACAATCACAATTTTGCCTGTGACATTTTGAAGCATTTTATTCTTTTTCTTTACATTTTGGAGTTCTTGGTGGAATGGACCTACATATGTTGTAGCAATACAGAAAACTTTGACTGGACTCTATTCACATAGCACTTGCAAGTCACTAAACACAACTAGTTAATTTAAAACCTTCTCTGAATTGTATTGCATTATATTTTGTGTTGCAATTTGTCACAACATTTTATAGTAGTTATCAAGATAATTACATTTTGAGGTAAGGTTCAAAGAGCAGGAAACACAGCAACATAAATTAAAAAGGTTTTAAATAACCCGATTTTATTTAAATCCCCAACTGTACTCAGTTAAACAAATTTTCCTTTCTATCTAGAGCAGACGTATGCCTAAGTTTTAATAAAAGGCTGAAGTGAAAACCTTTAATTGTAATTGCATTTAGTTTTTGAGTTTATACAAAGCAGCTGAAAAGATAGGGTCTGAAATTATGTCCTACTGACAGTTTAACTTGGCAGGGGCTGGGGTGGAGAGAATTGTTTTGTTTTACCTGGGTTGCAGCTTCAGGTGATGCTTTACTGGCATTAACTTCTGATTTCATTAACAGAGTTCTCTATGTACAGCTGTGTGAATATAAAGCTAGAAGAATGTTAATTACAATTTAATGTTCCCTTTGACTGAGGAACATTTTCATATGCAAAATGCACATAAGCAGGTCTTAAAACTCCATAAGTAAGATGACTTTAATAGTCATTGGGTCCCATCTTCACTGAATCCTCAACAACCATACTAAGGCACTAGCACTGTGCTGGAAACATCTTCCTCAGAACTAGGGCAAGGCAGCAGCAGCAGCTGCCTCCTGCAGCCAGAAGCCATCTCCATGTCTAAAAGGCAACACATTGCTGATGAGCTGCAGGCCAGGTAACGCTAATCTATGCAGTAGAAAACATAAAAGCATTATGAGCCTCCCACTATTTTTTTTAATAAAGATAAACAAATTTTGCAAAGGTGGTATAGCAAAGGAAAGAAACACGTGCAATCTAGCTCACCTAATTTTAGGTGTCTTGCTCAGACAGCTAAAGACCCCTCCTTTATAGAGTCCGTGGAGAAAAAACACAGTATTTTGGTTTCATCCATCTGACTTATTTTAGGCACCTACTCAATAGTGGGATGACTTAGACCCTAAAAATGCCTGTTTCTTTCCACTGAATATTAAGGGATGGATACTCTAGACAACTGTATTAGCTGGCATATCCATGACCTACAGGAGGAAACAAGGAATAGTAATGAAGAGTGACTTGCTTTCTCCATTGTTATGTAAGCTTAATTATGACAGTACCTAACTAGGCAGTACTTGACCACCTTCACATTTTTTTTGGTTTAACACTGAACTACATTGGAGGGACTAAAACCAAAATATGGCTGAATTAGGCACATTTAGTTAAGAAAAACTTTTTTAACAGGAGTTTCATTGGAGAACATTTATAAAAAGGGACAGTAAAATAAACGTTTCCTCCACATCTTCTGCAATACCACCTAGCCTTACCACACAGGCCGCAAATTGCGGCATTCCTCAAGTTGTTGTAAACAAATTGTTTAGACATTGTAATTTCCTGAATTAAGCACATTATAAAACCTGTTCTGATCCAGATGCCTCTACAGAAAATGGATGCTACAACCTGCATGAAATACGGATACTCAGTTCTGAAGAGGGAAAATGCACTTGCTAATTGGTAGGTGTTTACTTAAACTCATATCTTCTATTTCATCTCAAATTCAGAAGAAGTACCAAGTAAAAAGGGTAGTCAGCTATATCCGGTATGCTGCTAAACATATTTTCAGAAGTCTGAATAGTAGATAATATGTAAGTATTAACCCTTCTATCTTGCATATTCCTGTGGTAGGTTATGATAGCCCCGGGCTACTGAAGTCTCGTGAAATGCATCCAGGTATGGAAACACGCTCTGGAAAAGCTCTAACATAACTAAGCAACCTATGCCCCATTAAGCAGGAGGTAGAAACAGGTAAGTTGTCAAAAACTAATGGACATTTGAACTGCACTGATACATTTAACAAATCTTTCTAAAAAAGGAGAAGGGTAATGAGGAGAGTACTACTGAGAAATTACATATTTGAGTTCAAGAAAGTATTTTCCCATCTATTAGGCTTTTAAAATCCAAAACCAGCTTAAACTCAGTATTCATAACAAGTAGTTTTGTAAATAGCAAACCTAATGAAGCCTACTTTTCTGTGCATTATATTCTATAACTCCAAATTACCAGACAGTAAAAGTTTTTATTTTATCTCAGGTCAGACAATTTCTACTATTTATCTTCATCTGTAACACTAGAGGTAACAGCTTCACAAACAATAGAAAAGCAAATTTCAGCAAGCCAGCTGATCTTCACTTTCACTTTTTTCCTCTCTTTCAATGAAGTGTTAAAAGTCTTCTGCCAAAACCAACTCAGTTTGGGTATGAGGTCCAACTCTGGAAAGCCAGCCTGCCACTGTGAACAACTTGCAGGATTGTGCTGTGGAGGTTTGCTTACCTCAGCCATTTAGTGGACAGACAGAGCAAGATCAACTGATTTGGGACAGCAGCAAGACCTGTAAGATCATCAAGTCCAACCATCAACTAACACCACCATGCCCATTAAACCATGTCCCATAATGCCTCGTCCACACATTCCTTGAACACCTCCAGGGATGGTGACTCCACCACTTCCCTGGGCAGCTTATTCCAGTGTCTCACCATTCTCTCAGTAAAGATATTTTTCCTAATATCCAGCCTGAACCTCCCCTGGTGCAACTTGAGGCCATTTCCTCTTGTCCTGTCACTCGTCACTTGGGAGAAGAGACCAACACCCACCTCTCTGCAACCTCCTTTCAGGTAATTGTAGAGAGCGATGAGGTCTCCCCTCAGCCTCCTCTTCTTCAGGCTGAACAACCCCAGTTCCCTCAACCACTCCTCATAAGACTTGTGCTCCAGACCTTTCACCAGCTTCGTCGCCCTTCTCTGGACACACTCCAGCACCTCAGTGTCCTTCTTGTAGGGAGGGGCCCAAAACTGAACACAGGATTCGAGGTGCGGCCTCACCAGGGCTGAGTACAGGGGAACAACCACCACCCTAGTCCTGCTGGCCACACTATTTCTGATACAGGCCAGGATGCTGTTGGCCTTCTTGGACACCTGGGCATACTGCTGGCTCATATTCAGCCGGCTGTCAGTCAACATCCCCAGGTCCTTTTCTGTGGGGCAGCTTTCCAGCCACTCGTCCCCAAGCCTGTAGCATTGCATGGGGTTGTTGTGACCAAAGTGCAGAACCCGGCCCTTGGCCTTGTTGAACCTCATCCAACTGGCCTTGGCCCATTGATCCAGCCTGTCCAGATCCCTCTGCACGGATCCCTAGTTACAATTCTGATATTGGACAGGAAAGCTACCCTTGACAAATCTGCATGCATTTCAGCAAACAGGCAACACATATCAAACTTCACAATTTATTTGACACCAACAACAAACATAATCAATAATATATTTAAGATTGTTTTCCTAGAGAAAATCTGAGAATTGGAAGGTCTCATCTTCCAGTGATATTTGTCTTGTATTGCATGGAAAATAGTGACTATGTTAGCATATGCTTAGTGCTGAAATCAAGAGGTTCTGGACATTTTTGTCCACATGCATTTTCCAGTTACAATACACCTGTTAATTTAGCTACATTCATATCACTGATAATTTTAACAAAGGAAAAGATGACAAAAGCTCTCCCTGAAATTGGAAGAAGCTAGAAGTCTTAAGCACTGCAATCTGTTTTTTCTACATGAATAGAGGAGCAACTCTGCTTAGTGGCAGAGCTCTGGGAAGAAATGAGTAGGTTGAGGAGTATCAGGGAGTGCAAGAGGGAGATAGACCACTGGAATCACACCCTACCTTCCCTGGGACAGGCCCAACAAGCAGACAGGGCACAGGATACGGAAGACTCCCTTTCCTCTCTCCGTCCAGTGGAAAAAGGTGACTCAAGGGATAGGAGGCAATGGCAACAAGTTTCTGCCTGGCGCAGGATGCGAGTCTCCTCTGTTACTACTCCACCTTCCCAGGTTCTCTTGTATAATAGGTTTGAGACTCTGCAAGTGGAACCAAACAATGATGAGGATGAGAGTTCTCCTAGCTTAGAGGTATCACCAGGGTTAAGCCAGCCTATACCCCACGTAAAAACTGCCTCCACAAAGAAAAAAAGGCAGGTCATTGTCATAGAGGACTCTCTCCCAAGGTGAACAGAAGGCCCAATATGCAGACTGGACCCACTTCTTAGGGAAGTCTGCTGCCTCCCTGGGGCCCGCGGTAAACATGTGACAAGAACACTTCCTACCTTGGTACAGTGCTCAGATTATTATCCATTATTGATTTTTCAGGTAGGGAGTGATGAAGTTGCGACAAGAAGTCCGAGGGGCAATCAAGATAGACTTCAGGGCCTTGGGACGACTGGTTGGGGGATTGGGAGCACAAATGGTGTTCTCCTCCATCCTTCCATTGGCAGGGAATGATGAGAGAAGAAAAAGAAAGAGCCAGCAGATCAATACCTGGCTCCGAGACTGGTGTCACCAGCAGAATTTTGGGTTCTTTGATCATGGGTCCATCTATATGGCACCAGGCCTGCTGGTAACAGATGGGGAATGCCTTTCGCTAAGGGGGAGAAGGATCCTGGTGCAGGAGTTAACAGGGCTCACTGAAAGAGCTTTAAACTAGATTTGAAAGGGGAAAGGGGTAAAACCAGGCTCACTGGAGATAAGCCTGGGGGTGGCATGCCAGTGTTTGAGGGATGATGTGCTGGCAGGGACCTTTGGACTGCCATCTCAGCAGAGGTAGGGGATGGGGACCCATGTGGCAGCAAAGACATAGGGGTTGTGGACGTGCTAGAAACCAGGGAAGTGCCTGAGATCAGTCACATTAGGGCTTCTCCTCCCAAAAAGGCAGCAGGATCAATAGTCCAACTAAAGTGCATCTATACCAATGCGCACAGCATGGGCAACAAAAAGGAGGAGCTGGAAGCCACAGTGCAGCAGGAAAAACATGATATAGTTGCCATCACAGAGACATGGAAGGATGACTCACACAACTGGAGTGCTCCACTGGATGGCTATAAACTCTTCAGAAGAGATAGGCAAGGAAGGAGAGGCAGTGGGGTAGCCCTGTATGTCAAGGAGTGTTTTGACTGCCTAGAGGTTAATGACGGTGACGATAGGGTTGACTGTCTGTGGCTAAGAATCAGAGGGAAGGCCAACAAGGCAGACATCATGGTGCAAGTCTGTTACAGACCACCCAACCAGGACAGGAAGAGAGACAAAATATTCTGTAAGCAACTGGCAGAAGTTTCACAGTCCCTAGCCCGTGTTCTCATGGGGGACTTCAACTTACCAGATTTCTGCTAGAAATACAATATGGCAGAGAGGAAACAGTCTAGGAGGTTCCTGGAGTGCGTGGAAGATAACTTCCTGACACAGCTGGTGAGTGAGCCAACGAGAGAAGGCACCCTGCTGGACCTGTTGTTTGTGAACAGAGAAGGACTTGTGGGGGATGTGACGGTGGAAGGCAGTCTTGGGCACAGCAATCATGAAATGATAAGAGTTTTCGATTCTCAGAGAAGTAAGGAGGGGGGGTCAGCAGATTTCCAGAGGGCTGACTTTGGCCTGTTTAGGAGCCTGGTGGACAGAGTCCCTTGGGAGGCAGTCCTGATAGGCAATGGAGTCCAGGAAGGCTGGACACTCTTCAAGAAGGAAATCTTAGAGGCACAGGAGCAGGCCGTCCCCATGTGCCGGAAGACGAGCAGGCAGGGAAAAAGACCAGCCTGGCTGAACAGAGAGGTTTGGATGGAACTCAGGAAAAAAAGGAGAGTTTATGACCTTTGGAAGAAGGAGCAGGCCACTCAGGAAGACTAAAAGGATGTCGTGAGTTTTTGCAGGAAGAAAATTAGAAGGGCCAAAGCCCAACTAGAACTTAAACTAGCCTCTGGCATAAAAGGCAATAAAAATGTCTCTATAAATACATTAACAGCAAAAGGATGGCTAAGGAGAATCATCATCCCTTCCTGGATGCAGGGGAAAACATAGTGACAAAGGATGAAGAAAAGGCTGAGGTACTTCATGCCTTCTTTGCCTCAGTCTTTAATAGTAAGACCAGCTGTTGTCTGGGTACCCAGCCCCCCATGATGGTAGATAGCAGTGGGGAGCAGAATGAAGCCCCCACAATCCAAGGGGAAATGGTTAGCGACTTGCTACACCACTTAGACACACACAGGGCTATGGGACCGGACGGGATCCACCCAAGGGTACTGAGGGAGCTGGCAGAAGTGCTCACCAAGCCACTTTCCATCATCTACCAGCAGTCCTGGCTAACCCACGAGGTCCCAGTGGACTGGAGGTTAGCAAATGTGACTGCCATCTACAAGAAGGGCCAGAAGGAGGATCTAGGGAACTACAGGCCTGTCAGTCTGATTTCGGTGCCAGGGAAGATTATGGAGCAGATCATCTTGAGTGCCATCATGCAGCACGTACAGGACAACCAGGTGATCAGGCCTCGCCAGCATGGGTTTATGAAAGGCAGGTTCTGCCTGACTAACCTGGTCTCCTTCTATGACAAGGTGACCCACTTAGTGGATGAGGGAAAGGCTGTGCATGTAGTCTGCCTGGATTTTAGCAAAGCCTTTGACACAGTTTCCCACAGCATTCTCCTGGAGAAACTGACTGCTCGTGGCTTGGATGGGCACACTCTTTGCTGGGTAAAAAACCGGCTGGATGGCCGGGCCCAAAGGGTTGTGGTGAATGGAGTTAAATCCAGTTGGCAGCTGGTCACAAGTGGTGTTCCCCAGGGCTCAGTTTTGGGACTGGTCGTCTTTAATATCTTTATCAGTGCTCTGGATGAGGGGATCGAGTGCCCCTTCAGGAAGTTTGCAGATGACACCAAGTTGGGCAGGAGTGTTGATTTGCTGGAAGGTAGGAAGGCTCTGCAGAGGGATCTGGACAGACTGGTTCAACGGGCCGAGGCCAATTGGATGAGGTTCTACAAGGCCAAGTGCTGATTCCTACACTTGAGTCGCAACAACCCCATGCAATGCTATAGGCTTGGGGACAAGTGGCTGGAAAGCTGCCCCACAGAAAAGGTCTTGGGGGTGTTGATCGACAGCCTGCTGTATATGAGCCAGCAGTGTGCCCAGGGGAAGTGATTGTCCCCCTGTACTCAGCCCTGATGAGGCTGCACCTCGAATACTGTGTTCAGTTTTGGGCCCCTCACTACAAGAAGGACATTGAGGTGCTGGAGCATGTCCAGAGAAGGGGAACAAAGCTGGTGAAGGGTCTGGAGCACAAGCCTTATAAGGAGCGGTTGAGAGAGCTCGGATTGTTTAGCCTGGAGAAGAGGAGGCTCAGAGGAGACCTTATCGCTCTCTACAAGTATCTGAAAGGAGGTTGTAGAGAGCTGGGTGCTGGTCTTTTCTCCCAAGTGACAGGACAAGACAAAATGGTCCCAAGTTGCACCAGGAGATGTTTAGATTGGGTATTAGGAAAATTTTCTTCAATGAAAGGGTTGTCAGGCATTGGAAGGGGCTGCCCAGGTAGGTGGTTGAGTCACCATCCCTGGAGGTATTCAAAAGACATGTGGATGAAGTGCTTAGGGACATGGTTTAGTGGTGGACTTAGCAGCGTTAGGTTAACAGTTAGACTTGATGATCTTAAAGGTCTTTTCCAACCTAAACGATTCTATGAGTCTATAGCCAGCAAAAGATACAGTCATTAAAGCATGGTGAACATGTGAGCTTAGGGTGCATCTCAGTAGGCATATGATGCATGAGAGGTTCAAATCTTGCTTTCATCTCTTAAGGATGGTTTTGAAAAAGAAAAACAATTTGCTTTAAAAACATATCCCTTTCTTATTGAATACTTAAATTGCCAGAAAAGAAACAAACTTGGCACCTTATCCACCTTATCTATGCTTTCCTCACTTCCATTCGACGATTTCGTTTCCGTATCTTCTTATTCTCAGAAACTAAACTAGATGCCTTTAGAATCCATCAATGCTTCATACTTCAATAACCTTTCCAGTAATTTTTTCCATACATTTATTACTTCATGTGTAAAAATGTTTCACTCGAGCTGTCTTGTTCTTAACCTTTCCTAACCTGTTTTGGTTTTTCCCCCTTTTCTTCCTGCAAGTATAAAAAGTTCATTTAACATTAGCCCATCCTCTCCCTAAATATGTTTCACTAAAATCACTGTAAAATATATTCTTCTTTTTCAGTCAAAATAAGCCTCTTAATCTTTCTTCATAAATTAAATCTTTGAAGTCTCATATTATTTTTGTTTTTCCTCTTTGACCACTGAAGACAAATTATCTAAGAACCAGTACTGAAAACTTCAGCCTGGGATTTGGTCTAAACATTGCTCCCAATAAATTAGGAATTCTGTCTTTTGAATGTGGATAATGCTCAAGAGCATTTTTTTTCTAGTCACAGTGCTATGTTCTTTATATCGATTTTGCACTCCACCAGGCAGGCAGAGAGAAAAAACCCACTGCCATTTTCTTCAAGACTGCTGCAGCCCATTACTTCTCAGTTAACTATCTCATAGGAAAGAAAAATTTAAAAAAGGATATTCAGCATTATTGTCCCTATATTACCCTGCCAAAAAAAAAGAATTTTGTTCTTATGCGGACCTTCATTTTCAACACTCCTTACAGCTTTATTTCATCTTCAAGGAAGTTTCTGTATTCCAAGTCTCTTCCAAAGAATGTAAACATTTCTATTTAAAAGTTATAATGCAGTTTTGTTAATCTAGAAGCAGCTGTAATACAACACATTTCCCCTGGAGCTTTAATTTGATGACACTGTATCAGAAGTTCCAGTTGAGAAACAGTTAACAGCAAAGAAAATGCGTTTATGTGCATGTTAGTACAACAGGTCTTTGACAGTGATCAAGCCTGTGGGCACTACTGTTATATAAATATTAAACTGTATCTGCAAAATCATATGAAGAGATAGTTGCTAAGCAAAATATTCAAAAGGAGGAAATGCCAGGCTCAAGGCAGCCTGTAAAATCCAGTTCTTGTATATTATGATACAATTCCTAATTAAACAGTAAAATATTACCTTTCACCATCAGGACTCCTGCACTGGGTACTTATTTTCATTGTTATGTTCACTGTATAGCCCTATACTTTAAAACACAAACCATTATCTAACTAATATCTAGTATATAAAATAATTATTTTCTTCGTGAACATTTCTACTGTGTTCCACTGATGTATTTAAGGACTTCACAAACACCACAAATTTATCTTCAAACTCTCTTTATGGAATTGAATATTATTCTTGAATCTGTATTACAGTTATCTTCAAAGTCTCAGTGTCTGGCAACCAGGTGGAGCAGCAGCTGCAGAGAAATTCACCTTAATCCAACACTCCCATGTCTAGACCTATTCAGTACTAAAAGCCGCCTTCATGAGCCACAGCCATCAAAACTTGAAATCGTCCATGTCAGTGCTTGTAAGATGACTGCATGATTAACTGCTTATATATGTTGATTATCTCATTTTACCTTCATTCATTCTCTATCTCATTATTTAATTGCAATGTCATGGATGATTCGGTCTTGTTTTAAATCAAATACCAGAAAACAAAATAATTTCAAACACAGAGCATTCAAAAATAAGTCTAATGCAGAGCTCTCCTGAAGTTATATTCTAGGTAGTGAAAAGCACTGTATCAGTCACAATAGATAACAACACATTTGTACAAATTCAAAGCACTCCCTTTCCAAGAATTTTGAAATCTTTTTAAGCTTTACTGGATCACTCGAAGACATACCTATAAAGATAGTATACTACTCTTTTAACCAAAGATGAACAAAGCATAAACACATGCCATCAGTTTCCACTACACCGTACCATTGTAATCAATATTACTTTAACACTTGACTTTGCTTCAATCATACTTCATTTGCAATGTAGCTGTTGCTACGCTGACAATACACCAATACCAAACAAACAGGCAGTACCATCTACTGCCTGTACTTCAGTTTGTTTGCTGTTTTTTCTACCACTTTTTTATTAATAATTTCTAAAAAAGGGCCTAACATGTGAAACTGATGTTACATTATGTTAAATAAACAGCTTTTATTTTCACTTTTTCTTTTATCTCACAAAGAAAAATGCATATATATGGGTACATTGCAACAAATCCGTTATTGTTGGAAACTAGCCAACAATTCTAAACTAAATGGAGGTAAATTCCATAAAGGGGATTAGACAACTGAATTTTGGGGTATTGATAGCACTTTACTAACCATTAATAGTGTTATGAATTCACAGATGTTTCAAACAAATGAAAATAAATAAACCAAATAGCATTACTTTTCAACGCACAATGAACTTACTGAAAGATATTCTCATCTTCCATTAGCTTACCTTTTTCCCCATAATGCCCCTGGTTTTTATACAGGTTCTGAGGAATTTCACTTGTGTGACTGAAGGTGTTATTGCTCACAGTTATCTTGCAGAACACTTGGAGGGACATGATTGTCACAACTGAGCAGGCAGCAGAAGTGGATATAAATCTGCTTCTCAAAGCACCATTCTTTGGTATATTAAAGTGTATTAGCCAGTGTGCTCCCCTGTGGCAGTAACCCCCAGGAAACAGCCAGCTGCTAGCAATGGATGGTGGCATTTTACATCATCGCTGCTAAAGCCATCAGAATTAATGAGTTAGGAACTTTAGTCATGGTATCAACAGCTATGCTGAGCCATGTTAACTTCCTGTGATCAAAGAAGGAGTATCAGGACCTAGTGATACTGTGCTGGACATGGAGAGTCTGGGATCTATGCTTGGGTCAGATCATAACCTCCAACACAACTACAGACAGGTGGCCTTACTTCACTTTGTGTTTTGTTTCTTCTCTAGCTCCCTTGGTCTGTCTTTCTAGTTTAGACGGGTTCAGTTATTGAACAGTTGTTGTTCTAGAAAACATTTTATGGAAGTGTTTTGGTAAGTAAAATGGATCACAGTTATATTGGGCAAAACCAGTAGAGTTTGGGTGGTGGGGAGTCGCAGGGGACCCATGAGGGAAGAGGCCACGAGTCGCCCATGCCAGTTGCAGCCAGCTCCAACACTAGGACAAACACACCAACATGGCCACAACTGCTGCCCATGGCACCGCAGCACTCACATGTGTGAGTGACAGCAGCCACCACGGGGGCAGAAGACACATGGGGAGAGGTTCTTGGGGAGAAAAACTGAGTAGACACTCTGAAAGACATTCCAGGAGACACACAGAGGGGAAAACTTCAGTTAAAAGAGACACTTGGGGATATCTAAGAGATTCCCAGGGCACGCAAGAGAGAACAAAAGAGAATCCAGAAGAGAGAAAGCAAAGGGAGATGCCCAGGGGGCCCTGCAGCCCTGCATTCAATCTGAGCATGTTATGGCAGAAATCCTTATGCTGACGCACCCAACTTCTCTGCCAGACCACCATCTCTCCTGCAGGGCACAGAAATCCTTTAACTTGTAAAAGTGAGCATATGTGATTAAAGTGTTTTGGCATCAGTCTCCATTTAGTCTCCACATTATCAATGTGGTTGTAAACCACAACAACCACATACACTTCAAAATACATGGAAGTTCACCTTTTAGTATTGGTCACGTTATTTCTACAGGACATAGGTTTTCACTGCCATCCTCATTACAAAATGGGCAGATGTAACTTCCCCCATTTTAATTAGTTACTCTTTCTTGAAATACACCTCTACCGGTACTGTAAATGCAGGTTTTATGTACTGAAATGGCTTTTGCTCTGACACACTGATCATTCTGACATATTATAGGCTTGGGGTGCATTTAAGATACAAACATCTGGCAAGTTTCAGTTTTCTCATTACAGAGATCCTGCTGGCACTGTCATGCAGCTAACATGGGTGTATTCCCTCTAGATTTCAAGTTGTCTCTGGAGATCAGTGTGCTTGTATGCTTCACTATTCAATATTATTACCCAGTGAGACTGACTTTCTGCAGATTCTTTCAGTCTGGAGAACCAAAATATGAATATAATGCCTACCTGAAACATGCTCAGGCTGAAGACTGCCTGCACACTGTATTCATTCAAAGATACAAGTTCTACACTTTTGTCACAGAAAATTCTTGTATTTGAAGACCTAATTGGAAGAAACCCCATTCTGCCTAAATACTTATGGGTGACGCACTAAAGAAGATTGATTTTAAACTTTCCCCAGCATTATCTCCTCTCCAAGAAGAGCCTGGCCCAACACTACTGTCACATCACATATCAGTGACTGAGTCCTAGAATCAGAAGAAATAGTTTCCCATCACATTGAAGCCTGAGGAAATAAAGAACTATTTGAGAGGCCCTAAGGAGTACCCCTTACACAAGCTGATACTTGTGTCAGATGTTACTTGGAACATCTCTGCCTGAGCCCAGATTCTGCCCCTGGGATAGGGAAATTGGGAGCAGACTCTTCTCTGTTATCACACATTCTCTGCTTCCTCTGGCCCACAAGTCTTGCTGTAGCCCAAAGTGGATGCAGAATATAGGAAGTGGCAAAGCAGCCAAAAGCCTCTCCTTCCCTACCTCTATTCCTGCACTATGGAGACTGACAGAATGCAGGGGCAGCGCTTTGGCTTTATCTAGTTACCCTGCCTTTGAGATTTGTTACTTATTCTGGCACAGAATACACCAAAAAAGCCCACCCCAAAACAAACAAGCCAAAAACCTCAGCACACATTCCCCACAGCAAAATATTTTAATTATTTTTAGTTAAGAGGGAGAGGAAGAGGGAAGAGAGAAGGGAAAGCCAAGACTCAAAACAGAAAATGGTAGAAAGAATGAGTATGTAAACTGAAATTATTAAAAGTTTAGAAACGCAAGGGGAAGGGTAAACCGTAGATTTCAGCCGACAGGAAGAGTGGCTCCGTAATTCCATCAGGAGTGTAAAAGTAAAGCCCCCAGAACATCTGAAACAGGTCCAACCAACCACCAAGACAGTTTTCTGGCAGTTGAAACAGTGGCAGATGGGGAAAGGGCAACACTTTTTGAAACTCAGGATGAGCCTCTCAAGTCAACAAGAGTTCATAGCTGACTTGGGTAAAGCCAGGCTTACATCCTTTGTTCTGAGCTTCCTCTGCTAACTGCTCACTAAAAGCATGAAAAAGATCCATGCAATTCTTACAGAAGTGGTATGTTTATCTAGTTGAGCTGAGAAAATGCCCTAGATAGCAAGTTACTTCCTTCAGGCATATTTTCCCAGAATATACTTGATGCATAAATTCACACTCAGATATTTACCTGTTTACAAGAATTTGCTCATTATTAGACTACAGAATTTGATTAGAATAAAATTTCATACACACTTGCCTCTGGTTGGGTTCTACGCAACTATGTTAGTTTAGATGAGCAGCACTTTCTTACAACAAATCTGATCATTCCTGCTTATAATGCTTTGGTTCACATCTTATAGCAGTCTTGAAAGGTGCAAATAGATTCCTTTAAGGTGAAACTAAACTAGATGTACTCTAAGAACACTTTTAGTGTTCTCCAACCTCTGACAGGTGCTCCAGTCCACAAGACTAAAGCAAATGCAAAACCAAGCTTTCAAAAAGGCACACAGCATGGGTGTTGGGTCCTCAGCACCAGCTGTTCCGATCTACAGTTTCCTTCATCTAATACCACACTACTTGCTAATGCCGAGATGGCCTTTGATTTCACAGCAATGATGTGCATATATTTTTAGTTTGGTCTTTCCTACATGGTGTTAGAGCTAAGCTTTCCAATTTCACCTCCTCACTTGAAACATGTGCCCCGTACATTAGAGTTATTAAAGTACACAGTACTGCAAAAACTGAGACATAGGCTTTGTGATCACCAAAGGAAGACCCATTTCCGTAGACTAAAGCAGGACATTATTCAAAAGGAACTTGCTAATAAAACTAATTCACCTTGGACTATATTAAAAAGATTATTTTTTTTATTTCTATTCAGGCACTTTTCTCATAATACATTCAACATGATTTAATTGCTATGTCGGACAAGCTATGAAAAGGCTGTACCAACTAATTTGCATCAAAACATATGAATACAAATCAAATTATTTAAACCCGTCTGGATGAAGCTTTAGGAATTTGTGGAATATCTTAAATTCTGGCAGCCCCTCCAATTTCATCTAAGTGACTGTTTTTAACTATTTATGCCAGTTACAACCTAAGAAAATTCTCCCCTTTTCCTTCAGGAAGATCCAATATAAACTGTTGCCCAGTGACAAGCTTTCTGCTCCTGAACTAATTCATGTTAAAAAGTACCAATTTCTGTTGTCTGGAGTCCACAACTGACATTCTGTACTTGAGATGGGCATGAATCAAATCATGCCCATCATTATGCTAAAATCATTTTGCTGAGATTGGTAATTTCTTGAACCAGGGATGCTACTAACACGCATTCCATTAGTAAGTTACTAAGAAAGCCAACCTACCTGACCTGGGCAGCAGTGCAAGTGCTTAAACATTAATTTCTCAAGCTCAATAAGGAAAAAAAGGGAGTGAAGAATTGTCAAGAAAAAAACCCAAACAACACCCTCCCCCCCCCACACACTGTAAGACTGAATGCATTGATAGTATTTAAGAAGATGAGAAAGTAAATCTGGATTTCTCTTCCTCATGCTTTGCAACCAGTATTTGTTACAATCTCGTGCATATTTTCGTTAGAAAAGCTAATTGCTCTTTCATTGATGATTTGGATACTTTCATTTGTATTATTTTATAAATATCCCATCTGCATTCTTTTATAATTTGTTTTGCATGCAGATAAAACAGGAATGAAATAAAATTTGGTAAAAAAGTTCTCACAAGAAAGTTCACCAGAGACCCACTATTATCTTCTCTCCTATCTTACCATGTATAAACCTCAGACCAAAGATGTGTTTTATAACAGTCTGAAGTAAAAATAAATTTGCAATTAGATGGACAACTACAGAAGCGACATGGCACAGTTGACATCATACCTTCATTAAAAACACACCTGCATTTCGCTTTTTATACGATACATGAAGAGATAGTTACTTTCAGCTCATCATCTGACCTTTGCTGCTGTGGTGTCAAGCAAAGAAAGGAAGCATCTCAGCCATCAAGGAACAATTTAAAATTCCACACGTTTCAGGCAAGACCCTGAAAATGCAGCCAGAAATTACAAGCACTGGCTTCCAGTCATCGAGCTCATCTGATCGTTTGGAAAGCATGGCTAAATAAGGAAGCATTCATTATCTGCTTTTTCATACTTACCACGGAATAAAGAAAATTTAGATGCAAAAAAGAAAATCTAGACACTGAACAAGTTTAGATATTTCTTGTAGAGAGTCTATGAGTGTTCCATATACAAAAATTAATAACTCTATTCTACATTGTTTACTTTTCTTAGATTTGCCTTACTGATACCAACGTCTAATCCCTCATCATCAACATTATCCATTAACTGCTTCAGTTTACAAAGTGCTTAAATACTACCCTTTAGGAACGCCTGCAACAATCAGCCAGAAGGATGCTGCAAGCTAATAGAGGTATGGTCTGTACATCATCTGGCCACTGTATTTGAGAGTAAAGGCGGCAAACATTTGAAAAACTTTACAGAAAGCTCTAGCAGTAACAGTATTTCTTCCTCCTGTAAGGTCACATTATACATTTGCTAATTCACAATGGACTGGGAAAAAATAGCGCTCTCTATCCAGATTCCCTGCTAAAGCATGACTGAGGAAAAAAAATCTCTAGACCAACTCTCAACTCCAAAGAACCTTTTGAATAATGAAAACACAGACTAATCAAAATTGAAACAACTCCACAAGATGTCAAAAAATAGTTTATATACAGTCTGCAGTAAAGACCATCTTGCTAAGCAATTTTTGTTTCTCTTGTACTTCATATTCTCATTAGACATCCTGGTAGATGAACAGCCACGGGTGTACACGGAATTGTGTTATTTCCCTCAGACTCCACCCAGCTACATTTGTTACTTTACTAAAACACATTTACTAGTATGCAGTGGTATAACTGACAATCAACTGACAGGTAAGCAGCTTGTGAAGACAAAGATGCTTACTTCAATGAAGTGTGTTTCAAGGTATTTTGTGTGTGCCAAACTATGGTTTCAGAGACAGGAGAAGGTAGGTGTACAATTACCTGTTCTTTTTCCATTAACTTCTGCCCACACAAAATCTGGCAGTATTTGAATATGTCTACATTTCAGAAGTAAAAGAGTTGTTTTCAGCAGACTATTGCAGCATTTTCTTTTTAATTTGAAGAGCTGTATGATTGTTACAAGAAATATCTTTACTGAATTTCTTTGAATACATTTACCTTTCTCACAGAAAGAGGTTGTAAGTATCATAGGATTTTAACAAGTCACACAGAATGTACTGTGTGCTTCTGAAGGACATGTTTTCAGGCTCTTGAAGGACATTTTTTCATGCTCCCGAAACATACCTGCCACTACACACACAGGGAAAAAAACCCACCTGTTCTGTATATAAAACATTATTCTTCATATTTTCAGTACCTTAAAATCTAGCTATTATGGCCCTATTACTTCAATTTCTGAAATGCAGATAAAGTGTGGAGGATAGAAGGCTTTCACTAGAAGTGGTTCTTTTTATATTATATTTGACATTCTGCTGTCAAGGACAGAAACAACCGTTTGTGTTTAGCAATGGTGACAACTACATTAAGTATCACAGCTTAAAACACACCCAGAACACCACAGCATACTCTTAGATTGCCACTAGAGAACTCATCCCTCGACATCTTCAATCGTCACCACTCACTTGTGTCATATGCAGAAGCCTTGGGGGGGGGGGGGGTGGTGGAATTCAGACTTTTCCATCTGTTGTACCCACATTTTATAAGTGATTCCAAATTGATAAGAGTGCCCTCAATCTCTCTCTTTGTTTAGAGAGAGCACCATAATAGTAAACTAACTGAAGATGGAGAAAAGCAGAAGTTAAACAGGAATGATGAAAGGGGATTCAACTTCGAAAGTCCTGTGGACCAATAATGAAGGCAGCCACCTGATGGGTGACACAGACAAACTGAAATCAGTTATCTCCGAGACTTAGGGCCTGAGTTTGGCACAAAAATGTTCACCTTTCAGGAAAATATGATGAATAACAGTACTCCAGTGTGAGTCTTTGCATTTTGCCAGAGAGCAAAAATAATTCTTTAGACCAGTGAGTAGGACCCTGCCGGGGAATGGGCACTTGATCTCTAGCTGCACCTGCATTGCCTCTCCATTTTGTCAGCTGCAACAGAAAAGCTGGAGATGAACCACATTTCATCCTTCCCTCCACCCTCCCTTCCAGGAGTGCTGCTTTTTCCTCTCTCAAGCAAAACAGAGCTAGCTTCAGCATAAGGTCAGTGTTGGTTTATGGTTCTCAGGAGGGAATTTTGTTGGAATAAAATTAATTGTGACTCCAGGGACATCAAGAAAGGGAAGCAGCAGCAGGTCCAAACCCCTCTTTGGTACTAGGGGGTGTGTCAGGTACTGATCCCAGAACTGCTGTGCCCTAAGACTGCCTGGGGATAGTAAGAGAAGAGAGACACCATTAGCCTTTGCTGCAATGCACAGAAAACTAACTTAGGCTGCCTAACATCACTAGTGTCGCAATAACATTTTGGCATCAACGTGTAAAAGAATCAACTACCATAACCCATCCTGACTACACAGACATGTATTAAAAAATACACAAATACACATTGTATTGACATGTTCTGCAGTCACAGTGCCTGAAACTCCAGCCCTTCTTTGACATGCCTTTCTATGTAGTGTTCATTCCAGTAACAGCTGTGGATTTTTTTTCTCCAAAACAAATTTTCAACAAAATTTAAAAAATCATGCATTGAATGCAAAACCACCCACGTAGTGTATATATGGTACAAACACTAAATGCGTAAAGATGTATATTACAAAAAGCTTTCTGGTGCAAATTGTGACTATAGAAGAAAAAACTAAGCCATATCCTATAATTTGATATTGCAGTTAAAAAACAAAAGTACCCAAGCCCATAATACAATCTTAATATGTGAAACACAGAACAGTTACAAGGGCAAACATCTATGCCAAGGTTGTGGGTCAGTTCAGAGTTTAACTAAAGCTCATCCCCAGGTTTTCTGTGTTTTGTGGCATGGGCAATTTATTTTTAGAGTGCTAACTCTCTAGAGAGAGAAAAAGACCAAGCCAACAGTAAGTCTTCCACTTA
This sequence comes from Gavia stellata, assembly GCF_030936135.1. Taxonomy (NCBI): domain Eukaryota; kingdom Metazoa; phylum Chordata; class Aves; order Gaviiformes; family Gaviidae; genus Gavia; species Gavia stellata. Next base: position 115,037,578 of record NC_082594.1, on the reverse strand, counting down.
CTCCAGCTATGAAGGACATTAACCTTAAGAATTCCTGACCAGACCACTGCTTGTGGCACTAAGTTTCTTTCAAATGTGAAGCTTGTTCTCTTTAAGAACTGATAGCAGAACAGTTCCATAAGAAGGAAAGCTGAATAGATTCGTTAGTGCTGGTTTGGGTGGAGTTTTTTGTGCTTTTATACCTCAATAACTATATTTCTACAGCATGCATAAAATCATAGTGGGGGAAATCTGTTCTTCAGCAAGGCAATTTTTTGATAGTTTTGCAGTGCTATGGTTATGCACAAACATAAGCATTCAGGTAGAGTTGGTGGATTTATTATTTCTTCTCCTGGTACTATAATTTCTTTCAGCATAAAGAGGCTAATTTTCTTCAAATAGGACTTCATTGTCATTCACATAACAAGCTAAGTTGATTTAACAAACTCTGCTTAATCAAAAATTAAATTATTCAGAAGGGCAAAAGAATATACAGTGTACAGGGTCTGTTCCTACATCAGCAGCAACTGCATCTCCAACAAGGTCAGAGAACACTATTCCAGAAAACAGAAGCTATGTGCTAAACCATTTACTGAGAGTACACTGATTATTACAGATGTATTCAGTATTAATAAAGTGTCTGACAGCACTTTGTTTCCTTCACCAGTGACATTGTCAGAAATGGAAAGACAGATTAAAAAATAAACCAGAATCATTGGGGAGAGTTTGTGGCACAAATTAAAAAGATGCTTTTTTAAAAAATTATTATTTCAGCACTTATTTGAGCCTACCTCCTTATGTTGCTGGCTTGGATAATTCTGCCCTTACAGCTTTCTTCCATGCATGGTGTTTGGTCTTTTACTGGAGCCAGTAGGCATGTGATCCATTTGGCAGGTGTAAGATTCGGAGGATGTAAAATTTTGATTCCTTCTTCCCCTGTACCCCAACATTATAGGTCTGCTCATCCCTCCGTGGCAAATATTTATCTTGTTTGGTGTTTTATAAGTGCTCAAAAAAATAAAAACTTCTCACAGGCCCAGCAAATCTTCTGTGATACTCATGGCCTTTTTGCTACTGTGTCTGCACCTCGTGCAGATGTGCACTCAAAATATTAAGGGTAAGATTTAATCCCTTTTGTAATGAATTTTTCGTCTTCTCTGTCACTTTGAACAGTGGCAGACCAGAACACAGCTCAAAACTACTTTCTTCTACGGTTACAGAGCTTTAACTACGAAGTATTTTTCTATTAAATAGAGAGGTTGCCTGCTTCTCCTATTGCATCCTGCGTTTCCTCACTCAACTGAAGTCAAATTTACAAGACCTGTGTTCTCCTAAAAACAGCTGAGAGTTGCCTTAGGACATTGGAGGCTCAAGCCATTAGACTTTATTACCACATCATCACAGGATAATAAAAGAGAAAGAAAGCAAAACCAACTTTGCTAAGCCACACGTGCACAAAAACCATGATGCAGTAATGAGCTGTAAGTAACTCAACCTCACTTTCCCTGAGGCTCATTTTCTACTGTGGGGAAATAGTTGTCCGTCTATTTGGAATTCATTGAAAGATTAGGGCCAAAACACTCCACAGCCAAGACAGGGATGCTAATTCTATCCAACTCTTATGTATCATGCACAGTTAGTAATCGTTTTTCTGGCCTTTACAAACAGGTCTGGCTAGAAAATGAAGAAAAATGATTTGAATGAAAAATGAAGAAAATTAGTTTCTGGCAAACATTTTATGCTCATGAGATCCAGTTTATTTTGATAAAATTAAATTTTAAAGACAACCTCTTTCCAAAAATGACTTGATTCCTATGGAGGCAACAGACCTAGAGGGATGTCCTTGAAAGGACAAGACATACGGGTAGGGGTAAAGATACCATCTGTACACTACATGAGACATTGTAAACATCTTTCGGTTTAATTATATATTTTACTGCAGATACTAAAAATAAAGATATTATGCAGCATATTAAACCTACTGAAACAGAAGAACAATTCTATTTCATCCAATTATATCTTTTACACAATTTGCGTTGCTTTCTCCAGAAATGCTTCTACTAATCATGGTCCCCAAAAAGGTAATGAACAATATTATTTTTAAAAAGTGCTTTATCAGAGACTATATATCCTGCCCATTTAAAATTCTGACTAAATTAATTTCATTGATCTTGTACAATGATATCTGGTGAGGTGAGATTTCCACTTTTGTCTTTCCACAGTGTTCGGACAGCAGACGCATGAACACAGAAGTAAGGAACAGTGAGCAGTGAATTACAAGAGACTATATTGCTGGTAAGAAAGCTAGTTAGAAGTGATCCATATTCCTCCCTTCCACATACTCCACAGAAGTTTGGTGACTCAAAGCCCAGGAGCACTGCACAAATCCTAAGGCTTTCAATAATTCAGCATCTAGCTCACAGGAAGACCTTACTGAGATTCATGAACTTGGTGTGTCCTACCCATCCCTTTTGAAGAGTTCTGTCTGCAATGTAAAGATACTTTTTACAAAGCAACCTCAACAGGTTCTGCTTGACAAGCTGTGACAGCTGCTCATTTCTCACTTCAAACACTGCTATGGCCAGTTCATCCAGCTGTTAGAATACTCAACATAAAACAGGTACCTAGACCTTGGAACAACAATAGAAATCAGGTTCTCACCACTGTGATTACACAGCTTAAGGGGTGACAGTAACAATCTTTTTTCTTTCTTACCCTGTGACCCAATGACCCTTGATTTAGAGAAGCCAATTAAGTGGCCCCAGTCCAGTACTACCTGTAACATCTGTTAAGGCTTGAATCCTGGATATTTTACCTCACCAACTATTAGGATATCGTAACAAAAAGAGATGCAAAGATCTCCTCTTTTGTGTTTAAGAAAAGCAACCTACCAACCAAACCCTCAAATCATTGGCAGCAATAACATTAAGAGTTCATTGTCAGAAGAGCATTCCATACTGAGAATCCCAAGTGGAGAAAGGTATACCCAATAACAGAAAACCACATCCCCAGAGAACAGCTGTGTACAGAAGTTTCTTGCCTGTTGATTATACCATTCCAAGGGCTGAAGTGTGGGAGACATTAAACCACAGGCACATTCACAGTCCTGATTTTCCCTTATCTGACCTAGACTACTTTTGTCTTTTTTTTTTAAATCATTATTTTTAATGCTAGGATAGAATGTTAGTAATACTGTACTGTGAAGCGAAAGGAAAAACTGTGGGACAGATTACAAACTTCTCTCCAATGACTTCTTGGGATATACTCTTGTTGCTTTATAGCCTGGAAAGGTACTATAAATTTATGTGACAAGTAATCTGTGTTGCAGAACATGGATAGAGAAAACAAAAAGTACTTTGAAATAAGTCAAAAAAAAAAACCCCAACCACCTATGTACTGCAACTTTGTTTCCCCCTTGCTCCCCAAGATTCACATGATTCATACAGTCAGAAGCAAATAAGCCATGAATATTTCTTGAACAGGGATGAAGTGTATTTATGAATAAAAACCTTGCTTCATTGGACTAAGTATGTTCTTAGAAACTAGGTCAAAATCTATTCACTTTGTCATACAGCGGCAATTTTCTAAGGCTGGAAATGTTAATGCCTATCTTGATTTGTAAATCTTCAGGCAAACTTCTATGCATAAACAGGTATTGACGCCACTGTGTGAACTGCAGTGCTCTTGGGAATCGAGTGAAAGCAGTGATATATTCCAGCGGAAGAATGAAAAAGTTATGCTAATACATTCCAGTTATGTGTATTTGCCATTTTGACTTGTGTGTAAGTGACAATACAATATGTATATTGTCATCAGAGTATAAAATAATAATAAAAACTAATGTTTTTGTTAATTTTGGACTTCACTGCTTGAGGGGAAGGACATCTATTATAATCTGTTTATACTTATATATGTTTGTAAGTATGAACATGCAAACAGGAAGTTAAAAGGGAAATTACATCATTGTACTCCTGCTTACAGCCTAATGAGCTTGTTTCATCTCCCAGATTCTTCCCTATTATTTTTCAATACCCCCTACCCCGCAAACTGCTTTCAATATTTTTTTCCTCTGCTGTTACTTCACCTTTCTACTACCTGTCCTTCTTGTTCGTACAATAGAATATCAAGTTCCAAGAGTGTTTGGGTAGCAGTCACTTCATGTTACATCTTAATTTTGAGCGCTTCTGAATAAAACTGTTTTCCTTTCTAGAAAATATGTCAAATAGGGTGTAAGCAAACAATCGGTTTGGACACCCTCCCAAACAACAGAGAAGTAGGTAGGTTTCGTCAATATAATCTTCCAGTACGAACATAATTGGTACAAGCAGAGGGTGCCTAATTTCACCTTACTCACTATTTACCTGGAAAAAGAGATATGGGGTGGAGCAAGGAGAAAAAACTGTAAAACGTTTGTGTCATTTACTGGCTCACATACTTTGATAAGTACATGTGTCTGTTGCATTATTTCAGGGAAAGGTTAGGAAGACTGAGAAGTGTGCAAGTAGAAAAAATTTTCAAAATCTATTACCTCAGGCAGTATATAATAATTAAGGACATTTCAATCAAGCAAAGAAAGTGGAAGCTACAGATTTTTTTCTTTCAGGAGAAAGAAAATCCATACATTCTTCTGTAGAACTCTAATTCCAGTTTAGGCTGCTTATGCATTCATAAACTGAGAATTTTCATACAAAGTAAAATTTTAATTGCTTTAGTATTTCCTGTGTTTAAGTGTATTCCAGTACATTTAAACAGTAATTCCATAAAGAATAAATTATATCCATTAGCTGACTTTATTGGACATACTTGAAAGATAATATGATTGCTATAATTGATTTTTTTTTCACCATTTCGATGAAAGTCAATTTAGTATTGAATTCTCTCTAAAACAACTTCCTGGTTTTAATAGTGCACACTTTGATAATTTTCAAACAAGTACTCATTAAGTCCGTTTATCTAAGATTTTAATAAAATATGAGGAACTATATCAGCATGATTTATGTTCATTGCGTTAATTGTCAATTGCATTCTGGCCATATCTACAATGCAAGATTTATATTTATATTCAATAGCAAGTATATTCTGTAAAGCTGCATAGATCTGCCCAGTCATTACAGACAAAGCCTTAGCACAGAACAAATCATTAAAAAAAAAAAAATCAGCCTGCTTCTGTCCCTGACATTCCAGGTGGAAAAGTAATAATAAATGAAACTCAAAACAAATATTAAAAAAAAAACATGGTTATAGACAAAGGCACTATATGTTGCATCTGTAAAATAATGTATTTTATATTGATTTTATTACAAAGTAAAGTTCTGTCAGTAGAACATGCTGTACCTCCTTCAAAGTCTTTCAAGAAATGAGCAAAACAGAAGTAGAAATACCATGCATACAGTATCACGGTGATCGTAAACTCTCACGGTTCATGTTGGATAACGTTGGACAAGACATTATACATAAGGTCACAAGTTGATTCTTCCTCCTGATCTAGCCACCACCACTTTGAAGCATTAAAAGTTCCCTTTGGTTAGAAACAACATAGGACAGTTTCACAGGCAACAAATTACCCTTCATTTATAGGTTTGTGTGGGAACCTAGTGAAGGACATGGTGGGTAATGTAATCCTAAATTCAGTGCGAGAACTAACAGCCTCAGCTAAAAAAAAAAAAAAAAGCCCTCAACACATATACATGCAGCAAAACAGAAAGAACTCCCAAAGCACATATGAGCCTTGCTACATAGAATTGCACAGGTCTACTATCTTCCACATAATGGTTTTATTTGTTAACTTTACTTGTTAATCTAACAGAGACTTATTTTATGCTGTGCTTCTGCTAAATTAGGGTTGGAGAAATGTATTCCACTCTCATAATACTTAAAACTGTAAGCAAAGACAGTTGAAAGAAAAATTAATTTCTCCAGGAGTCAGTTCAGCAGCTGAATGGCCTATCGCTGAAATGATAGCTGTCAATTTACGTTCCTACATTGCTGGACATAACACCAGTTTCTTTAAATTGATGAAACTCATTGTAACCAATTTTCAGCTCCTATCAGTCGTATCTGGAGCTGCACTAGTATGCTGCTGAGCACTGGAGTGTAGCAAATACCTTGAGATAGTCAGAGAGTAAAATTATTTACTGAACTTATATGAACAATTGGTCAAGCCACCAGTAACATTTTAATGAGACTAGGCCTTGGGTTTTTACTAAAAAATAATTTTGAAAAGTTTCTATAAAAAACCCCTTATTTTTATTAACATTTAACACTATACATTTTTAATTGCTGCCTAATAAAAAATAAATGCTAAGTTCTGTTTTAATATGCCTGCCAATTCTTTATCACAACAAGTAGGTTAAATGTTTGTGGGGTTTTTTTTGTTTTTTTTGTGTTAGATTTTTTTTCTCCCATCACGTAAGTCAGCTGAGGTCTGATTTATTCAAATACCCTTCTGTCTACTGTGACTATCAAAATCTTGAAGTGCAATTCCAAAACATACTCAATTTCTGCATGGCTTTTTTTTCCCCCTTTTTTCTTTATACAGTTAAAGATTACAGAAGCTGAAAAATACATCGAGGGAAACAAAAATAATTGACTTATTCACTCAATATCTTGCTGAGAAAAATGGCCTAAAACAATGGCCTACCAGATTACATTCTGTAACTGCACACAGTTCTGATCATGTCCATATCCTTATTGTGCTAACAGATGTACAAACACAGGTTTATACCCTGAATAGACTATAATCTGTTGTAACAGCAATATACAGCAAGTGGTCATAAACAAGCACAGGTAATGCAGAAGTAAGGACAGGTAAGCGAGCAAGTCCAAGGAAGGACAATCAGTAACTATGTATGCTTGCATAGATGATACGAAGTAATTTTTCTTACAGTCTGTTATGATTAGAAGATACTGGCAACTAATATGCATCAGTAACCCCCTCATGGAAGTAGCAGTTACCATCTTAAGTTTCAATTAACATTGCCACAGGCATAAGTAGGGAGGAGAGATAAGAGAAAAGGAAAGGATGTACAGAAGTTGTGATGACATGTTAACATGTGGACTCATACCACGGCAAAACTAAAGCCTAGCATATGGGGGCAGAGTGGGGTGTGACATAGGCTGAAGAAGATGCTATGAAAAGTATGTCCAGTGAGATGTGTAAGTGGCAATCAGGCCAGAAAACTGGAGGCAGAGGCTGCAGAAATGAGGCAAACAGACTCAATTACAAACTTAGACGCTAAGCAGAGAAGCAAAGAGAGGGCTCCTGGGAACCAGAAAATGAGGAGGCATATGCAGATTGAAGCAGGGGTTCAATCATCAAGCCCAAAATTTTACTATTTTGTCAGGCTGTGGAGAAACCCCTATTTCAGCAAAATTTCAGTTGCATTGGCAAACTATGTTGCTCACCAAGACCAGATCCTTTTAGGCTTAGTATTGGATCTCCCTGAAGAGTTCTGGGGATAGCATAAGCTGGTGGGTGGCAAGTATCTTGATTCTGAATAATGCATGTGCCCTCCATGTAAAGGATATCACAGCCATTACTCAGAGCTATCTTTGTCACTAGACATGAGTTATTAAAAAAAAAATAAAAAGTCATTTAAAAATAAGTGTGAGCTTCAAGAAAAGGGCATAACATACTAAACCCATCATTAAAGATTATGCTTAACAATGAAGGATCAACAAAAACATACTTAACACCTCCAGCAGTGACTTTGCGCAGTAGCAGCACATCTTGAGGAGCTCTTACAGCTCTGTCTTTGCAAAAAGTGAGCACAAAGATATTCCAGCTACCCAAAGCAATTGCTTTTAATGACCTGCCCCACTTCAGCATGAGAGACAGACTCTGCAAGCCCCTAGATCTTAGTAATGGGGAACAGAAATATCACAGGTTAACACAAGTAATTTCCACTCAGCTCCAACTCCACGTTCAAACTTGTAAAAGTACTAATCAAGTATACTCAAGTATGTACTACAAGATTAGCACACACTCTTGATTTTGAAAAGGTGCTTTCCTTTATTTACAGATACCTTAAAACAGCAGTTTTAATTAACATCACATAATCTCACAAGCAAAAGACTAAGTTATTTGTCAAGGTTGGTATAAACTTTTCAACAGCTATGACATTTCAACATTTATAAACCTTAGCTTGCTACAAGCTTTGCATGAAGTCCAAACTCTTAAGAATCTCTTTGCAAAACCATACAGCCAATCCAGCTCTTCCTCTCACTTTTTCCACACAGACACAGGCTTTGTCAGCACTGGCAGCCATGCCTATCTGTGCATGCTGTGAATGACAGCTAGCAAGGGAAAAAGTTTATTGTCTAGAAAATTAGGCCTTTTATTTGATGGATTAGTATTTTCATTTACAGCCGATCATTTGATAGTTCACACACATCATCTGTAGAAGGGGGTTAATTAGACTAGCTTTGTGCCTAAGCTGAACAAAAAATCTCTGCATACATCTCTAAATATACACCAATTTATATTTTCAACAAAATTCTTAACTTGATATCTATTGCTCCTTCTTGCTTTATTTTTAGTATAAGTAATAAGCATAAATAATATGCTGCACATGCAACTGACAAGTTAACTCCTACAGTATATAATTTATTCCTCTAACAATAATTGTCTAAATCATAATCGCCAGCACCGAAACATACAGTAATGATGACTTGTTACCTAATCACTGTACTGGAGGACTTTTTTCTGCTATCCTGGCAACAGTGAAATCTCTGTCCAATACAGTTAAAACACTGTCTATTAATAAAGACTAGTTCATGCTTTTAATTTTGCTGTGTTTAATATAGTACAAACATCAATACAGTGCACCTATAACAAACACACAAGTAACTCTAAGTACACTAAAAACAGAGATGTAGATAATTATTCTTTAACAAGTTCATTGATTGCAGTAGAGAGATTCAGCTAATTACCAAAAGAAGGAGGCCCATGGCAGAATAGGAAATAAAATATGTGCGTCAAACTTCTTCTGCTTTCAATGCTGCTGCGTAAAAGTGTAATAGTATAAATTGCTTCAACCCACATGCATTGATGTGTCCCAGCTTACTTAAGAAACAAATGTTTCTATCCAGGACTTAGCTTTGGCAATCATTTCTAAAATGAAATGGAAACCCACTTCATTAATCTTGCAACAGGTGCCAAAGATTGAAACCCAGCTACTACAGATTTCAGCCCCTGTGAAAATACTGCAAAACCCTAGAAGAAAGATTTCATGTTGTTCTTCAGGGAATGCTGGGCTAGTTCACAAATGTTTTGTGGAGACATTTATTTCTTTTTTTTCCTAAAATAAGGGGCCCACGCTGTTTCTTTTCGAACAATTCATGGATAATTTTAAATAGGTTATTTGCAATAACACAGCTCTTATTTATACAGTTATGAGTGAGACTAACATTTGGACACAGGCAGGCAAAAAAGGAAGGGAGCTCTATACCCACATCTCATGAAGTTGAAACTAGAGACAACACTATATGGTGAACATGGCTTCTATGGAGAGGGAATAAGGGCTAAGAAATAAAGAATAAACCTTGGAAGACAGTGTAAGTATGGGTTAAGAAATAGAGTGGAGAATCTTAAGGTCTACATTTTCCTATTTTTGGTGGACAGATACCTAGGTCCCTTTCAGAATAGCTCACTGCATCTCAATTTTTCCTCCCTGTGAACAAGGAACTATCAGTCTCCAATACCAACAAGCTGCAAGCAGATACAGATGGGAGGACTGCAAGAATAGCATAGCTTCCGGTAGCTTTCACATAGTCTGAGGTTTAAGGATTAGCCAGAAGAAGGGGCACTTCTGTTGTGTTGAAAAACCCTTGATAGTTTAATTTCTGTTATCTGCTTTATATTTTTTCAATGCATCCAGATTTTGGCCATCCACAATACTCTATAGCAACAAGTTGTAACAGTTTCACTTTGAATAATCTGAAAAAGTAGTCCTTTTTGTTTTCTCCTAATTTACCAATTTCCTAAATTACCAACAAATCACCATTCAACAGCTATATATCTGTACTGTAATATTTAATTCTAATACTATTACTTTTTCCTTAGGACTCAGTATTTTAATATCCCTTTATTTTTGCAGTCCTCTATATTAAATTCTTCCCTCACTCATCTTTCATTTCCAGCCTAATCCACAGAAAAGGTATTTTCCAAGTATTTTTCCCATTCTACAGCTTCCTTAGCTATAAGCACATAATCCATCTAAATCTATAATTTCACTTACCAAACACTAAACCTCCAGAACATACAGATTAATTGCAAGAAATCACTTAAGATGACAACTGGCTCAGCCCTTGGCCCTACATACACAAAGCAGCTGTAAAAAGAAGCCAATGAACCTCTCTTAAGTGGGCAAACACCTTTTTATACTGATCATATACAAGGCATTAAGCCGGAGGGTATAGTCCTCCCAGGTGTTTTATACCACATCGTACTTCACCAAGCTGTTGTAATTCACCCCACCATACTGTACTAGAATGCCTCACACAGAAGTGGCTGAATTGCTCACAGATACTTTCTATTAACTTCAAGAGGCACAGAATTAAAGTTGTAAGGACCTATTGCCTTTGCCTTCTTATTTCCTCCTCATGCTGAGCTTTATTGAACTACATATCCTGAAATGGCATATGGTATCATTGGGCAACTTAAACTCTGGTTTTAGGATTCTGCCTGGTATTTTTGCCAAGCATGTTAGAGAATTTCCACAGAGGGAGTTTTTGGGCTGTTTTTGGGGGTAAGGGGGGGGCTCTAGCCCAACTGACAATCAGCTTGAGGCAACTGAAACCACTGTGAAGGTTGCCTCAAATATCCAATTATTTCATTCAGGCCTCACAGAGGGACTACCTTTTCAAGGTATCACTACCATGATTTAGCTAGTAATCTATTAATTTAAGTTAAAACAAAACCAAACCTACTCCCAAAATACTGAAAACACAGCAGATGTAGTCCTGGGTTGTCGTCCTATCTAGTGTTTTCAGAATAGGATGGGAACAATCCTAATACAATCTGGAATTCCAAATGTAGAAAAACAACACCAAAAATTGCAAAGAGAGAAGGAAAAAAACCTAATTATGTGATTTAACGATGGAATCATATAAACAGTAATACTGAATGGCAACACTGGCTTCAAGTCACTAAGTCGCTGTGCAGCTCTGTAACCCAGTAAAGTTGTGGCCACTGTTAATAACAGATCACAAGCTTTGTACAAACTCTGCAAGGGCTCAAGACAGGGACTTGTCAACTTTGGTCTAGCCTTGTTTTAGGCTTGCCTAGAGCATTATTTTAGCACAATAAGCTGTAACAGGAACTCTCTCATTATCAGGTAACTCCTACCTGACCTGATTTGGCTTAGCTTTGTACAATGGTGTGGTGTAAAGTCCACTGTTGTTAGAATTTTGGTGTATTTTTATAACTAATGGAAAATAGTATCAAGTTGTTATTCTGCATATGGCAAGCTAGCTATGAATCTAGCGTAAAAATGCAGCATAGAGGACTGCAGGCATGAAATGAATCACAGAATCGTTAAGGTTGGAAAAGACCTGTAAGATCATCAAGTCCAACCATCAACCCAACACCATCATGCCCATTAAACCATGTCCCACAATACCTTGTCCACACGTTCCTTGAACACTTGAACACCTCCAGGGATGGTGACTCCACCACTTCCCTGGGCAGCCTGTTCCAGTGTCTCACCACTCTCTCAATAAAGAAATTTTTCCCAATATCCAGCCTGAACCTCCCCTGGCGCAACTTGAGGCTATTTCCTCTTGTCCTGTCACTCGTCACTTGGGAGAAGAGACCAACACCCACCTCTCTGCAACCCCCTTTCAGGTAATTGTAGAGAGCGATGAGGTCTCCCCTCAGCCTCCTCTTCTCCAGACTGAACAACCCCAGTTCCCTCAGCCGCTCCTCATAAGACTTGTGCTCCAGACGCCTCACCAGCTTCGTCGCCCTTCTCTGGACACGCTCCAGCACCTCAATGTCCTTCTTGTAGTGAGGGGCCCAAAACTGAACACAGGATTCAAAGTGCAGCCTCACCAGAGCCGAGTACAGGGGCATGATCACTTCCCTACTCCTGCTGGAATGATAGCAGAGGCCTTCAAAGTACAGACAGAAGACCCAGAACTGTAGAAAAATCTTGAGTAGTCAATTACTGGTCACCAAAGGATGCAACCCTAGGAGGTGGATCATAAGAGAAAAAACCCCAAGCATCCAACATTTGTAAAACATACCATCTAGGATGTAATGTTGGACTGTAAACCAGTGAAGAAAGAGCAAGGTGTGCAGCATGTTACAACAAGATGTTAAATAAGCCTCAAAGGAACCCTAGAGTGAGGGGTAAATAAAGCATTTATAACATACTTGTCCTAGTAAAGGACTTAGGATGCTGATAACTCATTGCAACCCACTCTTACCTCCGGTTCCTGCTTGAACACGACTGAAGCTGTCAAGGCCCCAGAGAGAAACTAGAAGGTAAGTATAACGTCAGAGCAAATAGGAAGCAAAGAAGCATATGTAACAATTTTAAATGTATTATTATTGAGACTTCCTCTGTAATATCGTTCTTCTACTTTATTTGCATGTAACAGAGCTCATATAATAAGTATTTGATTAGACTGTTAAGATTTCAGTTAGACTAACAATAAACTCCTTGCTTTGCACATAAGGTGTGTTTTTTTTGGTCCACATAAACTGCAAAAACTGCAATGCAAAACTCTTACAACGAATTGGTAGAGATCATCTTGATTTAGATACAACAACTGCTAGCAATTATAATAGTATCTCACATGCTTCCAGAAGGAGGGTAAGTCTATTGCCTCTTTCCTACTTTTTTAGCAATTCTAGATGTATTACAAGTATATTAAACAAATGAGAACTATAGCAGTTTTGACCCCCCCAACCACTAAATGCTTAATTAGTATGTACAAAGCTCTCTGCTATGAATTTTCTTAGAGCACTAGTCTCTTTGGCATGCATTTGCCTTGAAGCTGAGCCGTAGGCTAAACCAATTTCATCTTAGCTAAACATCTCAGATTGAACCAAGTATCTTTAAGGTCAGAACACTCAATGCTTCAATCCCAATGAAAAGCAATGAAATAAAAACCATTTTGTTACACACGAGGGATACATTCAAGTGTCAGGATAGCTGCCAGCTACCATGAATCCATACTATGACTAAGCTAGGCAATATTCTTATTTTAATAGCATTATACCAATGTTCTGAGAAACACTGCTCATATCTAATAATCATTTAACAAATTCAAAATTAGACACAAAAGAATTTTCTTTTTTTTTTAAGCTTTGTTTACACAGATTTTGCTACTGTTATTGTGAACCTAGTCACATCTTGAATAAGTGCAGTGAAACAGATTTATGAGAACAATGCAAAATATAACTCACTTCTGCTCATTGGGTACCCACTGTAGGGATAAACTGAAGCCATCTGTTTGCTACTATTCCTGCCATTGTGAGACCACATACATACTTTATTGTTTCCTATGTACAAAAGCACAAAATTATCAGACACACTGCAGCAAGGGTTTCTGCTTAGTAGAAGATCAGGCAAGCGGGCACAGAAATTCTCTATTAGAACAGGGCATGTCTGAGATCAGCAGTGGAGCAACATGAGCACGGTTGTGTAGTCTGTGCCCTACCTGGCATGTGCAACGAAAAGGCCCCTCATTTTTCATCAGTGTCTTAATCTTCACAAGTATAATTACAGCATTCCTCAGTAATGGTAAATACAAATTATACTCTGTTCTGCAAGACAAAGATAAGCTGGTTTTTATGTTTCAACAAAAATGAACATATGATTGAAATAAAAACATATTTATCCCAGCTTAAATGTTAGCATTATATAACTACTCTTAAAATACCTGCACATAAATTGAATGTTCCTCAGCTGAGCATCCTAACAATCGTCTTATAAAAACTACAGTGGAGACAAAAAAATGCTTTTTCTCTTTGTTACAGTACTCTTTCAGGGCTATGAAAGATCAGCCCTAAATCATTTATAATATTTTGTTCTCCTTATAGTGTATCCTTTGGATACAGAATATTATTTAAATGACACCTGTCTGATACAATTTCCCATTACACAAACAATAGCTTGATGAAGTCTTCACTGTGATTTGAAAGTCTGTGTTAAAGACAAATAATAAATTGCATTCTATTTACTAGTTTAATTATTTGAATAGTTCATATTTTCTTGGTTAATTACTGACTTCAATACTACTGTGTAATTGAAACAATAAAGAAAAAAAAATATCCAGAGTGTCTGAAATCGCCCTGTTAGAAATCTGAAGCCTTTTGTACTCAAGATAGAGCAGCCTGTTGCTTAATAGCTTTTTGGAAACAGCATGAGTTCACTATTGGAGGCCCAGCTAGTGAGCAACAAACTTCTGAATTTGAAACTCAGGAGTGTCATGCTTCCTTCCAGAATTATTTAAATGGAGATTTGCCACAGTTTACAGTTTATAAACTAAATCCCAAGAAGTCCTACCTAATCCTCATTTTTTTTTCCCCCTATAGCTAGCAAAACAAGTTTCAGTCGTGGTAATGTGCTTACAATCTATTTGTATATATTGTTTATCACAACAAATAGCATTTATAACAATGCACAGGGCAAGAAAAATAAATTTTGCACTAGTTTTATATGTTTATTCTTGCTGAGACAGGAAGTCATTTACTCTGCCTTGCAGAACATTTAATCCTTTTTACCATTCAGATCAAACAGGATTTAAGGACGTACAACATCTCACAGGGCAGGACCTGAGCGCATTCAGAAAAAACCCCTATCTTAACCAGCTTTACATCCCCAGCAGGGCTCCACTTCTGGAATGATTTTATCTGTTATTTTTAGAACTGATAATTACTCATTTTCACATACTCATTTTTAAAAACTGGCAAAGAAAACTGACAAGTGTATGAAATATTATATTAAAAATTAGGAGAGGGACATGATTGCTTCCTCTTATTTTCTAATAGTGTAAGAAAATAGGATTGTTTTGTACAGAGGACATAATTTCTTCACATTCACCAGTTCAAATTGTCAGAGCTATATATACCTTATTTGGCCTTGGTATACTTATTCCTTCTTTCTCTGCAAATTAAATGCCTTGCAAGTTTTTTTAGGAGGTAGACACTTTAGCAAGGGAAATGGAGCTTTAAAAAAAACCACCACCCAATAAAAAAAAAAAATCCCACTCTGTCTGTGGGTTCACTGTATTTGATATGAACCACCTTTGGTATAGGCGTTAGTTAATTCTCTCTGTTGTGTGCAGTTTTAGACAATATTCTATTTGAAATTGGTACTTAATTTTGTATTCAGTTTTCTAAACCATAGCACTGAGCACATTTAATTTTCTTTATTTTCATTCTACTAAGAAACAGATGTTTAGTAGGCACAGGCTGTCTCACAAGGAGAGGAAAGGAGGGCAGTCAAATTAGTTTTAGCTCCCTTGTTGAACCGAACAACAGAAAAAAAGAACTAAGGTAAAATATGGAGAAAAATCAAAGCAAAAATCCTAGTGTAACCTCAGTAAATCAGCAGGTGCTTAATTGCTTAAAAAGAATTAGAAGGTGACAGACAACAGACTTTCCCAGCACGGCACAGAATTTTGAAGAACACCTTGATCAAATCTCTTGTGTCGGGAAGGCCAGCATTAAAAGGGAGAGTGTTAAAGTCTGAGCAGATGCAACAGGAATACACAGTCCCTACTCTTCCAAAAATGTAGCTTGTTGTAGCAGATACATGCTGTTGTGTGTCCATCCCGCAACATCTCCATCACATCACAGCCTGGCTAGCCCAAGGTCTGGACCTTGTGTCGTATTTGCTACTGGGAAGGAAGTTGCAAGAAGGGAGCATGAGGAAGGAGGGCAGATAAAGAGATCCATCTGCCGACATGCAACAGGCTTGTGCTCCTTTGTTTGTCTTAGAAAACCATACTGTGCTTGCACTAATCTATAAAAGGTTAGGAACGGAAATCAAGAAATGACGCATTTCCAGCCATTCATTCAATTGCTAAACAGTTCATACAAAAGGGACTCAATACACACTGTTCACATTACACTGTACTTAAATTCTGTCAGGTTTTTAGGCAGAAATCTGCTTCTTTTGACAAAAATCTGTTTAGCTAAGGAGACTTTTCATTCCCACCTTTCTGCTTTATTTGCTCATCACATTAAAATTACTAATTTTTACATAGAAAGCCAAAACCAAAGCGTAAAAGATATTTATATAATATTATACATAACAAGCTCCTTTTGAGAAATGAGAATATTAAAATTTCAAAAGTACAGTCACAGCAAGTGGTAGGCAAGCAACGAAGATAAATCAAATCCTATTTCTTGCCATGCTGTGAAAAGATGGCTGGCTTTTAATCATCATGATGTGCCATATGTAAATTCCATCAAAGAAGAAGTTTGGTAAATGTTATATTTCATAACCACAGGGAAGGAAGCTATTTATAAACATCAATTAAATGATATAATATAGTCTAAAGCCATTAATAATAAAACTAGTAATCTAGGTAGACTAGTGGAATAGTTTTTAAAATATAGTTTTCCCAATGCATATTTAACTAAGAAAATATTCCATTTTTTCGACGCAAGGTCATTCTAACCTGTCTCATAGTTTCTATGATATAGGTAAGTAAATTGTTCCAGAAAAAAATAATGCACAAAGCACTCAAACCTAGAATCACTTTTTCCAAAAAATTGAGAATATTACAGTCAGCAAGTATATTTTATATATGGTCAGAAATCTGTAAAGGAATAATGAGCAAAACATGCATTATAGATGCAGTACACTATGTATCTCTATATATGCGTATGAAGCTTAAATGCTAATTCATGTTGTGCTTTGCCAGTCTCAGGAAACATTTGGAGATGCAAATGTCTTCAACAGGAGATAGTAGTAAGGCCTAACACCATAAGAAACCTATTTGCAAGCCCCCAATGGAATAAAAACCAAAACATAATAATAATAGTATTATACTAGAATTGTACATCACTCGCATTAGAAGAAAGCAAACTCATTTGAAAACATTAAAAATCATTATGTTTCACAAAATTCATAGGAAGGCTATAATCATCTATGACACAGTAAGTAAAGCTTTGGCATAGAACAGCTTATCTTCCCAGTCTCAAACAAGCATGGTAAACTGAGACTAAATCTTTAAACCCTAAATACCGGACTAACACTTAAAAATATGCTTCTTTCACAGAAAAGAAGCTAAATTAGAATCATAGAATTGTTTAGATTGGAAAAGACCTTTAAGATCATCAAGTCCAACCCTGAACGTAACCCTGCTAAGTGCACCACTAAACGATGTTCCTAACAGCCTCATTCACAGGTCTTTTAAATACCTCCAGGGATGGTGACTCAACCACCTACCTGGGCAGACCATTCCAGCGTCTGACAACCCTTTCAGTGAAAAATTTTTTCCTAATATCCAATCTAAAACTCCCCTGGCACAACTTGAGGCCATTTCATCTTGTCCTATCACTTGTCACTTGGGAGAAGAGACCAACACCCACCTCTCTGCAACCTCCTTACAGATAATTGTAGAGAGCGATGAGGTCTCCCCTCAGCCTCCTCTTCTCCAGACTGAACAACCCCAGTTCCCTCAGCTGCTCCTCATAAGATTTGTGCTATGGAACCCTCACCAGCTTCTCTGGACATGCTCGTGCCCTTCTCTGGACACGCTCCAGCACCTCAATGTCCTTCTTGTAGGGAGGGGCCCAAAACTGAACACAATATTCGAGGTGCAGCCTCATCAGGGCTGAGTACAGGGGGACAACCACCTCCCTACTCCTGCTGGCCACACTATTTCTGATACAGGCCAGGACGCCATTGGCCTTCTTGGCCACCTGGGCACACTGCTGGCTCATCTTCAGCCAGCTGTCAGTCAACAGCCCCAAGATCTTTTCTGCAGGGCAGCTTTCTAGCCACTTGTCCCCAAGCCTATAGCATTGCATGGGGTTGTTGTGACCAAAGTGCAGGACCCGGCCCTTGGCCTTGTTGAACCTCATCCAATTGTCCTCGGCCCGTTGAACCAGTCTGTCCAGATCCCTCTGCAGAGCCTTCCTACCTTCCAGCAAATCAACACTCCTGCCCAACTTGGTGTCATCTGCAAACTTCCTGAGGGGGCACTCGATCCCCTCATCCAGAGCACTGATAAAGATATTAAAGATGACCAGTCCCAAAACTGAGCCCTGGGGAACACCACTTGTGACCAGCTGCCAACTGGATTTAACTCCATTCACCACAACCCTTTGGGCCCGGCCATCCAGCCAGTTTTTTACCCAGCAAAGAGTGTGCCCATCCAAGCCACGAGCAGACAGTTTCTCCAGGAGAATGCTGTGGGAAACTGTGTCAAAGGCTTTGCTAAAATCTAGGCAGACTACATGCACAGCCTTTCCCTCATCCACTAAGTGGGTCACCTTGTCATAGAAGGAGACCAGGTTAGTCAGGCAGAACCTGCCTTTCATAAACCCATGCTGGCGAGGCCTGATCACCTGGTTGTCCTGTACGTGCTGCATGATGGCACTCAAGATGATCTGCTCCATAATCTTCCCTGGCACCGAAATCAGACTGACAGGCCTGTAGTTCCCTAGATCCTCCTTCTGGCCCTTCTTGTAGATGGCAGTCACATTTGCTAACCTCCAGTCTACTGGGACCTCCTGGGTTAGCCAGGACTGCTGGTAGATGATGGAAGGTGGCTTGGTGAGCACTTCCGCCAGCTCCCTCAGTACAGGTTTCAGACAGACATTCTACAGGAAAGCATGAGGGATGGCTAATGACAGCTAGGAGAAGCCTTTTTGTAGTAATGGAAGTGACAGGCTACCCACTAGATGCCCCAGGGAACACACGAGGATACAATACTTTAATTTGCTATGTAATGAAGACATGAAGGAATTAATTTTTTCTCAATAGATATCAGGCTTCAGAAACAAAATTTCTGAAAACCGAGAGCAAAGCATACCTTTAAAAAAACCAAAACAAAACAACAACCAAACAAGCAAAAAATACCCCCAAACTTTCAAGATAGTCTATATTTATATTTTGCTTATATCTATAAAAAAATCAAATCTAGTTCAGTCTCACCAGAAAATTTATAGAACTCTGTGCTTGTTTTCCATGATAGAGGAACAAAAGTTTTCAGCTACACGTTTAAAAACAAAGGTTTTATTCTAATGAGTTTTGTGAAGGGAGAAAAAATATAGAGATATTTTCAGCACACTCAGCAATGTCTGTGTACATAAATTGAGACCTGTCATATCTACCTTGTGATGAGGAGAAATTTAATGCTTCACCTTTTTGTAACGTTTATTATTTTGTTACAACCAGTGTGTAGATTGAATGGCAGGTGACATTTCATAAGATTTAAATAAGGTAAGAAATTAATCAAATTAATATATTCTTTTTCTAAAGTAGGTGACATTTCATAAGATTTAAATAAGGTAAGAAATTAATCAAATTAATATATTCCTTTTCTAAAGTATAATGAGTCATTTGCATATAAAATACAAGAGTCTGTAAATAGAAAATGAACTCCAAATAACAGAGGATATCATGTACTGCATTTCTTACATTTTATAACATATGTGTGCAATATATATACACACACTCGTCAGAGAGACAGCTTTAAAACCCTGAAACCCTGGTTAATTTATACAGCAGTTTGGATTGAGGAAGTGATAATGCTTACCCCCTCTATGGATCACAGCATGTAAGATATCACACTGCAACATTCTGTAGCGGACCAACGGAGCTACTTATATATCAGCTGCAAAGGCAGCCTCTGATCTGTCCTTCTAGATGAAGGAAATTCACTTACAATGCCCAAATTATATTCCATGGGTAAGCTCCAGGTCTGATTTTGTAAAAGGAGTTAGGCAGATCCTTATTCACAGTGCTGGTTTTGGCTAGGATAGAGTTAATTTTCTTCATAGTAGCTAGTATGGAGCTGAGTTTTGGATTTGTGCTGGAAACAGTGTTTGATAATACAGAAATGTTTTCCTTACTGCTCAGCAGTGCTTACACAGAGTCAAGGCCTCTTCTGCTCCTCACACCACTCCATCAGCAAGTAGGCTGGGGGTGCACAAGAAGTTGGGAGGGGACACAGCTGGGACAGCTGACCCCAAGTGACCAAAGGGTATATAAACTAGGAGGAAAGCTGGCTGGGAGACAGCTGCTTGGGGACAGGCTGGACATCAGTCGGAGGGTGGTAAGCAATTGTTTTCATTTGCATCACTTGTCGTTCTTGGGGTTTTTTTTGTTGTTGTTATTTTCATTACAATTTTTATTATCATCATCATCATTATTATTACTTTATTTCATTTCACTTATTAAATTGTTCTTATCTCAACCCACGAGCTTTCTCACTTTTACTTTTCCAATTCTCTCCCCCATCCCGCTGGGGCAGGGGGGGAGTGAGCAAGTGGCTGTGTGGTGCTTAGTTGCCAGCTGGGGTTAAACCACAACATTCACATATGGAATGCCATGGAGATCAACGAAAACCTGGTGGAGGGGACAGGATCTTACCCCTTGGCCTCTTTGCAGAACTACTGCCTTACTGAATGTATTGGGTTTGGCTGAGATGGAGTTTATTTTCCCCACAGCAGCCCTCATAGTGCTGTGCTTTGCATTGGTAGCTAGAAGGGTGTTGATAACAGACCAGTGTTTTGGCTACTGCTAAGCAGTGCTCACACAGCATCCAGGCTGTCTCTCTGATGTTTCCCCCTCACCAGTAGGCTGGGGGGTGGACAAGATCTTGGGAGGGAACATAGCCAGGACAGCTGACCCAAACTGACCAAATGGATATTCCACATCATATGATATCTGTTCAGCAATAAAAACTAAGAGAACAAGAAGGAAGTGGGGGGCATTTGTTATTTATGTTTGTCTTCCAGAGCACCCACTACATGTACTGAAGCCCTGCTTCCTGGGAAGTGGCTGGACATTGCCTGCTGATGGGAAGTAGAGAATAAATCTTCTGTTTTCCTTTGCTTTTGCTGTATTAAACTGCCTTTATCTTGACCCACGAGGTTTTTTTCCATCTTGTTTTCTCCCCACCCTGTCCTGCTGAGGAGGGAAGTGATAGACCAGCTTGTTGGGCACCTGACATCCAGCCAAGGTCAACCCACCACACTGAAATGTAAGGCAACCATGACATGGAGCTCCATATAGAAAAGAAAGAGACAGCAAATTAACGGATCTACCAGGACTGATAAGAATAAGAATAAAACACTGCCTAGGGTGCATTAAAAAATACCACAGGAAAGTAGCACTTACAAATTAAACAGTAGGAGTTTCAAGGCTACAGGCTAATTCCTATTTAACAATGTTGCCAGTGTATGTAACAATACAGTGAAACAAAATAAGTGGATTTGGTTAGTCAATAATTGAAAATCTATTTGCCTACAATTGATTTGCAGTGTAACAGGATTCAGCTACTGTAATTTGTAACTGGTGCTCCTGTCTACAAAAGAAAGGACAGTCTTTTATTTATGAACTGAAGAGAGATAAAACTTATTAAAGAAGGAACATAAAGCTGGAAAATAGGAACTCTAACGTACAGTATGAATTCGCATTGATACAGCAATTTTAGCCAGCTGGAGCTGAGCTATAGTGTTAACTGCACAGGTCTGGCTTTGTACAGCGGATTCAAGAATTATCTGCATTTTAGTTTACATAGGTGCATAACATACAAAAAGTCAAAATTCTATCCTCAGAAAAGAGGATAGAATTTCTTTCTCAGAAAGAAAAAGAAAAGTTGAGTAAAGAGCTATCAAATACTACAGAAAGGTATAAAAATAAATAAAATTTTAAAAAGGCAAGCTTTAGGCAGAGGAATAGTAGGCAGTACCTACAACTGCAGACTATCTGCAGGAAACCTGGACTTTCAACATGACTTATAGATCTGAAAACAAATTCCCTATTTTCTTCACTTCCTCTTGTAACAACTGCATGGACCCCTCCTTATGCATACACACACTATGCTAACAGGCTGCTTAAAAGTAAGACATGAGTCCATATTACATTTCACCCCACTAATCCTCTGCTTAAAAAAGGAGCACTCCTTACCTCCCTCCTGGAGGCAGAAGAGGACTTTAGCCTGTAGCCCCTATTTCTCAATATGCCAAGGACACCAATGGTTTAGTTGTATGAAGACTCGCCAAATTTACAGCATGAATATGTTCTCCTTAAAGATATATACTTGACATCCTGTGTCAAACAAGGCAGAGGACTGGCAAACATTGAGTAACCCATTCTATAATGGAGTAACTCCATTCTATAATCTACCTGATCATATCGCACCACTACATAGACACGTAGGCCAGTGCAGGAGTAAATGACTGAGTCCTCTATGCCAGCCTGCCATTCTTTTATAATTGTTCAGAATTTGGCTAGATACACTAGAAAACTTGGAAGTTGAATTCCATACTTGCTTCTCAATGTAACCATTAATGCAAAGAGTAACAGATCCTCTCTCAAGAATAGTTACAGGAATGGGACCAAAATCAGTCTCCCACACAGAACTGCTTTTTAAGGGTACTTTATGCGTGCATGTATAAGCATAAATGTATGTATGCACACACACATGTGTATGATATTATTTAACAGTTAAAATAAACTTTGAAAATAGTAACTGAGTGTACTAGCATTGAGGAATTTGCTTATACATTTGAGCCTGACTGCCCGTTAATGCTTGGAGTCCTACAGTTAGTTTCTGCTTGGAGGCGAAGCTAAGGATAGAACCAGTATTCCTTTGATACAGAAATCACTGCTATTTACAAGAAGCATATGAAAAACTCTTTACTGAATACAATAGGAATCTTGGATTTGGTCTTGAGAAAGTATGAACCTACCAGGAAATACTAATCTGAAGAATTCTTTTAACTCGCTTCCAGTAATGTTACAAGTGTTTCTGTGACACTTTGTCAGGCTTCTTTACTAGGTCTTTTCTAGTTCTTTTGTAGAATTTATATGCCCCTGTCAACATCTGCCTCTACATTTTCATACAATCTCACTATTACCTCCAAGTTGCATTTTCTGCTGTGCCTCCTATTTCAGCTATCTCTTCTACAGTGAAGCTCAATTTCATTTCAGGTTTCTTTTCGGTGAGGGATGACTGGCTCTATCTGCATGGAGGTGTGAGGAATGTTTATTCTTTGCCTTTGTCTTTACTACTTCCATCCTATTCCTACAAGTACTCAAAACTTTGCATATTGCTTGCTTTCACAGAGTTGTCCTTGAAGACTTCAAATTCCTCTTTCATTTTTAAGCATCACTATTCCACACACTTGCTCCTGAAAGCAAAAATATTTGCTATTACGATTTTAATTCCTACAAGAGATATGCAGCAACTCAAGTGCATCACTATTAATCCTAAGGAAAAAGACATTTGGTGGAAAGAAGTGAGTGTAAACAGTAAGGACAGGGGGAGAAAAATAGTTACATGTCAGCACAGCAGGGATAGAAGCTACAACTCTATTAAATTCTTAATAGAGGTATTTAAATTAAAACACCCCTTTGAGTGAAATTCTGCACTAATGTATGTTACCCTAGACTTCCCCTGCCTCCTTTCTCTCATCTTACCAATGAACCCTGGGAAACATTTCAACCTCCTGCAGTGTAGTCAGCAATCCATTCCATGACTGATTGACCCACATCAGGACTGAAGCAGACCCCGTGGGTCAGAAGCATGCAGCAAGGGCAATGATGAGGCACTGAATCTGTGCTTGATAGGCAGAGGAGATAAAAGATTACAGACAGGATAAGGTGGATAATAGGCCTAGCTTCTGTCACCTCTTCTTGTGAAGATTCTCAAACCAAAATATTGTTAAGAGTTCTTTTACATGAATTAAATGGGAGCTGAGGGGATATATAACCTGTCAAGGTCTGAACAGCTCAACCTCCAACACTTTCTTCAACAGAAAAGCCTCACTGAGAAAATGAAGTAAACATCCTTATCAAGCAAACTCATGTTTCCCTCTTCCCCTCCTTCCCCACAGTAACAGACATGCACAGAGGGTGCTCATAAGTACCACCTATCCTGGGTACTTCAAGAAGTAGTTTAGACTGACAATGAAAAACAAAGAGCCCTCAAGAACAAACGACATTCATTTCCATTAGAGGATTTTTCACTACAGGAGTCACTTTGTTTTACTGAAGAGACATGCTAAATCTACTATTACAAAGTCATATCATTTTTCCAGAGAACAAAGTTGCTGCTTAAGCTATGTATACCTATGTTTCTCTTATTGCTTACTTTTAGTTTGCTTTTATCATTAACAGCTGGTGCCAGCCTTAACACAGAAATGAATTACTTAACGGATGAGGGCTGAATGTTATAAAAAATGCAAAGTATTCAGTTGCGCAAAAAAGGAGTTCTTGAATTTACAGGCATACTTCAGAGCAGGACAGAATACCCAGCTTCTTATACAGTGCCACCTTTTCAGGTTTAGGCCAGTATTTGTCAAAGGAGCAGGCAGAGTCTGACCAATAAAACACAGATGAGCAAATGTCTATGCGCTTCTGCGCGTGCACATGGGCACTTCATACCGAAGAAAGAAACTGGCAGTAAAAGCAGCAAAGTATAAAACTTTTCTTTGTAAACCACAAAAGTTCTGCTGCCAAAGCTAGGACTTGCAATGCATTAAATGCTCTGCATGTGAGTAATTAATTTCTTCAGTACTTCCAGAAATGGAAGGGTGGTCCTTAGGTCACAGATGGAAAGCAACATCAACAACAAACAAGTCAGGAAAACAGAATGACAAGACAGCTGACCTCTGTTAAAGCCAACAAAGGTATTTACTAAAAAAACTGCATTATCAGCCAACTCTTGAAGTCTTCACTAACTTGAATAATGAAAAAATTACTCCAGTGAAACCTCTGATTAAAGCAAAGCTTGTTTCTATAAATGTAAGATGTTTCTGTAACTGTATTCAGTATACATCATATTGTCTATTATTTTCAAGAAAAACAATTCATTAAGGGAGTTTCATGAACTTCACTCCATTTTTTATTAGGCTTTATCTTTATGGGAAAAAAAAAAAAATAAATGCTTTGACACAGATATTTAGCCACCAGGTACTCAATGGCAAGTCCCAGTAAATTAAGCTCTCTAAGGTAATTTCTTCAGAATTACATATCTGCACACAAGAATGACCTAAATCCTTCACAATTTCTTCAAAATTATAGCCCAGTTTTCATCTTAATATATGCTTATCTTGTAGTTGTCCACTATTTTAATAAACCACAAAGTATAGCTAATAATCTCAACTGAGGAACACTATGAGATGCAGACAGCTTCCCAGTGAACACTGCAGTTTTATAGATTCAGAGCATGTAACAATCTCCCTCATCATTTATTGAATAAAATACAACAAAGGAGCGTCAGAAGAATCCTATGTATACTTCATTTTCAGGGCAATAAATTAAGGAGCTGTATTTTTGTCTATTGATCAGTGACCTGAAGTTCATAATACCCAACTTAATTTTAAACAAAAAGTTTGAAACATCAGCACTACTGAGTGTATAGTAAGACAAGCGATGCATCCATTCTTTATGCAGATCACTTGAAAACAAGTTGCTTCATTAGAATGGTTTGGCCATACCTGGTGCTGCCACTCATTCTCTGGCTTCACTTAAGGTGTGCCAATTAACGCTAAATAGGATTTTGGCCTTCTGCATTGTTTATGATATGCACTTTAGGCAGAAGCAATAGCATTCAAAAAAATCTACCAGGATTTTTTGTAGAAATATACAAGTGTATAAATTGGACAACAAATAGTGTTTATGCATTTATACTGAATTAAAAGGCCATGCAAAGGTAATAAAATTGTTATTTAATTAAATATACTACTTAAACGGTGAATTTTTCTCTGAAAAGCTTTTAGATGAAAAGGATTACTAACATTTTAAGCAGCACCCTAAGGGACAACAGCTAGTTGTGTAATTTAAGTGTGTATGACACATATGACACACTTACATACACAAATGTAAGTGTGTATGACAGGGCAAATTATCATATTGTCATGTGCATATAGCACTTTAAAAAGAACATTATTCTTTCGATGGACTTGCATAGTCACGTCTCCTACTGTTCCCAAAGGCTCAATCCCCCTTTTAAGACAGCTGCAGATTTGGCAAATCCTCCAGGTTTTGTCAGAGGTTCACTTCCTACACCAAGGAAACTAAGGAGGAAAGAAAAAAATGGGAATTTTGGGGTCTCTGAGGAAAAGCAGGAAGTACTCTGTGCCATGGGGAGTTGAACACTCTTGGGAGACTGGGGTCTCAGAGACACTAGTTTACAAATCAGTCAGGCACAGAGGCAAATGCTGCTGCAGAGCTGTTTTCCTAAGGTGACTGTGGATCTGGCACCATCCCTGGTTTCTAATGGGAAATTTTGTGATTGTTAAGGAGGGAAGAGCAAGGTATGGTGTGATGGGTAACCAGTAGGCTGGGGGGGAGATTTCCAAGTAGACTTCCCTGCATCTGTATAACCTGACCACCTCTGAATCAAATACAGAGGACAGAAGATGCCACATAAAGAGCCTGTATTAGTAATGTTCATGGTTAACAGAACATGCTGTTTTGCAGCATTCTGCATTTCAAATAAAATCACATTATAGTGAAATGTCTTTCCAAATTCATGCACAAAAAGACAATCTGTATTTCTTTGCCTTCTCCAACTTTGGTTGTTTTTCATTGCTGATTCTTCCTACAGTTAAGTCTGAAAGTCATGGCACTTTGCCAAAGTGCATATTACATCTAAATCCATTTAGATGCATATTCTATCCAAATAGAGCACCTGAGGTATCTTGGTGTACTTTCTTTACACAGATTATTGCTATTTGGATTCCATATGTGCCTGTGCAAACATGCCTAGAAGTAAGAGAATGAAAAGATGTGGGGCAAAACAAAGACTTTACATGTGGAGACAAATGTGGAGCTAACAAATCACTCAGGAGAAAACAAATCATTTGGTTTCTGGCACAGGTTTTTTTACTCATCTATAAAATCAGTTTTCAAAAATAGTATTAAAAATAACTAAATAACCAGATAAGGCCAGGTAATGATAAAGAGAAGGATCTTTGATTACAGGGTTATATACTAACCCTCTTATAACTTTTTCTGAATATTCCAAATATGCAATCGTGTTTACTGTGAATAGCTTTCAGCCTCTGACAGTTTGCATCATTATCAGAAGCTTTACTTCGTTTCTACCTGTTATTATCAAACTGAATCGCAGCAAAATGAAAATGACAGAAGATAGATTTAAGGATGCAATAGGCAAACATCTGTTGGACTCATGCGAGAACAGTGAGGCCCACAGAAGTAAAAAGGAAGAAATAAAATTTTATGAGCTGTCTCTAAAACAGAAGATAATTATTAGGGTTGTAGAGTTACATAAAAAGTTAAAACGTAGATAACATATCTACAGACATATTAGCCAATGACTGTTATGCGAGGTTTTACTATGTGGCCATAAAACCTAAATGCAGACAAACCTGGAATAGATAGTATGGCCCCGCTAAGAAATCTGCCTCATCATTTCTAGTGATTCAAGAAGTCTACTGTAAAAATGTAAACTTAAATTATTGGTTGTTGAATTTAAAATGTGGCAGCTCAATGCCAGACTGCCTCATGTTCCAGAGACTTACCCTCCAGGAGGATAAGGAGAGAAGCAGACAGGATGACACCTGTGAGGAGCAGGGAGTTGGACTCGATGATCCTTATGGGTCCCTTCCAACTTGAGACATTCTATGATTCTGTGATTCTATGATCTTATATTGACCTACTGAAGCTCATAACTCATAAAGCAAAGGTTTTAATTCCATCCTCGCTACTAGACCCCAATTCAGAAGAGCTCTTCAGTACATACCTGCGTCCATTCAGTGAGCATCAAAATAGGTTAAGCCTAAAGACAGTCTCAGGTCTTCTAGGACCTCAAGGACTTACTTTAATGGGATTAAGTGTACGCTAAAATGAATTGTTGCCACAGAGCCCGCATGAGGAATGCAAAATACAACAGGAGAAACCTGGATATTTCTTGAAGAGTTTTCCCTCACAAGCTTGATGTTGCCACTGCAACAGAGCAAAAGGTAATTAGACTGATTAACTGAAAATCATTGAGGAACTTTCATTCATTCGTTTGTCAGTGCTGCCTGCTGCACAGTGCCAGGATCATCCTGCTTTGCAAATACCAATAAAGAATGAAGGGTGGAACTATTTTGCCTTTTTTGTACCATAATGTGGAACATTTGCTATTAATTCCCAATGCATATTTTTCCTTTTAAGGAATAGTTGCCACCTTCCAAGTTCCAACTTCCTGGTATTTCATGTTATGCTGGGACTGAACTCTTTTTAGAAGAATTCTTTTCAAAGAGAAATGAACAGTATTTTGCAGAAGAGTTTTAAGCAGTGAGTATTCCTGTGACTTTTAGAGCAGGACATAAGAGAAGAAAGAAAAAAAGAAAAAAAAAGAAAAAAATCCCCTTTACTACTACAAGTGCTAATATGGAGATCAATTAACTCATCAGATTTTCTTCTAACAGTACAAGGATTACTGATAGGTTTTCCTGGAGCCTGATATATTTCAGGTCAGTAACTGAAATATTTATCCAATTATTCAACAAAAATGGCAAAAATATTCTGAAACAGAAGTTCTGGTTATGTAGACTTACATATCAAAGTATAAAATGAAAAAGTTATGGGTTGGGTCTCCTACAGCATTCAATTAATTTATTTGTTTGCAAGGGTCTCTTAGAGAGTTTAATTCACTTATTGTTTGCAACTCATTCTATTCTCCAACTCATCTTCCACATGAACAGCAATAATTGTCAAGAAAAATGTCCTTAGACAATACTGCTAAAATATTTTCTGTATTCATCTACAAGTTATTTTTATTGATCTAGCACTGAAAATCCCAAATAGTGATGGGAACTTCACTGAACTTGGCATTCTTTAAATAACTGTATCAACATTTACTGCTACCAAGAGTAAGCAACTAAGGACTTAGGAAAAAATAAAACAAATTCCTATGAGGAAACTGATCTTAACCATGTATTTATATTTAGGCATGAATTTAAGCCTCATTCATTATAAAGAGACATAAGCTTATAGTTAAAAATCAAACTCATTCACATTAAGTCCTGGGTTAGCATTAATTGAATGCAGAGCAACTACAAAAACAGAAATAAGAAAATACTCCTTTAGCTAAACAGTCTTCTTTTAACCTTCGGACACACAGGAAATACTTATTTTTGGATTCCTATCAAAGTTCTAACATCTGTACTTCTATCCAGTGCTAGGCATTTAGCAATGACTCAGTAATAGGTCGGAAGGAGACAATAAATGTCAGTGCCTACATAAGCCTTTTTGGTTTTTAGTAAATCTGTAAGTGGACAAAACAAATCTAAATTTTCTCTTCTACTACTTCAAAAGTACTTTGATAGAAGAAAATAAAGCATGCCACAGAAAGAAATTCTCATAACTAATGTATTGGGAACTTTTAGGTACCATGATTTTTAGAATGGAATAAATACCCATGGGAATAAGTAAGTTATATTATCCACCTACATGGAACGAGTCAACATGGTTGACTTTAAGGGAACATCCACACAATTAACTGAATGTGTGGTGTTAATGTGATTATGCCTTCTCAAATGATCTTTAACCAGCAACAAAATGTGCAGGCACAGACTTTAACATAGGCTAGCAACCACCATCACATGTACCCACATTACATGTTTGGCTTGAACAGCTTCATCTGACATCTGAGCCTTCATTACTAGTATCACCTATGCAGGACTATTATTAACAACGACCTGCTGTTCAACGTAGCATGAGTGCTACAATACACTATAGTACTGTTCTTTTCTACACTGAACTTTGCCAAACCAAGTATACAAAAAAAAAAAAGAAAAATTATATATTTTATGACTGGGTGACAGCAATGGAATTTTTGAATAGTCAAATCAAGGGGAACAAAAAGAGTACTGATGAAAAGTTGAATCACTCAGATGAGGAAAAATTAGTTGACAGCGTTCCACCAGAACTTGCTTTATGGTTTGAAACCTTATGATCTGTAAAGCAACATATTTGCATTACTTTTTAATGCATTAATATCAGCTTAATTTTGAAGGTTTCTTGTTAAATAATCTAGTTAAAAATTAATTGGTGTTTGATTGATAGGAAAACACATTTGATTTAGCTTTCTAGCTTTATTTCTACTATTACTGTATGATTTGCAAAGTAATATATTTTTCTTTTTTATCACAACAGTTAAGTAATTTTGCTGGCTTTTCTACTGAATAATTTGATTATTATAGAAATGAGCTTTGCTTCATCTTGCTATTGATTTGTGTATACATGCATTAAGATTTTATAGTCTGTCATTATAAGCTAAA